>NC_079208.1:55596201-55910619 GCF_026745355.1 Beta vulgaris subsp. vulgaris | reverse complement strand
ATTGTTCCATTTTCGATAAGCAAATGTTCTATTTTAAAAATGTTATTTTAAATGTTCTATTTTCCCTAAAATTATGTTCTTAATTCCATAAGCATATGTTCTATTTAAATATATTGAATTCTAGTAATGTTTCGCTTCAACAATAAAATGTTCATTTTCGTAATTGAATAATATTAATGTTCCACTTCAACAGTAAAATGTTCTTTTTCGTAAATGAATTATGATAATATTTCATTTCAACAATAAAATATCCGTTTTCGTAAGAATTTTTGTAATATCCCACTCCAATAATGAAATGTTCATTTTTCGTATTCGTAAATGTTTTATTTTATATTATGGGAGCACATTTCTCATCTGCTACTGGAATCACAATGCACGCATTAGCTCAGGCTAGTCCTGATCAACTATCTACGCATTAGCTCGGTTAGCGATGATCAACTCTCACATCATCAAAGGGATAGTTCCACATAATGTTGAGCAAGTCAGATCTAGCATCATAACTACATTTCTCCACCACTTTCTAAAGAACAAGCAAAATGTGGGAAATCTTGAAATGGGGAAATTGGTGCAGTGGTAATATAGAGAAAATCCACTACATTAGATATTGATACTGCTCATAACTATGAACTACTACTAACCGGAAATCACAAGAGGAAAGGCATTCATTTGCATCTTAAGTTTTAAAAGATACAAGAATTCATTCATAGAAGTCACAAGCTCATTAAAGTGATGAAATCACCAAAATATGTCTACAAAGAAACACGTCCAAAAGATTGAAACAGTAAAAAGGATCCTATGAATAATGACACTCAAAACTTCTTTCCGCAAGGAAACCAAATAAATTCTCCTAAACACTGCGAATTTAGTGGTCTCCAGGCATGCTCTTAATGATGTCCGAGTCACCGGGTTCAATAATACTGAGGCAGCACACCCTGTAGTACTTCCCACAAGCGGTTCCAAGATCAACATTGTCTGAAAAACATATAACAGCAGAGTTAAGGGACATTTAAATAACAGCTGGCTCAAAACAGAAGCCATTGTTTAAGCCATACTTGACCACTCTGAGACAAAGCAATTTGAGTAGCCATTTCTAGATTAGAATCTCTTATAGGGCAAAAAAGTACATGAGCCAGCAACATTAACTTCTACGTGAAAGATGTTGGTGACTTGGTGTCCATAACGAAGGCCTGAGAAAATAGTACTATTGGTGTTGCATTATTATTCAGTTAGAAGTAGCTTAATGAAGAAAAGTGGACTATAGTTGACAATCGAAGATGATTTTACTAGAGGTGAATCAAGAAAGACTCGCCAACAAAATTAGATCACGTAGAATATACTCTGAGAGTCGGTCAAGCCTCTCAAAGTCGAAAACATGATCATCTATCTTCATATTCTGTAATTTCATGTTTTTCTAAAGTGTAAGTTTGAAGGCTCTCAAAATATTTCTCGGGCAGCTTTAGTGTAAAAGGCGCAAAGCAAGCTGGTAAAAGATATTTGCTAGCTTCTGTTAAAATTGCAGACCTTAATCTAATAGATTTAGGCATATGGATGATGTTCATCAACACAAAAAGATATCATAGGCTAGCAAGATATACTTACTTCCATTGTAATGGTGAACTCCAACCTTGGCCAACATAGCGTAATACTCAATCTCAGACTTCCTCAAAGGTGGGCAATTGTTTGAGATGATGATCAACTTGGCTGAAATTGAGAAATTGTGGATATATTAGCATTAATAAACACACAACACAAGAAGCAAAATAAAAACGATGAGACAATAAGCTTTACCGAAAAGCACGTGATACCAAACACAAAACAAATGTGTACTCCAACAAATTTCACAAGTTGAATACGCAAGATGAAAATTGCAAATAGCATGTCTAAAATGAGAGTAACTATCTATATCAATACAAACAATCAAACCCTTGTGGCCAAAGTGATCAGAATCCGCAATCACATTTAAACACTAAAATGCTACCATAACCAACACCCAGACAAACACCAGTCCTAAAAACAGGTTAATTCGCAGACGAAAGAATCATGAAATGCGACACACCGAAGAGCTCAAACTAGAGTAACAATATTCAGAATTGATATGAATCACATCGTTACAAAACTCCATACAAACTCAGAATTCATTTAATCTAAAATACTAATGTAAAATCAACTATATCAATCTCACCTATTTCAGCCGTTCCAATCATCTTAGTACAAAGTTATCATTTTTACCCAACAATATCTACTAATCACCAAATCAATCCCAAACTCAGTAATTCTATCAATTCAACCAATAAAACAAAATATCATTCTACAGTTAAATCCCAAATCCAGTAATTTAATCTATCAGTAAAACCAATGTCTAATTAATAAACCTAGGTTTAAAATTACCACATATATTACACCAGAACAAAAACACAAAAAAAAAATACTAAATCGTAAATAAAACTTAAAAATGCATAGCTAGGAAATGAAGAAAAATTAGGGTTTATAAAATGTTAACCTTTAGAAGTTCTTAGGGTTTTGAGGACAGTCTTGTAACCAAGAGTGAACTTTCCACTCTTCATTACAAGAGCCAACCTATTGTTGATACTCTCATGAGTCTTCTTCTGCAAAAAAAAACAGAAAAATCAGAACAAAGATTCAATCAATTTGACGCCATTTTTATTCGTCGATTTACAGATCAAATAAACAGTAGAGAATTGGAGGAGAGAGAAAATTACCGTCTTCTTGGAGGAAACCATGGCGACGACGATTGATGCGAGGGTTTCGGGAAGAGAGAAAGATCGAGAGAAAATTTGTAACCAGCGGCTGCCTAATATGAAAGAAGTGAAGTTTTGTGTGAAATTAGGGTTTTATAAAGTCTAGGGTTTTCTTGATTGGGAAAAGTTGCGGGTTTTGTGATTGAGCTCTGAATTCTGAAATAAAGGCCCGTGAAAAAACTTGTATATTGGGCTACCCAAAGAATAGAGCCCGTGGGAAGTCTTAAATGGTATAGCATGAGTTTGCTTTTTAATTTGGTAAAATGGATCGGAATACTCTGAATTTTGGCCCATCCGTTTTTAATACCTCCGATTATGAGTTGTTTTTAAATACTTTCAATTATTGGGAGATCCGCCAAAAATATTCTATTTACCTGTTATGACCGGATGAATTGGAAAATCAAAACTCCCACCCCCACCCTCCTCTGCTTATCTCTCTCCTCTGCTCATCCCACCACCACCACCCAACCACCCACTGTCACCTTTCCTCACCCCCACTATTACCGTTCCCACACCCCCAGCCCCCTCCCCAACCCCAAGCAACCCCCCAACCACCCTAGCAGCTTCCCCCTCCCTCCACCACCCCGTCGAATTCCCCCCTCCCTTAACCCCTTTCGAAACCCCCTCCACCCACATGCAACCCCCCCCCCTCGATTTCCCGTAGCCCCCACTGAAAAAGCATCGAGGAGAGAGAATTCAGCGAGGCGATGAAGGAAGATGTCGGAAACCTTGCGATAAATGAAGCGAAAGTCCAGCGGAAGAAGCAACAACAAAAGAAGCAATTCCTTACGATTTTTCATGCTAACATCGAGGACAGATAATTCAACTGGTTTAGGGGGGAGGGGATTGAAGGACAGAAGAAGCAATTCTGGCGGAAATTAGAGAGGGAGGCATTTGCCGCGAAAATCGTGGGGGAGGGGGGGATTTCAACGGGGGTTAGAGGAGGGGGTTGCTGCTGCGGGGGTGGGGGAATGGGGTTTGCTGGGGTGGAAGTGAGGAGGGTCGCTGCAGGGGTGGGGTGGGGGTGGGGGTTGCTAGGGGATGGTTGGAGTAGGAGGTTGTTGCGGTGGTGGGGGTGGGGAAGGGGGAGGGGGTTGGGCTAGCAGGAGGGCTACGGCAATGGAGGGGAGGAGGAGGGGATGGGTGGATGGGGGAGAGGGTGGCTGAAATAGTGGTGGGTAGTAGAAATTGAAAATAAAAATAAAAGAGAAATAAAATATAAAAAAATTACCATGTTAACAGGTTACAAGTCATCTGGGTGCGTTATTTGGCGGACCTCCCCAACAGTTGGGGGTATTTAAAAATAACTCATAGTTGGGGGTATTAAAAGTGGACGAGTCAAAGTTGGGGGTCTTTTGATCCATTTTTCCTTTTATTTTCTTCAAGAATATTTTTAATTTTAGCCAATGACCATATATATATAAATATAAGTTTTATATTTTTAGCATGTAATCACTTATATGGTGCATTTTTTTCAGCTTAAATTTTTTTTTAGGATTTAATAAGTTTAGATAAGTTTGATTGAGTTCAAATTAGTTTAAGCACACCTCATAAAATGAAGTTAAATTTTGAGTTAACGTTGAAACCGGCTCGACTAATTTGACTGAGAATATGACTAAACTAATTAGGTTTAATGATATCAAACTTATGGAAACTTATTAAAGATGAATTAATTGTGTTTATTCTTGGTTTATCTCAACTTGTTAAAATAATATTAGTGTCATTCTAAAGATGAAGTAATAGTTTTACTAATGAAAAATACTTGTTTTATAATTCATATGAAAAATAGAAGAGAAAAATTGTTGATAAAAAGGCATAATTGACTCGTATATTGAAACTAACGCGACAAACAACATGTATAAAACTAACCCGACCAACAACATGTATAACTCGACATGTATATAATCCAACACGAAAATGCATTCAACCCGTATTTATCGAATTTGAAACTCGTCCGTCTAACCTGTTAGACATGTTTAATCTTATAAGTAAAGTCAAATTATCACCTTTTTTATGTAACCATGCTTTGAAATTAGAAACCTTTCCACTAGTTTACCTACGATTAGTTTTATGTAAGATGGGTCTCACAAAGTAATGTGTCCTTTTGAAAGGGCATGGGTACACAACAAACTTTGCTACTATGTCTCTACACTTCACTTAGCCTTACTCCTTGCCGGGTGTGTCATTCTTGGAGGTGCTAATTGAGTTCAACGATAACTCGAATTCCACTTAAGTTCGAACTCAACTCAATACATTATTGAGTTGAGTTGAGTTGATTTAGGGCATGTTTTGTTCGGCATAAAACAGTTGAACTGAACCGAACTGAACTGGACTGAATTGAATTGAACCGAATTGAATTGAACTGAATTGAATTGAATTGAACTGAAATGAATAGTGATATGTGAGAGTAAAAGTATTGCCAAGAGGTGAACTGAAAATAAGTTGGGGAGAACAGACCCCTAAACTCGACTCGATAAACTCGTGAGTTGCTCGATAAATTTTAAATTCTTATATTATATATATATATATATATATATATATATATATATATACACACATATATATATATATACACATATATATATATATATACACACATATATATATATATATATATATATACATATATATATATATATATATATATATACATATATATATATATATACATATATGTTTATGCCAAATTCTGATCAGGCAGAACTTAGCTGAGGATCTACAGCTAATGGAGATGCAATAACAAGGGATGCTAGCTACGAAATTAAAAGAGGATGCAAAGAGAAGACAGAGACACCAAGAAATGGTGACGCGGAAAACCCCAAGAAGAGGGTAAAAACCGCGGGTGGAATTGAGTCCACCAATCCACTATGTAGGAAGATTACAACTTATAGCTAGCAGCTAGCAGCTTGTAGCTTATACTAAATACACTTGTAAATATTTGTGAAAGTAAATGGAAGTGTTCTAATGTAAGCAATGTTAATGAACTACCTTTTCCCCAATACTTCCACTCCTATTTATATCCATACATTTATTATAACGTTGCTTTACATGTTTACGTTGCATAACTAATCTCCTAATATGATGCCATGATCTCCTAATATCAAGGAGTATCTCCACTTCTGCTTAATGACTTTGTCAACCCTATTTTGTAGGCGCAACAGCATTATTTGACTTGATCTTGATCAGTATCCAATGCTCTTTGAATCAAATTTATTCAACTCCCTTCGTTCCTGCTTGCTGTAGCTGCTACCTGATAACTTCTAGCTAGGACGGATGTATATCTGCAGATTCAGCTTAGCAAAATTTTTAGGACATAACAATTGCCCCTAACTTGTGATGCCAACCTAGGCGCAACTGAGTTAAAATCGAAGTTACCAACCAAAACAAAATACTTGTTAGCAAAAAGCTCAAAAATAAATTTGTGCTATCTTAGAAGATTTTTATCTTTTTCTTCGAGGAAAAACGTTTGTAGATAAAAATTTTAAAAGATAAACTCATCTAGCCATTTGAAAAGATAATTTTCTTGGGAGAAGATAAAACTATCAGATAATTGATTACTTATCAACAATAGAAAGATAAATTTTAAGCAACATTAAATACTTATCCGTTAGCTTAGGCTACCGTTGAGCTATCAGTATTTAAAGACCTCTCAGCCCTTCTTGAACTTTTACTTTATTTCTCTGCGAATTCCTTTTCTCCTCAGGTAAACCTTCTCTCTTTCGTTTATTTCCTCAAGAATTTTCTTTTAAATCTTTCGCTTTTTCTGGATGGGCAGAGCTATAGTGATGATTTGCTTTCATCTGTTACTGAGCGAGATATAGAGATGCTCAAAGTTTTAGGGGGTTTCCCTGAAAGTACTCAGATCATACTCCCTACTCCTACATGCAGACCCGAAATCTGCCCGGAAGACTACATTTGCTATTATGAACACCCTTTCTACCTAGGGTATAATTACGAGTTTTCTCCCCTCACTAGGTCCTTTATGGAGGTTTTACACCTATCCCCTGGCCAGCTGATGCCGGCTTTTTGGAAAACTTGCTCGACTTTAGAAACCTAACTAAAACATGGCACAACCCTTTTCTTTAAACGAGCTTTTGACCGCCTATAGTGTTAGAAATCAAACAAGGGTTTCATAACTTTTAGGGCAAGGCTCCCCTCCCCCCTTGATAGAAGGCACAATCGCTTCTGACTCTCTATGGAAGACTAGGTATTTCTTCGTAGTGAAGGATTCGCTGGGCGAAGCTGGGAACCATCTAGTTGGGGGTTGGTCTAATAAAGGTACTTATCTGTTCAATTTGCGTTTTGCTCCTAAAAATGAATTAACTAGGTTCTTACCTTGTTTTTCTTGCAGGTCTTGGCCCCGTTATCTCCCAGATCCCTGAACAAGCTGAGAGATTACCTGAACTTGCTCAAGTTTCCTGTTGAGGAACGCACCTTCGCAGCTCCTACCGAGGTTCTACCCTTAGATTCCAGAGCATCTTCTCGCACTAACTCGATGTCGACAGGTAATTTTGATTTTTGGTGCAAGTTTACTTTGCTCAAATTCTTAGATATTAGGCCAACTAATTTTTCTCATTCATGCAGCTCCAGCAAGATCCAGTAACTTGTCCGACGAGGATGCAATGGACAGGCTCAAGAATAGGAAGAGATCAGCTGCTTCTTCTGGGCAGTCTCAGATTGAAAGAGTTCCTCGCAAGAACCTACGCTCATCCTCCATCCCAACCACCATTGACATCACGACTGATTCTCCTAGGGATGAGGTCCTTGTGAGCTTTCCTGCTGACTTTCTAGCTGAAGAAGGTCTAGAAGGTGGGATCTGGCCTGCAGCTGACAAGCTCGTATTCCCAGCTGCACAAAAGAGGTTAAAGGGACAGGACCCTGAGGTCATCCTGAACCATGCTGTCCAGCTATCCCTACAGGTTAGTAACATCTTTTGACCTACTTTAAGATAAGAAAATGATTAATGCCGCTTATACTTATGATTTTTTATTGCTTCGCCAGCTTTCCCAGAGTTGCATAGCTGCCAGGGACAGCTTGCGGACTGTTGCTATCCTAGGATAAGGTGGCTCGTCTGCAAAAGGACAATTTGAGCCACCAAGCTAAGCTGGAGAGGGAGAAACAGTCTCGGCTGGATGCTGAGAGCAAGTTAGCTGCTGAGCAAAAATTAATGGAGAAAGAGAGGCTGGAAAAAGATGAGAAGATAGCTGAGGCGGAGAGGAAAATGCACGCCTGGCTGCAGCTGTAAGAGAAGCTGAGGAGAGGGCTTTGACATCCAAGCTGAAGCAAAAATTATCGAAACTGCGAAGCTAGCTTTCCTGATTAAGTTCAAGAAGCTAGATGACAAGGGTGTCAATTTCTATATTGACAGATTCCTCAAGCTGGATTCTATGACCGCCCTGGAAGCTTTAGCTACAGGTGGCAAAACAAATGACTCGGAGAAGTCTACAGCTGAATCCCCTCCTTCTCTCAACCAGCCAGAAGGTGTTGTTCTTGGTGACAAGGACAAGGTTGCTGGCGATGACGCCAGCGTGATCTCTTAATTTCTTCAGTACTTTCATCAGCTTTTCTTTTGGAACAATTTAGTTTTAATTAGCTTGGATACTTTTACCATTGCCTATGGGGCAATGTGTTTTTGTAAGAACATATTTTCTTTCAGCAATTTAATCGTTTGAACTTATGTCTTTGCCTTTTGATCTTAGCTATTGATACTTTGATGAGTACTTAAGTTACATGCATGCTTTTGTTCTTAGATATTAGAACAACATATTTACCTGGGGTAAGGTTGTTCAACTTAGGTTGGGCCCGTTTCCTTGGTGCTACGACCACTCAGCTAAGTTTGGGTGAACTAACCCTTAGCTGCTTGATGCTGGTGCTACGACCTTGTAGCTGGATCTCGAAATTCCAGCTACCCACCTGGGTGTTGCAACCCCTTGCGTTTACCTGCGTATGAAGTGGACTTTAGATGGCTTGCTGCTAGAGCGTAAAATACTTAAGCTGTTAGACAAATTAAGTGGTCGTTTACCTGGTGGACCAATGCTTTGTGCAAAGCAGTGGTTGCCTTTAAAGTTCTGGCGTCTTTGGCCTGATGTAACCTGGTAGGTGCCCCAGGTTAGAAATGATATAGCTTAAGGTGGAAGCGTTCCAGCTTCTAGGTATGCTTTTCCATCTTTAGTAGTTAGACGATAAGCTCCTTTTCCAACTACTTGATCGATTAGATAGGGGCCTTCCCAGCTGATCCCTAACTTACCTGCATTGGCCTCTTGGGTATTCTGGAAAACTTTCCTTAGAACCCAATCTCCTACCTTGAATACTTTAGCTTTGACATTCTTGTTGAAGCTACGAGCCACTATTTGTGTTGTGCAGCCATTCGTACTAATGCATTATCTCGCAATTCTTCGATGGAATCTAGGTCGTAGCTAAGCTCTTTGTCGTTGGCTTCAGGAGTCATCAATCCATATCTAGCTGTAGGGACAGCTACTTCCGCAGGTAGCACCGCCTCGCATCCATACACAAGTGAAAAAGGAGTTCTTCCTGTGGCGCCTCTTGGTGTTGTTCTGTTTGCCCACAGCACCTTAGGTAGCTCTTCTACCCATCTTCCCTTCTTAGCTTTTAGGCGCCTCTTGATGCCATTGATAATTACTTTATTGCTGGACTCAGCTTGTCCGTTAGCTTGCGGATATCTAGGTGTGGAAGTTATCAAGCTGATGTTCCATTCGTGACAGAATTGCCTTGTCTTGTCACTTATGAATTGTGATCCGTTATCACAAATGATTTCGCTGGGTACCCGAATCTGCAGATAATGTTAGTATGCAAAAAGGATATTACTTCTTTATCTCTCACCTGCTGGAATGCCCCAGCTTCGATCCATTTAGAGAAGTAGTCCGTGAGTGCTAACATGAAAACTTTTTGCCCTGGAGCTACAGGCAATTTCCCCACAATGTCCATGCCCCACCTCATGAAAGGCCAGGGTGTTAAGGTGGGGTGCAATATCTCAGCTGGCTGATGTGTCATGCCTGCGTGTTTTTGGCAGCTTTCGCATTTTTGCACATACTTCTTAGCATCAGCACGCATGGTTGGCCAATAATACCCGTATGCTAGGATTTTGTTTGATAAGCTTCTTCCAGCTGCATGAGATCCGCATTCACCTTCATGGAACTCCTTGAGGGTGGGCTCCCATTGGTCTTTGTCTAAGCACCTTTGTAATAGATCGTAGCTGGCGCAAGCTCTTTTGAATAGAGTGCCAGAAATAACATGATATCTTGTGGCTTTCATTCGCAGCTTCCTAGCTTCCAGCTTATCTTCTGGCAAGATGCCCCTCTCCAGAAAATCGATGATTGGCTGGGTCCAGCTAGTCTTCCTGCCTGGTTGTCATCTGATTGCACCATGTTTACCTCTTTGCTGATAGCTGGCTCAGCTAGGTGGGCTATAGGTATTGATTTGAAATCGCATTTTCTGAGTGCTGATCCGAGGTTAGCTAGGGCTCGCCTTGGTATTCTGGTCCCTTGGGATCTGCTTTATGCTGAACTCTTCGAATAACTTGGCTTTGTCTTTGGCTAGCTCTAGGTAAGAGGCCATTTTAGAATCTTTAGCTGCGTACTCTCCATTTACCTGGCTTACTATTAGCAACGAATCACTGAAGACACGCAAACTGTTAGCTTTTAAATCATGTGCTAGTGTCATACCTGCTATTAAGGCCTCATATTCAGCTTCATTGTTGGTAGCTTTAAAATCGCAGCAGATAGCGCGTACTATCATGTCCCCTTGTGGCGACTTTAGCACTATACCTAGACCAGCCCTCTGAAGTTTGAGATCCATCTACATACAGCTGCCATGAGCCTGATTTACCTACTTTGTTAACGTGGCGCGCTTCTTCTCAGCGGTAGCAGCTAAGTCAGGGCTAAAGTCTGCCACAAAGTCAGCTAGGGCTTGCGATTTTATAGCTGTCCTGGGTAGATACCTAATGTCATGTGCACTCAGGGATATGGCCCATTTGGCCATTCTCCCTGAATGCTCAGGTTTTCGTAATACTGCTTTGATGGGGTAATTAGTCATAACATGAATGGGGTGAGACTCAAAATAGTGCCTCAACTTACGAGATGCCATATATAAAGCTAACACTAACTTTTCAAGTGATGTGTACCTGGTTTCAGCATCCAGCAAGGATTTGCTAACGTAATAAACTGGGAGTTGTTGATTTTCAGCTTCCCTGGCTAGTACCGCACTTACCGCTTTGCTGCTAACAGCTAGATACAGCTGGAGAGTCTCTCCTGTGGATGGCTTTGATAATAGGGGAGGTTGAGCCAGGTAGGCCTTCAGATCCTGCAATGCAGCTTCATGCTCATCTGTCCAGTTGAATCCTTTATTCTTTTTTAGCACGTTGTAAAACAAGTGGCACTTGTCGGATGATCTGGATATGAATCTGTTCAGTGCAGCTACCCTTCCTGTCAGCTTCTGGACCTCTTTCAGGTTTCGCGGTGACTGGATGTGATTAGTGCTTGCACTTGGCTGGGATTGGCTTCTATTCCTCGCTGGGTGACTATGTAGCCCAAAAACTTGCCTGCTGGGACACCAAGGAACACTTGCTAGGATTGAGCTTCATCCCATACTTCTTTAAGACTTCAAAGGTTTCTTGCAGGTGGTCCACATGATCCTCTGCTTTCTTTGTTTTGACCAGCATGTCATCTATATAGACTTCCATCGTGTCCCCCAGCTGCTTCTCGAACATCTTGTTGACTAGCCGCTGGTAGGTGGCACCCGCATTTTTTAGCCCAAAGGGCATTACCTTGTAACAATAGATGCCTCTTTCAGTCATGAAGGCGGTCTTTTCTTGGTCTGCAGGATCCATTAGTATCTGATTGTAACCTGAGTACGCATCTAGGAATGTAGCCTTTCATGGCCAGCTGTAGCGTCCACTAATGCATCAATATGTGGCAGCGGGAATGGATCTTTAGGGCACGCCTTATTGAGATCTGTAAAATCGATGCACACCCGCCATTTGCCATTTTTCTTTCCAACAACCACCACGTTAGCTAGCCAATCGGGATATTTGACTTCTCGGATTTTGCCAGCTTTGAGTAGCTTGTCCACTCCTCGTTGACTATCAATTTTCTTTCTGGAGCAAACTTCCTTCTTTTCTGCTTCACGGGCTTTGAGTTGGGATCGACGTTTAGCTTATGGGTGATGATGTCAGGCTCAATGCCTACCATGTCTTCATGGCTCCATGCAAAACAGCTTACATTTTTCTTTAAGAATTCAATATCGCTGCTTCTCCTCAGCTGGAGGGATGCCCCAATCTGCACGGTCTGCTCTGGCTTTGCTGGGTCCAACGCCACTTCATCTACATCTTGATCTGTTGGCTTGGCTGGCGCTGGACCTTGCTGTAATTGCTAGATAGATTCCTTTTTTGCTTTTAGAGATATGCTATAGCATTCCCTAGCCAGCTTGCGATCGCCCCTGATTTCTTGTACTCCCCACTTGGTAGGGAATTTAATAGTCTGGTGATAGGTGGAAGGTACAGCTCGCATTTTGTGGATCCATGGTGTCCCCATTATGATGTTGTATGCTGAGGGACAATCTACCACATTGAACCTGGTTTGGAGGTTGACTCCTTTTGCATAGGTGGGCAATACGATTTCTCCGAGCGTTGTAGCTGGCTCGCCATTGAACCCGAACAGAACGGTTGCTTTCCTGAGGATATCAGCTTCCTGCAGCCCCATGCTTTCTAGAGCACTTTTGAAAATGATATTAGCTGAGCTGCCATTGTCTATCAGGACTCGCTTCATGAGGCAATTGCTGACGGTGAGAGACACGACGAGGCCGTCATGATTATCAGCTTCTTCATCTCCATCTTCTTCGTCGAAGCTGATGGTCATGCTTCTGAGCTTTTTCTCTTCAGCACTCCTCAGCGGGCTAGGTGCGATTTTGGAACCTTCTCGAGCAAACTCTTGGCTGCAGAGTATGTTAGTCCACATATTTCTGAACCTCCAGAGATAGAATTGATTACCTTATCGTGCAGGGGCTCAGGTGGCGGACGAGGCTGTTGCTGGCTGGGGCCAGCTTTATCTTCTTGCTGCCCCTTTTTCCCCATCAAGTGCTCGAGATAGCCCTTCTTGAGCAGCCACGCCACCTCCTTTTTGAGAGCATTGCATTCTTCTGTTCGATGGCCATGGTCGCCATGGTAGCTACACCACTTGGTGGTGTCCTTCTCGCTGTCTGGTCTGTCGTTTTTGCGAGGCCACCTAACTGTGGTTCCCAGCTTTTCTAATGCGTTTACTACGCCTCCTGCATCCACGTTAAAACAGTAGGAAGCAATGGAAGGGTAATCATTGTTAGACATTTACCTGTGGCCTTGCTGGCTACGTTATTACTTTCGCGCTTCTGATATGGTTGATGGCGCCAATCAGTCTTCTTCTGGTTCTGGGATTTCCGATCATAGCTAGGCTCGCTTACGTACCTGGACGCCTCGTCCTCTCGACACGTATCTCAGCCATGGTCTGGCCCTGACCTCTTCGAATGTGCCACATGGGTACCTGGTCAATTCATAATACAGTCTAGATTTATAGGTTAGTCCTCTCCTGAATGCTTCGATAGCTGTGGGAACATCCAGGTTCTTGACAGAGATCATTTCCTTGTTGAATCGATCTAGGTACTGCCTCACAGCTTCATTGGCTTTCTGGGTGATGCGGTACAAGTCGCCGGTGTGCTTCTCTAGGATTTGCTGCTTGCAAACTGCATATAAAACTTGTTAATTAAAGCAGCAAAATTTTGAATGCTACCTGGCTTAAGACTTATCAGCCATTGTAAAGCAGGTCCGATAGGGTGGCCCCGAAGGACTTGCACATGGTGGCTTCTAGCAGATGCTCAGGAATGGACAGAGTCCACATCTTCTGTTTATATTGAGCCACATGGTCATAGGGATCCGCAGCTCCATCATACAGCTTGTGAGGCTGGGTCACGTTGATCTTTTTGGGAATCCTGGCTCTTGCGATTTCTTCCACGAAGGGGGATTGGGCGTAGCCATCAGGAGATTCTTCAGCCACAGGGGTAGGTGCTCCAGGTAGCTTCGTCAGCATGCGAAGTATTTTCCTGTTCTGAGATTCTAGGAGCGCCATTTTCCTGGCTGTGGGATCAGCTTCATCTGCTTCATCGTCGGATCTAGCTGCTCCATCTCACCTTCGCTGGCCTCGGAATCTTCGAGATTAAGCGCTTTAGGAATTATGTTCCGGATACGCTGTTTGGGTGTTTTGTTACTTTTGACAGAGTCCAACTCTTTCTGAGGCTGTCAATGGTCTGCTGGGCCTCAGATTGAGTGCGGTGAAGGTCCTCCTGAGCCTTCAGCAAAGCCGCTTTCATTGCCTCAGCAGAATCGTCAGCCATTTCAAAGTTGGGTTGAAGTGTTTCTTTTGGGATTTTGATGAGAGTTTAGCTGTAGAGCCCCACGGTGGGCGCCAAACTGTTTATGCCAAATTCTGATCAGGCAGAACTTAGCTGAGGATCTACAGCTAATGGAGATGCAATAACAAGGATGCTAGCTACGAATTAAAAGAGGATGCAAAGAGAAGACAGAGACACCAAGAAATGGTGACGCGGAAAACCCCAAGAAGAGGGTAAAAACCGCGGGTGGAATTGAGTCCACCAATCCACTATGTAGGAAGATTACAACTTATAGCTAGCAGCTAGCAGCTTGTAGCTTATACTAAATACACTTGTAAATATTTGTGAAAGTAAATGGAAGTGTTCTAATGTAAGCAATGTTAATGAACTGCCTTTTCCCCAATACCTCCACTCCTATTTATATCCATACATTTATTATAACGTTGCTTTACATGTTTACGTTGCATAACTAATCTCCTAATATGATGCCATGATCTCCTAATATCAAGGAGTATCTCCACTTCTGCTTAATGACTTGTCAACCCTATTTTGTAGGCGCAACAGCATTATTTGACTTGATCTTGATCAGTATCCAATGCTCTTTGAATCAAATTTATTCAACTCCCTTCGTTCCTGCTTGCTGTAGCTGCTACCTGATAACTTCTAGCTGGGACGGATGTATATCCTGCAGTTCAGCTTAGCAAAATTTTTAGGACATAAAATATATATATATATATATATATATATATTATATATATATATATATATATATGTTACAATATTACAATATTACAATGATCAAACATTAAACTGATTATTCGTAAGTTATTTGAAATTACTATCAGATTTGAGAGCTTTATATTTTACACTTAAGGTAATATTTGGATTAATTAAAAAATAAAGAAAACTTTATTGCTAAAAAAATTAAGGAAACTAATCAAGTATATTTGCTCATGTGCAACTCAAACCCTTATCGAGTAGAGTCGAGCTAAAGAATTCAAGCTCGATGAGAAATAGTCTTACTCTAACTTGACTCGATACCTTAACGAGTCAAACACCAGCGAGCTCGTGTCCGACTCACTCGATAAGCACCCTTAATTTTTCGTGCAATCTTTTTGTAAACTGTTACTTTATTTTTCAGTTTTAGTTAAGATTATTTTATTGGGGACAAAATCCTTTTTTCTCCAAACATCGGGGATTGTGTTGAAAAAACTCGCTATCTAAGAGTTATATAAGTTATAGCAAAACTATTTACACCTAAAAACTTGTATACTTTATTTTCCAAAAAATCCCCTATCTCCCTCATGGTTGCCCAAAACATCTATATACATATCTAAAATCCAAGACAAATAAATGACATGCTGCCACATGTACTCTTCCCTACTCCACACAATCAAATGAAACAATAAACAATAAAAATGTGTGTTTCAAGACCCGAACTCATGCCCTTTCGGTTGATATGTTGATGCACTAACCAATTACACTACAATGCTCATGTTGATCTTTATGGGGGAAAAATCATTTAAAGATAAATATTTCTATTTTCGAAGACTTCGAATGCATGTCGGTATATAATCCCGTGTTTCAAGACTCCAACTCATAACCTCTCATTTGATATGTTAATGCACTAACCAACTACAATACAATGCTCATGATGATCTTTATGGGCGAAATCAATTAAAGAAAAATATTTCTACGGTTTTTTCACCAAATACCCCTGAGTTTTCACGAAATTCACTAGGTACCCTCGCACTTTGAAAATACACCTGTAGAGGTGATCATGGGCCGGGCCGCGGCCAAAAAAATTTGCCCATTGACCGAGTCGGGCCGGGCCTAAATTGCGGGCCGAATTTTTGTGTCCAAAGCCTGCTATTTCGGGCCTAAATTAGCGGGCCAAAACGGGCCGGTCCAAAAAATCGTTTTTGGCTTGCCCAAAGCCCACCCAAAGCAAAAAAAAAATACGGCCCGGCCCGCGGGATGAAAAATCCAGCCCAAAACCCGGCCAAAAAACGGGTCGGGCCGGGCCAAAATGATCACCTCCATACACCTGGTACCCCTCGGTTTCAACATAATGCACCAGATACCCTTAATGACTATCGGCGTTAACCACCATTAGTCATTAATCCTAATTATTTGATTTAAATCTTAATTAACCCTAATTAATTTTAACCATAACCTTAAACACCAAACCCAACCTCTAACCCTAACCCTAACCCTAACCCCAACCTTAACCCCTAAGGGGGCGTTTGGTTCATGAAGGGGAAAGGGAAAGGGTTTAAGAAAAAGAAACAAGGAGAAAGGAAAAGAAAACCCTTTGATTAAGAATAATGTTTGGTTGAGAACTCATCTTCCTCCTCTTACTATTTCCCCCCTCTCTCAAGTCTCAAGTACCACCATTCCTATCACCCTCTCACTGCCACCCATCAACACCGGCCTGTCACTGCTTCCCTTCACTGGTGCCCCTCACTGTCGCACCTCACCGACACCGCCTCACCAACTCTACCTCACCGGTTCTCCCCCTTCCTTCGTTTCCTTCTTTACCACCATTAAAAGCCACATTTGAGGTTTTAAAGGTCAAATTCGACCATAAAAACTTCATATCTGAAGTTTTTATGGCCGAATTAGACAATCTAAAGCCAAAATCAAGCATTGGAGTTGGTTTTTTTAGTTGGTTTGGGTTTTTTTTTGTGGATGGATTTGGACGTGGTGGTTGAGTCGGCCATGAGTTGGTGGTTTTAACCATTGGTTGGCGGTTTTCCGTGCATGGGTTAGTGGTTTTGGCCACGGGTTGGTGGTTTTGGCGCATGGGGTGGTGGTTTCGGTGGTTGATGGTAATTTTAGGGGTTGGTGTGGTGGTTTCAGTGGTTGATGGTAATTTTAGGGGTTAGTGTGGTGGTTTCGGTGGCGATCGTGGTGGTTTTGGTGGCGATAATGGTGGTTGGGGTGGTGGTTTAGTTGTTAAGGTGTTGGGTTCGGTGGTTGATGTGGTGGTTGTGTGGCTGGGTTGGTGGTTGGAGTAGTGGTCAATGATTGGTCAAGGCCATCATGGGGTAAAAGAAAGAAAGGGTAAGTGAAACCTTGGGGGAGGGTGGGGAATGAAAGTAGAGGACTTTGGGGGAAAGGAGAGGGTAAAGGGAATGATTGATTTGTCTTAACAAACAACAAGTAAGGGAATCAAGCTAGTTGATTCTCTTACCCTTTCCAGAAAACCCCAAACCAAACGCCCCCTAAACATAAACCCTAACCACATCCTATATGAACCTCCCAAGTCCCACCACCCCCACCTTCCCCGCAGATCCCTTCTCCCGCACCATCCCGTAGCTCCATCCATCCCCGTCGAATTCCACCACCCTCCCCACCCCTGCTGAATCCCCCCTCTACCACCATTATCTAATTCCCGCCCCCGAATTCCGCAACCCAGCTCGTCGTCGTCTGCAACTCAATCCATCCCTCACCCTCTCACTCGTCGCCTGCAACCAGCTCGCAAGCCATTTGCGGACCTGGGCAAGATGCCAGAGGGAGTTGGAGATGGGGCACGAGAGGAACAAATGTTATAAGGATTCAACATCATTGTTACAAAGGGGACCATGATAAAAAAGGATGGTATGATGAGAGTGAAGGATTTGACGAAGGGATAAACTATGGTGAATAATTTGCCATATGAAGATGATAATCTTTGGTGGTAAATCAAGTTGCCAGATCCATTTAAACGACCAAAGAGCGGACCTAGGTAAATTATGAGCCAGCTAGGTCGCTGTTTTAACAGAGAAAAGACCATTAAAAGTAGGACCCCATATAGGATTATCAACCATGAGGTGGGAAGGAAGTGGAATACCTCTAATAATTGTAACAATATCCGGAGGCGCGTAGAGGTTGAGTTTGTTGATGTCCCAAGAGGCTAATAGCCTATTGGTCCATCCCAAAAGGATGTTACTTCCATTCCCAATTTTCCATCTGATTCCTTTACGGAGAATGTATCGTCGAGATAAAATTTTGCGCCAAGTAGACGAGTCCTTAGAGTTCGGTGTTGTACACTTATACTAAATAAATTGGCGTTTGACAAGTCTTGACGAGTATATATTAAAATAGCGCATACAAACAATAGTTGGTATTGTTTAAAGCCAATCATCCTATTTATATTATGTAACATGTAAAAAAAAATTATATTTGATAATTTAAAGCAACCATATCCATATGCTTAGTTTCTCACACATAATATATTATGCATTGCCATGTATCGATCATAGCAGCCACAACACCATAATATATTGTTGGATTTGGATACATCCAATTTTCAACCTAACTAGCAAGGTCTCACTGTTTATAAATTTTCAACCTAAAAAATACAATATATTAGCGAGAACAATCTTACCACAATTATAATCCCTTTTTGAGACACTACCAAACTCGAATTATACCAATTAAACATTCTTAAGTATCAAAATCAAGCTTTATAGTAGAAGTACTCTAACCACTTAAGTATTAGCCAAACATTAATAAGGCACTGTTTTTTTGGGACTAAATTAATGAAAGTCCGGTTCAATTTAGACAAGTTCAGTTCAGGAAAATTGAGTTCATTTCAGTTCGTTTCCTCAAAAAGTTTTTGTTTATTTTAGTTCAATTCAGTCCAATTTAAGTTCAATCCAAATAAATTCATTTCAATCCAAATAAATTCATTTCAATCCAGTATAATCTAAAAAAACATAGTCTAAATCATCATGATTTTCACCCCTTTTTTAAAAAAAGTCGATCATGATTCAACAAAAAAGATCAAATTTACCATCAAAATAATTTACTTTCACCGACCCAAACTACCTTGTAAACCGACCCTCATTTTATCCCTCTCGATATACCTTGGTTCGGTAATTTATCCCCCAAAAACTCCCCGCAAAAACCCAAATCTCAAACCAATCTAACGCGCTTTCACTTCTCTTTTCCTCATCCTTCTCTTCTTCTTCACTCCCCCCAAAATCCTCACACTTTCTCTCTCCTAGGGTTTCCTTTCGTTTCAATTTCCTCCGAAATCTCCAACCTCCGCATCAATGGCGGAAGTCATGAACATGCCCGTCGAATCTCTCGACAATCGCCGCCGGAACAAAGACAAATCCGACGAACCTTCCGGCGGCTCTCCTCCTCCTCCGCCACCTCCACCAAATCGCCGCCGAGAACGCGATTCACGAGAGAGAAGAGACGACAGAGATTTTGACCGTCCTCCAAATCGCTACTACGACCGCAACAATCGCGGTGGTGGTGGTGGCGGAGGTGGAGGAGATAGAGATAGAGATTACAACAAACGTAGTCGAGGAATTAGCAATAGTCCACCTCCTCCTCCGCCTCCGTACCGTGATCATCGGAGGAATAATAATAATTATTCGCCTCCGCCTCGAAGATCTTCTCCGCCTTATCCTCCGTTTAAGCGTTCGAGGAGAGATGATGGAGGATATGATGGTAGAAGAGGAAGCCCCCGTGGTGGTGGTGGATACGGCCCTGGCGATCGAAGGTTCGTTGAAGTAATTTGTTTTTGGTGGATTGATTGAGTTTAGTTATGATTGTAGCTGAAATTACACTTTGATTTTGTGTTGCTTTGATGAATTTGGTTGTTGATTCTACTTGTTAGAAGTGTGTTTAAGGATAATTTTGTGCCTATTTTGTGAAAGTATAGCTTTTACTCTGGTATAGGGAGTTGTCTGGTTTTTTTGAGATACGTATTATTTTGGTGGATTATTGAGTTCAGTGATAATTGCAGCTGAAGTACTCTTTGATTTGTATTGCTTTGATGAATTGGTTGTTGCAGCTACTTATAGAAGTGTGTTTAGGCATAATTTTGTGCCTCTTTTGTGAAAATGTAGTTTTCATTGTGATTTTGGGACTCTTCTAGTTGTTTGATGTAGTTTAGTGACAATTTAGCCGGAAGGAATATTTTTTTTTGGATTTATGAGGTTATGATGTTATGGGTTATTGGAGACTTGTAGTAGATTAATACCATACAAGTTATGTGGGCTATAAATGAGATGTTTTTTGTTGGTTTCTTTCTAACTTTTTCTGAGCTTGGGTTTTTTTTTTTTTTTTTTTTTTTTTTTTTTGGAATTTTGAGGATGCTCTTAGTGTAGAGTATTTCTATGGAAATAAAATACAGTTAGCGATGTTTTGATGAACTTGGTTGTTGGAGTTTCAGTTACAAGTGGGTTGGCATAGAAGTTTCTTGAACTAAGATACTTTTGTTCAGACTCGGACTTGGTTGAATGTGAAAGGCATAGGGTGAAATCAACTTATTTTTATAACCTATTAAGATGAGAACCAAAGCAAGGTTCATTTTTTTGGTTGGGAGGGGAGTGGAGGGGTTGTTCAATGGTATGGGCTTCTAAATAAAATCCATGAGTTATCATGACGATGAGGAAGAGGTGGTAGCTTAATAGAGTATCGTCCCAAATTTTAAGGCTCTTGTCTCTTGGGCTGTTAAGCTTTTTACCCAGCTTCCAACTTCCAGCTTCTGTTGGTCCTTGGGCCAAATATCTATCCTGGTTAAAAAAAGGGTTACCATGACAAATTGACAACAAACACACTGAGGGCAGATTTATGTTGGAAATCTGATAAATTGAGTTAGGATGAGGGTGGATTCTTTTTAGTTTTATCATTATTTGATATAATATAGACTTAATGATCAATGACTAGAGTTATTAAATACGTATCTGTTTTGAGACATCTGGTCTTGTGAAATTGGATTTGGCCGTTTCTTCTCTGCTTCTCATAACTTGTAAAGTTCACTCAGTTTTACAAATAGACGTGAAGTCTGGTTTGCGTCTAGTTGGATCATCACTGTTGGTTGGGGTTTTGGCTACTTCAGAAATCGCAGCAGTTTGGTTTTGGGTGGCAGCAGGGGAGTCTGGCTTTCATCATGGTCACAACCCTTAGCAGCATCTGAGCTGCTTGAAGTTTTTAGTTCTGTTAATTCTGGTGAAGCTCTTCAAGAAGTCCCGTTATCTCCCAGCTGTAATTTAGTTCTATCACATGCTCTAACTGAATGTTATATCTTCTATCTTTTTGCTTATGCCTTATGGTCTTGTACTTGCCTGAAATCCGTGACTAGTAAGTTGTAGGAATTGCTAGGGATATTATCCCTTTTCACACCTTTTTTGCTTGCTTTATGAGGTTCCTTGTTACCTCTCAAAAAATGTAAGGTTCCTTGTTATGTCATACTTCACTTGTTTACACTTCCCAATTGCATTGACTTGAGCTATCACTATCCCTGGCTACATTCATTATTTATTCCATCAGCTTGTTCATGTCTTGTTTCCCTGTGTACAATATTTTTAAAAAAAATCTTGTCACTTAAGTCTCAATAATGCCATATATGGGAAACTTTTGTAAATTCAGGTTTGGTTATGATTACTCTGGGGGATATGACCGTGAAGTAGGCGGCAGGCAAGGTTATGCTGATGATAGGCCTCATGGTCGATTTCGTTCTGGTGGCTTTCCTGGTGGCCCATCTGGTAATTATCTGCTCCTTGGTTTTTAAAATTTTCATTATATAACACTTTTGTTTGGTGGGTCATTGGAACTTCACTTCTTGCTGCAATTTTGAGATAGTCTATGAAAGTTACTGTTCATTTTATTTGAATTTTATACCTAAGGTGTTTTATCTACATAGGATTTCTTGGATTTGATTTACGTTTCATTTTCTTTCTATCAAAAGAGGAGTTGGACAGAAAAGAATGATTTGAAATATGAAGCCAGAAGTGTAAGTATCCTTGAAAGCAATCCAATAATCTTTTAAGGTGCTTTGAACATCAGGGACTCAGGGTCACTTATTGGAGGCCTTTTTGAATATAATAGATGGTTTGTGTTTTCCTCCAATGTGTGTGGCATTGTGGCTAGGTGATGCTTTAAATTACGTCATTAGTGGTTGGGCTATGTCTTTATTTGTGGCTAATTGGTTTCCCTAGTGCATCATTAAATTGAATGGTTTATGTCTCAGTCATCGTGAATGGGTACATTGTTTGCATAGGACACAGAGGAAGTGCAGTTGATCTTTGATCTGTTTTTTTCTTTTCTTTTTCCGTCGTTATATTCTCACCCCGAAGAAGTGGAGCTACTAGAGATGAAGACTGTAGAATTTTGAAGCATCCTTTGTGGCTTGTTCTGTTATGCCCCCTTTTCCTCCTTTTGTTGTGGTCTACAGCCAGCTATAGTTTGTTGGAGTTCTGACTCTACCGGGGTTACTTTTCTTTGGAATTATTGAATTGGACATGGACTCTATTGCCTTACAAGAGGCGAAGATATAGATGGTGGATATAGAGCTGAAACTAATGAATGTTACTTATAATCATCCTGGGCTACTAAATTTAATGGTGCTGCCGGCATTATTACCCAGTGAATTATTGCAATGCTGCAATTGGTTTAGTGACGAGTGTGGATATTGCTTTTAGCTCTTAGAATATAGGTCCTCACTTTTTGAATGCTGGCTGCTGAGTTGTTATGAGGGTATCTGATTGTTGTTGGGCTCGGACAGTTTTTGAAGAAATAGTGTTTTAAATGGTTGGATTGAGGATTTCTTCAACCATTTGTGATACTATTTCTCCAAGCTGAGTCCAAAATGTCCAGATGGGCGGGGTCTAGGCATTCTCCTTGGTGGTTACACTCAAGGGTCCCCTTTATATTCAGGTGAATCTTAATGAAACTTGGTTTCAGGTATGGCTGATATGAATTCGGTTGTAAGTTTATAATATGTTTTTGTTTGTCTGTGCTGGTTGCTTAGTTGCATTTAGGGAGTAATGTATTGTTCTGGTTTATGGCCCTTCTTGTGCATTTTGTATCAATTCTTTGTTTCCACTGTTCTCCTTCCATAGTGTATCCACCCTTGTTTGCAGCCAAATTCCTTGTTCAGGAATAGTGCTAAATAATCTCAAGCCCAAATGCATGCCTGGTAATGGATATTGATTATATTTTGTAATGTATTTGTTGGTCATCGCCTCGAAGCATCTTTCTTGATTATGATTGCTCTGTTTCTTAGCTGTTGTAAATAATTTGGTTTATTAACCTGTCAGATTGGGAAGCCGGACGTGGTGGTTACGGCGATTCATCAAATGCAGGGAATGCTCAGAGGTCAGCCCTTCAGCGTGCGATAATTATATATTATAGTTCTCATTTAGGCTTTCATTTCACGTGTTTCTGACTTCAGCAGCTTCTATACTGTCTGTGGTTTCTTTGTATAATCTAACTATATTCTGAATGACCTATCATAATTGTGACACAGCTGTTCAAAATCGTGTATACCTCAAAATCCTTGAGAATTATACTTGCTTATCTAAATGTCACCATGACCTTGTGATTTATATAACATCAACATCAAACATCACGTCAATGTCTTTCAAAAGAATTCTCCTCTGGGCAGGTGTTGGGGTGGGGTGGGGGGGTTGGATGTTTGCATATGACCTCTGTAATAATATAGGAGTTGTTTTTAATTGACTTTTCCATTACCCTGCTTGTGCTATTTCCCTATGAACGAAGCACATGCAATTTAATCAACTATTTTATTAGGGGGGTTTGGTTTAGGTAGGGAAAAGGGGAAGGTTTAAGAAAGAGAAACAAGGAGAATGGAAAGGAAAACCCTTTGACTAAAAATGTTGTTTGGAAAGAAAACCCCTCTTACTCTTCTCACTATTCCTCCACCATGTTCTCCCTCCTTTCTCTCGCAAGAACCATCGCCACCTCACATGGCCCCTCCCTCACCACTGCCACCTTAATTACTTCTGTCCGTAACTGCTGCCCATCACCACAGCCAAATCACAGCCCATCTCCACCGTCAAGTTACCCCCCCCCCCCTCTTTCTTTTCTTTTCTACTACCATTATTGGTGAAATTTGAGATTTTGAAGGTCAAATTCGACCATAAAAACTTCTAGTCTAAAGTTTTCATGGCCGAGTTTGACCTGTAAAGCCATAATTATTGATAAGAAGTATTCATCCATTCTTACTCTTGATTTTTGTTTTTTCAAATTTTTAGGCTTATGGGTTTTCAAGTGTTGGTGGATTTATGGGTGGTTGTGCTGTTTTGGAGGAAGTGATGATGGGTTTATTGGTGGTGGGTTTCTTTTTCGGTGATTTGGTGGCGGCTATGGCTTACAGGTTGGTGGTTACAGTGGCGGGGATGGTAGTGACAGTGGCTAGGATGGTGGGTTGGTGGTGGTGGTCCAGGGGTGGTGGTTCTGGTAATTGAAGTAGTGGTTAAACATTGGTGAAGGTGACCATGAGTAGAAGAAGGAAAAAATAAGTGAAACCTTAGGGGGGGATAATAATGGAAGTAGATGACTTTGGGGTAAAAGGGAGAGTAAAGGGAATGATTAAAATGTGTTAACAAACAAGCAAGGGAGTCAATCTATTTGGTTATCTTCCCCTTTCCCGAAAACCCCAAACCAAACGCCCCCTTGGTCCGTTTGAATATCCAATGAACCCTTGCATTTTAATTGAAAAGTGACTTGATACTAATTGCAAGAGTCGTGCTTGGGCCTATATGAATGTTCTTACAGAAGTTCTATTTTCCATGCATTCTTTTGTAGAAGAACCTCAAACGGTTTATAGAGGACATAGAGGTGCAGGACAAAAGCTGATTGCGTTTTTAGCATCTAGTTTTAATTGAAACTGGGGTGGTTTGTTTTAGATCGGTGTTTTAACTTTTTTTTTTGAATTTAGGCCATCATGCTGTTAACATGCACTACTTGATTTAGGGTTGTATCTCAAATGACACCCACCAAACAACATTGCAGCATAAAAGAAGCTGTACGAATTGAATGTGGGCAATTTACAGTGGCAGCCAGCCCTGACTTTTTACTGTTATTAGAGTTTTGAGCTTTAGATCACCTTCTTTTAGTTTCAGCATTATAGGGGGGGGGCATTTATCAACTCTTTCATTCTTATTCTTTGTGTATTGATTTTTTTCTTTGCATTTGGTTATATATGTGATGATACTGATTATGACGATTCTGATCTTTTATATTTATTCAGGGAAGGTTTGATGTCTTACAAGCAATTCATTCAGGAACTTGAAGATGATGTATTACCAGCTGAAGCTGAGCGTAGGTATAGAAAGCTTTGGCTCTGTATCTTTGGGTTATAGCAGTCACAAGGTTGACATGAATTTTCCCATCATCTTAGCCACCATGTTATTTGATGATATTTAGGTATCAGGAGTACAAGTCAGAGTACATCTCAACTCAGAAACGTACATACTTTGAGGCTCACAAAGATGAAGAATGGTACTTACTAATCTTATTTTTGTAGGCAATACCGTGTTTAGTTTGCAACCTGCTAATTGCACAAAATTTTGGTTCAGGTTGAAGAACAAATATCACCCTACAAATCTGTTGACTGTCATAGAAAGGTATGCTGAATCTCTCTTTGGAGCATGTTGATCGCAGGTAGCCATGGCAAGCTCTTTCATCTAATTTCTGTTTGAAGCGTACTTCAGTACTATACGGATAATGATCTTCTGCTGTTGAATTATTTGTGTTTAATGAAACAATGCTATTAGCTACTGAATCTACCTCTATTAATATAGGAGAAACGACCTTGCACGCAAAGTTGCAAAGGATTTTTTGTTGGACTTGCACAGCGGAAGCCTTGATATGTAAGTTTTTTACTCAAATCTCCGAGTCATGATTTGCTGTTGAGCAAGGGTATCTGTAGGGTACTTCAATCAGATCTTCACTCTATTTATGTTTGGGTACCTTTTACAGGGGCCCTGGTGCAAATGCTTTATCCATGAATAAGGCAGGTCAGACAAGTGAACCTAACTCCGATGATGAGACGGATGTTGGTGGTAAAAGGAGGCGGCATGGTCGAGTTCAGGCAAAGGAATCTGATATTTCAGCTGCCCCCAAGGCTCATCCTGTTAGTTCCGAGCCAAGACGAATCCAAATCGATATTGAACTAGCTCAAGCACTTGTCACAAAACTTGACTCTGAAAAGGGAATTGAGGACAATATCTTATCTAAAGATGATACTGACAAAATGAATAGAGAGAGATCACATAGTGGATCAATTGGTCCAGTTATCATCATTCGCGGATTAACGTCTGTTAAGGGCCTTGAGGGAGTTGAGCTTCTGGATACCTTTGCGACTTATCTTTGGCGTGTTCATGGTGTGGATTACTATGGCATGACTGAAACAGCAGAGCCTAAAGGCCTCCGGCATGTGAGATCTGAGGGGAAAAATTCTGATGTTTCTACTAATGCAGCAGAATGGGAAGAGAAACTTGATTCACGTTGGCAGGACAGGTTGCGTAGTCAGGATCCACTTGAGGTCATGACTGCGAAGGAGAAGATAGATGCTGCTGCAGTTGAAGCTTTGGATCCCTTTGTAAGAAAAATTAGGGATGAAAAGTATGGGTGGAAGTATGGTTGTGGGGCCAAGGGTTGCACAAAGCTCTTTCATGCTGCTGAGTATGTCCACAAGCATTTGAAACTCAAACATCCAGAACACGTAATGGATCTTACAGTGAAAGTGCGCGAAGATATATACTTCCAGAATTATATGAGGTAGGTCCTGTCCTTGTTGTTCCTTCCCCCGTTACATTGATTGCAGGATCCTGAATTGAGTACAATTTTTTTTCCTGCAGTGACCCGGAGGCCCCTGGTGGGCAACCTGTTATGCAGCAGTTTGTACCAGTATGCTCCTGAACTTTTTTTTTTTGTATGTTGAACAGTTCAATTTGTTAATCATGTTGTAGATGCACGAGCTTGATACTTTTTCGATAAATAAAGGAACCCCCATCTGAAACAGGAAAACAAATAAGTCATACTTGAAGCCCATGCTCAATGCTTGTTGAAAAATTGACCCTGCTTGTTGCCTATGCGTAGATTTATTGTGTTTTTATGTGCCTAAGGGGATAAGCTTTGATTGAGTCATGATGGAACTGTTATTTACAATTATTACCTCTAATGGCTGACTATCAGAGGGATATTAAGCACAAGCACAAGATGTCTGCTCAAATCACTATAAAATTATACCTTAATCATATTAATTTTTTTCGCCTCGTGCAGAAGGACAAGATGCAGAGACGGAGACCAGGTGCAGACAACCGTTCGAAAGATGATCGAGGAAACCGCAGGGAACGAGACCGGAATGGTGGTGAGAGATTTGAAAGATCAGAAAATCCTCAGGCTGATTTTCCACCTAATAATGACACCCAGGACAAAGGGAATGCAGATGAACCAATTTTTGATAATTTTGGTGGACAAGGGATGCATGTAGCCCCATTTGCCGCCGATATTGCACCCCCACCTGTATTGATGCCTGTTCCAGGTGCTGGGTATGTGTTATCTTGCTCTTCTCTGGAGTTTGTGTTTAAGTAGAAGGGTGGCTTTATTGCTTTATGTGAGATTCTATGAAAGATGCCATATTTTCAGAGATTTATCTTTTGCCAACATAGATAGATCATCACAGCATCAATTTCTGTAGACCCAAAATAAAGGGTGTTCATGGGATAGTTCAAGGTGGAAAAAAAGTTTATTGTCCGCTCTCTCTCTCTCTCTCTCTCTCTCTCTCTCTCTCTCTCTCTCTCGTGCTATGGCTTATACACCTTTTCTTCCTTAGATTTGTCTCATAAACCCTTTTTTTATTTTATAAACTGTAAGGCAAGAATTAGCGCTTGAGCAAGATTATTTTGCATATGCGGGGATAGTGTGCCTTAAAGTTGTGCAATTGGACTGGGTAATTATATGTAGGATCATTATCGAGGATACCAGTACACCATTTAACCTCTGGTCATTTTTTATGTAACCTTTTGAGGATCCTAGTATTAATCTAAGATTATTTTCCATATGCGGGGACAATAAGTTTGCCGTGGAGTTTTGTGATTGTACTAGGTAGGTAAATAGGTGATTTTATCTCGGATCACTATCCAGGATAGCAGGGCACATCCAATTTGTGGTGGTTTCTGTAGTTATTATCATTTTAGGATCCCAGTATCCATGAATCATGAGCTTAATCCTTGTTGAGCTATCAACTTATTATGCCGGAGATATCAGTATCAGGCTCTTACAGTCTTACTTGTGGTTGTGAATGCAGTCCGCTGGGGCCTTTTGTGCCAGCCCCTCCTGAAGTTGCAATGCGGATGCTGCGTGAACAAGGCGGACCTCCTCCTTTTGAAGGGCCTGGAAGAAATGGGAGGGGTGCACCTCCAATTATTTTACCGCCTTCATTTCGGCAGGATCCTAGACGTCTGCGAAGGTACTTATTCTATTTGTATATATCATGGCTTCTTTTAGGGGTTAGAATAAATGTGGAGGGTGTCAGGCTTGTTTCTTGTGTATATACCCTTGATATTCTTAGGACATCCTCTTTTTCCACTGAAAGTTTATTAATTTAAAGCTTAATTGAAACTAAAATCGATCTTCAGTTAAGGGCATTAGTTAAGTAGACGTGAAGCTTTTGCAGCTCCAGGACCGTATTATGCGGATCTTTATTAGTCATATTATCCTGTGGAAATCTCTACTGTTCTGTACTAGGTGTCTCTTGTAATTGCATCTTGCAGTATTCCTACCTTGAAGAATAAAAGTTTGTGATTAAATTAACTTCAATTGTGAGTAATTTTTCAATGCCATTGATGCAGCTACCAAGATTTGGATGCGCCAGAAGATGAAGTCACAGTGATTGACTACCGGAGTTTGTGAGTTTTGGTGATGTTGATAGTTGTGCCAATGCTCTGTGTGCTCAATGCCTTAGTGACCTACTTTTGTCGGGTTCTGAGAATCAAGAGCAATCCGATGCTTCTGCTGCGTCTTTATAATGAATCTTTTAGCCGTTATTCAAGATGGATTAACTTTAGGTCTTCTCATGACTTGTTCCTGACTATATGATATGGGTGAGGGGTTTTCTCTGTATGCGATTTGTGTCAAAATGTGGACTTAAACCATCCATTGATAATTTGTGTAAATTGAGATTACTGTAGTCATTTTTTGGAGGCACTATTTTTTTTTTTTAACTTTTGCATCTTGTCTCAACTTTGGAAAGTGGTTCCAGAGAAGCTGGGACTCCTAGACTCTACTAGATAAATTAAACAGTATTTTAGCTTCCAGTTGATTCATAGTCTTCCGTTATTTTATGTTTTCATTATTTCATTGTCTGATCATATTGAATTAAATTTAATGATGGGTCTTAAGTCTTAACTCTTAGTTCATATATTGCTTCAAACGTCCTTAAACCCTAAACTCTTTGAACGAAGGTACACATATTATTAAGGCATTTCACGGTCTATTATGCAAATAGTTGACCATAAATATGGATGGAGCAATAAAACTTGTGAAAACTGAAAAAAAATAGGATTTTGTCTATACTATGATGTTTGACCACCAAAAATAAAAGGGCCATACGTAATATGTACATCTAAAGGATTGGGTTGGATATTTGGATTGTCGCTAGCTGGTGAAAAATAATGTTAATTAACGATTGAGTGGTCAGATACTGCGAAACAACGGTTGATTGATTGCAAAGGTAGTCAATCCAAGGTTAATTAATTGAACTGTAAGATTAACAGGTTTTTCCTGTGACGATGATTGTGTTGTCAGATACTATGAAACAGTTGATTGATTGCAGTAGTAGTCAAGCCAAGGCTAATTAACAGAACTGTAATATGAGCAGCAGGTTTACCCTGTGTAGTTTGGAAGAAGTTGCCTGACGTTTTAAAAATGGCATTGATCCTCAGGTCATTTCAGAATTTTGTGCTAACGCGTCCGCTTAGATACTTAATGAAAATGGCTTTAATCCTCTTAGGTCGTTTGAGGACATTGCTACACATATCCACCAAGTAGACAACCCACTATTAATAGAGGGTTAAAAATATTAATTAGGTTGAGTTGAATTCCATTATCACAATCCTCAACAAATCTTTATTAATGGTGGGTAGTCTACTCGGTGAGTAGACAAAGTTTTTTCCGTTTGAGAATTATGTGCTAACGCGTCTTTTTAGAACTTAATAAATGAAGAAATGCCAATCATACTACACAACGATTACAATTCGGAAGAAATGTGGGTTTCGGAGAACAGAAACACCAAAGAACAATTACATGATTACATGATTTTGACTGTAAAAAAGAAAGAAGGAAAAAACATGTACAATTTCGTAACATCCTATCAAGGGAGTGGGAAGAAGAGATCTGTCCTTTAAGAAACAAAACTAGCATCTATCCTCCCCCCCAAATCTAGCAAAGCTATATATACTTATGGATTAGATTGAAATGTTGAATGGGGGTGGGGGGTTGAGGAGAAAAAAAAAATCACACCTAATGGGAGCCACAAACCTAACCCTAAAATCTGCAAACCTAACCCTAAAATTTAAGTTACAGAGCTATGAAGTCGCTATTTTCGCTGCTTTTTCGGTGGCTGTTCCGTCAAGGGCTCAATCTGAATAACGGAGGATATATTAGTACCAATAACATGATGAATAATTATAAGTGTTCTATGAAAAGTTTACATGGATTATCAAAGATAAAATAAAAAATTAAGTCTATGAAAAGTTACAAGTACTCAAGCAGTATACAAATTTTATAAGAAGTTTGTGGTTTGACTAGGTCGGTTTAATAGAAGACTATATGGAAGAGATAAAGTTAGTCATGTATAGATAGTGTATAATGGCTTATTAGTTATCAGGATATACAATATGGGGCGCATAGTGAGATCAGAAAAACTTACCACAGCTGACAACTGCTCACGAATATAAGCCATCGACCTCAACATGGCACCTAACGTATCCCGGGAAACCTGAAACTTCACCTCTGACTCTCCTGAGATTGTCTCAGTGTCTTGGAGCTGAAATATTAGAGAACAGAAAAAAGAAGTGATGAATACATGTAAAGCCACCTGGTAATGCAATCGCATTTTGAAAGTGTCGATACGACATTGACCTTTTGAATAAACAAGCAACGCACATCTATAGAATCAGAAAAAGGAATTTGTCGAAAGTTCTAATTTGCATCTAAACAGTAGTCATTTCTCCCCATCCACACCAACATCCGAGCTCCATCCATGTATTATAGAATGGAAAAACCTGAAAACACAAACTAGACAGAGATTCTACGACCATTTGGGCTATGGTGATGTGCCTGCTTACTGGTTATTCCCCATAATGAAACATGGATGTTATCCTGTCCCTATAGGCTAACTCATGCTTCCACTCCTCATCTTCACTTTGGCCACTGAACATATGGACGATTTTATATTTCAAAGAGCCAGTCGTTATAAGGTGTATCCTCAAAGGGTAATATAATCCTAAAATATACTATGTTTGGACCATATTGATCTCTATTCTAATTAAATCTCTGAGTAAAACACAGGCTATCCATTGGGAACAAAACGTCTAAAGACAAGACAAGGCACATAGCACCAAGGCCAAATCTATGATGAGCTATGAGAGCCAAGGATATACACGTTTCTGACACAACCCCATGACCTGAGCTAACATACCTAGGAAGATGCATCCGAGGGTCATAAATAACCATTTAAAAGCATATACTTGGTCAAGAATGGGCACAGGGTAGTGTCACAAAGGCCTTTAGAGCTTTTGGGGTTGGTTTAGGACGATGTTCAATGACTGACGCGTTCTCTTGGGAAAGCCAAGATATGAAAGCAAGGAGGAAGCTTATTATGGGGGAAAAACTATCAATAAAGGTCAAACTATGAATGCAATCCAAGATATACAACAAAGATAAAAGCGAAACTACAAAAGCCTAGGACAAGCTATGAGTGGTAATCGTACTAAAACAATTTTAAGGCAACGTAAATGCTCCCAGGTCCCAACCACCCGAAAATCATCACAAGATATAGCGAAATCCATGGGAAGGGTCCGAAAGTTTCCAAAATAAGTGGAGTATGAAGGCATCTCCAAGCAACAAACCCTAAGGGGTGCATACTAAGGAGATAAAAGACCGTTCAAAAGCATATCCTTGGCCAAGAATGGGTATGAGCCTATGGGATGGTGTTAGAAAGGTCTCTTGAGTTATTCCGAGTTGGTTTCGGACAATATAAATTTAGTTGTGCAACACAGGATATGAAAGCAGAGGTGTGAAAGTTATGAGCACTAGGTTGAGTAAAAGCCAAACTAAGAAGTAAGCTATGCGAAGATATGGAAGCAACGTTGCAAAGGCCAAGAACAACCTATGACTTGTACACGGGCTAAAAGACAATTTCAAAGAGAGGTAAAGGCTCCTAGCCACAGAGAATCATCCGAAGGTATTCTGAAACCCTTGAGAAGCTCCTCAATGAAAAAAATCATCAGTTAAAGAGAAGTCTTGAAATCGGTGAATGTTAACACGTCCTTGGGACATACCCATAATCCAAGGACCAAACCTCAAGGGATGCATCCTAGGGTAATATGAGACAATTTAGAAGCACAGCTTTGGCCACGAATAGCATAGGATGTTATCACAAGGCCTTTGGGCTATATCGAGCTAGTTTAGGACAATGATCAATGCACTTTGTTGTGATTTGTGAAAGCTAAAATATAAAAGTCAATAAAAGCAAAGAGGGCCAAACAATGAATGCACGACCAACAATTCAAAAGTCCAAGCCATGAAAGCAAAACTATGAAAGAAAACCTATAAATTATAAGGACAGCCATGAACTGTATATGAGCAAAAGGCATTTTGCACCCATGTTACTTGTTAGGCTCCCAAATATTCTAGAATCATCCCACTTTATCACCAAACCCTTGAGAAGATCCTCAACAAAAATAAACATAAAAACGTTGTCGGATCTGACAATTTTAGAAATAAGTGCATTTGAAGGCCAAAATATCATCCACATCTCCAAAACATTTCACAAACCTCAACGGATGCATCCTAGGGTTGTAAGATATCCTTTTAAAGCATTATCCTTGGCCAATAATAGCACACGGTGGTGTAGCAAAGCCTTTAGAGGTATTTTGGGTTAGTAAAGGAAGATTGTTATGAGTCCCAAGATATGAAAGGAAGGAGGAAACACTGAAAGCTATGAGGGACAAGCTATGAAGGAGTCCAATGCATGAGCAAAGCTACAAAAGCAAAGGATAGGCTAGGAATGGTCAACAAGCTAAAAGGCAATTTTAAGGCAACATAGAAGCTCCCACACTTACTTAGAGAATCACCACTAAAGATACCAAAGCCCATAGGAAGCTCCTCGACTAAAAATGTCATAGGGTCCGGACAAATCATAATATAGGCGAATATGAAGGCTATAAAATACACTTCTTATGGAAATTCCCATGACTTGATCACTGACCCCAGCAATGAACCTCAAGGGATGAGGCCTATGATGATACAAGACCATTTAAAATCTTGAGTTTGGCCATGAATAAAATAGAGGTGGTGTCAGAAGGCCTTTGCACCTACATAAGTTTAGTTTAGGGCAATGTTCAATGATTGATGAATTTTGATGTGAAAGCCAAATTTTGAAAGTAAGGTGGAAGTCATGAAAGCTACAAAATGAAGGCCTATGAAGGTCCCAAACCATAAAAAAGAGACTAAGAAAGCAACTAAAATGGCAAGAACAATTTATGAATGACAAACAAGCTAAAGGCGATGTTGAGGCTCCCAAAAACCCAAGAATCATCTCAAGGTATTGTGAAACTCTTGGGAAGCTCATCGATGAAAAACGTCGCCGAGTACAGAAATGTTGAGGATCAGGTGAATTTGAAAGCCATAATACTCGTCTCCGAGACATTTTCCACCCACAAAATGCTATCTAGGGTTATAAAAGACCATTTTAAAACATATCCTTCGCTAAGAATAGGCATAAGTGGTGTCTGAAGGCCTTTGGAGGTGTATCAAGTTGGTTAAGGACGATGTTCAATGATTGATGCATTTTGTTGTGAAAGCCAAGATATGAAAATATCTTTCGCTAAGAATAGGCATAAGTGGTGTCTGAAGGCCTTTGGAGGTGTATCAAGTTGGTTAAGGACGATGTTCAATGATTGATGCATTTTGTTGTGAAAGCCAAGATATGAAAATATTTAGGAAAATGTGAAAGCTATGACGGGCAAGCTATGAATGAAGGCCAAACAATGAAGGAAGTCCAAGATATAAAAGCGAAACTATGAAAGCAAATCTACAAAGGCTAAGGACAAGCTACAAACTGTAAACAACTAAAACGCAATTTTAAGGTACCCTAGAGGCTCTCAATTACCTAAGAATCATCTCAACCCATGTACAGCTCCTCAATGAAAAATGTTGCTGCATCCGAAATTCCCCAAAATAGGCATATAGAAGGCTATAATACATGACTTGCGGACACTCGCCGAACAAGAAACCTGCATCCTATGGTGGTAAGAGATCATCTCAAATCATATCCTTCGCCAAGAATAGGCATGGGGTGTTATGGGAAGGTCTTTGGAGCTATTTGAGGTTGGTTTCAAACAATGTTAGGTAACATATCAAAACCAAAGGCTAAAGCTACGAAAAAGACAAGGTCAACGTATGAAAGTTTAATTATTAGCAAGAAAGATATGATGAAACAAGCTCTCAAAGGCATTTCAAGCCAAGGCTCCCAACATCTCAAAGATACCTTGAGAAGAAGTTTAGAAAGCTCCCCTTCACAAGTTGCAAACTCAATTCACTCTATTCTTGTTGATCTCTAAAAAAGATGGTCAATAGTAATAGCAAAAGATATTGACTCATAAGAATTATAAATGAAAGCGACATGGTTGACAAATTTATAACAATATTGTATATGTTATGTCCCTCGTGTATATCACATAACATGCTAGATAAGGCAATACAAGTTATAAAGTTTAGATGTAGAGCAATAGGAGGTCATAACTCATGAGTAGTATAATACGCATCTTTGCTAGCCCTATCTTCTGATCCATCTTGAATCCAAAATCCCATATAATAACATTAGTCTACGTCCTCTAAATTTTTCCGTTTAACCTTCAAAGGTACAGTATTGTCGCATAATATCACAAGTCACAACGACTCCTCTCCATTCGAGGCATCCTCACAATATATTACGAGTCACGTCTTAGTCAATATCTTAATTCCTTAATTCATCTGTAAACCTAATATCCTTAGAATGCTCGCTTATTGGTAACTCCTTACCTTTGTTACTACATCCTCACTCGACTCCCTCTCATTATAAAAAGAGTATCCCACGTACTTAGATTTACTCGACTCAGCCTAAACCCTTTGAGATTCCAACATTTGCCTCCATTGCTCTAATTTAGCATTAACCTCTAGCTTCGTCCACCTGCAAACAACTAGCTATATATTGATTTAATTTCTTACAACTACTTCACAATAAATTGAGTCTATTGCCTATGCTGCATGATTGAAGCAAAGAAAGAATGTCTTGTGCATAGCAAGGTGGAACTTTGCAAGTCCTCAGAGGCTGAACAAACATAATTTTTGATTGAACACTAGAGATCTACGGAGTTATCAATTAGTGACACCGAATTTCCTCTAAGCAGGACTTGCATACTTTAAGAATATTTGTAGTAACTCCTCATTAATTCTGAGGAAAATATTAACAAAGGATGTTACTGGTCTTAAAAGGCCAGAGTTCTTCCCTATTATTACCATTGGTCTTGTTCAGTAGCATTTAATATTCTTTTTTTTCTTTCAATGTCTAACCTAGACTCCTATTTTGGTTCAATTTGTTCTGTGTATCAGGTATTCATGGACATCTTAATGGAGTTCCTCATTTTGAAGGAAATGAAAATCTAGTACTGCCGCAGCTTACATAAGAATATACTGGAATAGATAATACAAATATTCATACTATGCATACAAGTATACAACTAATTAACAACGGAAGGGAGAAGCATCATCTTTGGTAGGTTGCTACTTGCTACAAGCTATGACAACTGTTAATGCTTGCCATAACACAAGAACACTAAAAAAAGAAAAAAGAAACCTTCAGCAAAACAGTCTAGTTAGGTTGTCAGCAATCAGACTGTACCAGATATTTCTAAAACCATAGCAGTCATAATTTATGTATCATAGACTTCCTACTTTGCTATGTTTTTCTGTCTAAGAACAGACTAATATGTGTAACATAGAATGTTTGTGATCAATATGTGAAGAACACCCTATCCAAATTTAGAGAAAGGATATACATGCCTTTAAATTGATAACAGCAACTCTATTAGCCGGGGCCGACAGCTGCTCACTGATGCTGGCCATGGATTTAAGCATAGGTTCCAAAGTGACTCGGGAGAGCTGAAATTTGACATCTGACTCTATTGCAGGACCCTTGCTGTAATCTTGCAGCTGCATGAGCAAAATGTTAAGTTCATTAAATGTGAACTCCCGGAGTGTGTATAATTGTCTTTCAACAAATGGAAATGGAATTCGAAACAGTACAGAAAGCACAGAACAGGATATCAAAAAAAGGATCAGATTATACAATTCACTACAATATTGTCGAATTTCAACATGATTGCTCTAGAACTGTCACTGAGGGGTTCTAAATGAAATGGAAAGTTATGACTGCTACATTGACGGTTGACCCAATAAACAATCCTCCTGGACAAACATAACAGCAGCAGAATCTCATCAACCTTGCATCCGAGACACCAAAAGCATTTCTAGTAGCGACAAGACACTGAATATTCTGGGAAGAAAAGAAGAAACCAAAATAGCAATTGCTTCAATCTATTACTTGCTCAAATTTCAACGTATTGGAGAAAGAATGAAATTACATAAACTACGGTCATACACAACTGTAGCAGGGAAACCAGAGTGAGCCCAGAGAAACTGTTGGTTTTGAGTTTTGCCCTGAATCCCACCCAACTTCAATCAATTTCTTGGTTCTGACTTCTGTGCCTTGATCAGAAGCATCATTTGCAACATTCAAAGCGATGATCAATAAGCAATGATGAAAGTCTCACATATTTTCCAACTCAATCAAAAATCCGGGACTTGGAGTAGTCTCCATACACGATTCCCAGATGGGGTATACTGCAAACACGAGCAACACATACTCTAGCATTAAAATTTCAATATGGTAGACTCTTTTGGCCCAATAGAAAACTAATCATTATCCTGCATGTGGATTGAGTCGCATACTAATTCTCTGCCATAATCCATCCTTTGTGATGATCTCAAGAGCCAATGAAAAGAAAGGGCATTTAGTCTGAACCCAAAAAAATATTAAGAGAAAGGGAGAATCTTTCAATGGAGTGTGTGCAACCCTTCTTTTCCTCCCAAGTTGAACCAAAATCCAAAATATTTTGCAATGTTGGGAAAAGTGGACTGGAAAAATAGACCTGATATGCAAAGTGACTTCATTTGTTCAAATGTTATTCAAAGGTACTCTTCCAACCTTTCTTTGATTGTTTATAGAAGTCTCTTAGTTCCATCATAATCATAAGGGAACCAAGCATCCCAAGAGAACCATAAATAGAATATACAAACCTTTAAGTTGATTACAGCTAGTCTATTCCCTGGCGCTGAACTTTTATTCTCCATGACCCATGTCATTGACTTAAGACAAGGAAGTACAACCTAGTCATGAGAATAAAAAAAGCTTATCAGTCAGTTGAACATCATAATTAATGCACGGAAGAGCAGTAAATGTCATCATAATATTCCCTCACATACCATGTTGTCAGCGTGGCCATCATCCCGTTGAAGGGATGTGGGTGCCATGCGTAGAAGATTCATATCTGCCACAGGATGAGGAAGGATGGCAGAGTCATTAAGGTTGAACCGCCTGGTAACTTCATCTTGTCTGGGCCATAACAAAGGTGTATCAGCAGCAGAAGTTTTCTTATCATCATAACCAGAAGCGGACCCTTGAGGGGCCATCTGAGGTACAAACTTAGCAGCATTTTTCTTCACATTAGCAATCTTCTTTCCCCCTTCTCTTAGACCAGTTAAAGCTGCAGCATAAGTCTCTGATGCAGTTGCCCCTTCTTCTGCATATTTAATTGCTTCTCGACAAAGACTGTTATACCTTAATGGAACTGATTCTTGAGCATGATCTACACCTGGCTCATCCAATGAACCCCCACTCTTGGCATTGCAGGTCCAACGCCTCAAGATGTAATGTGAAGGTAAGGTCAGAACATTTGTTACTGTAAATACTGTCAAAATGTGCCTGCAAAGAATGCCTGAGTACTCAAACATTAGGCAGCTACAGCTTGCCCTCATATCAGAGATGTTTAGAGTCACTGTGTATGCTTTATGATCATCTTCAAATTTTGCAACTCTGTAAGTGCTTGTAGCACCATCACCATCAATCCGATTTGCGGTGTATACAAAAGTCTCTACCAACTCATCCTGAAACTTTGCAAAGATCTTCCTCGTGTAGAGGTTTGCAGCCTGCTTCTCCATAGGAGATGGTGTTCTTAGAACTGGGGTATTGGAGATTGTATCAAAATCTGCTTCTATTTCCTTTTCAAACCAGTACTCCATAGCTCTTTCATACTGTCTAAAAAACATGGGCAATGTAGTCTGTTGATTCACATAACCGTCGAAAAAAGAACACTCAACTCCTTGATTGGGAGAAATCACAGCGAAGAATGAATCTCGAAAATATACTGGTACCCATTGTCTTCTAGCATTATATAGTGACTGCAGCCAACCATTCTTCCTCAGATCATACTTATCAATAATGGAAGCCCAAGAAGATTCAAACTCCTCAATTGTTTCAGTCAAATTAATACAATTGTACAACTCAACCTGAAAACTGGGATTTGCGAGACAAACATGAGCCAGCCTCTCCTGCCCTTCCCTGAGGACATGCCACTTGCTAATGCAGTGACGGGCCTTTGGCAAAACCTGGTTGACTGCAGCCTGTATGGCTCTATCTTGATCAGTGACAATAGATACTGGAGGGCGGTCATTCATGGCAGTAAGAAATGTCCTCAGCAACCAAACAAAGGAAGCTTCAGAATCATCTAGAAGTAATGCACAACCAAACAAAATAGTTTGACCATGATGGTTCACTCCAGTGAAGGGAGCAAATTGCACTTTATACTGATTCACTTTATATGAAGTGTCCAAGGTAACCACATCACCAAAATGACTAAAAGCTGTCCTTGACCTCGCATCTGCCCAAAATGCGTTAGCCATTCGATTATCTTCATCAAGTTGTATGGCATAAAAGAACCCAGGGTTCTCAGCCTGCATTTTTTTGAAGTAGTCCAACATATTTTGGGCATCTTTACCCCATGTCCTCTTTGTGTTAGCAGATTTGATACCATAATTTATGCAATTAGAGCTTTTGACCTGACGGTTTGACTCCACTGGAGACATGCTCCTTGCTACGTGGTTTGCACCGACAGATGTTTGGCTTACATGATTTCCATCCATAGAAACATACATAACACCACTTGGCACTACAACACCTGCTTGATAAGCTTCGGCAACATTCTTCACAGCGCCAGCAAAATGCCTGCGTGGCCGAATACTGTGCACCTTATTAGAACTCTCTAAGGCATGGTTGTGCTCCTTGACAAATTTAGTCACAGCCCACTTGTTACCCTTCAACTCAATCTTCAGCATGGCTTCACATATGTCAGAAGACTTCCTTTTCCACCCCTCTTTCATACATACAAACTGTCTAGACGTGACAGCACTATCAGGTCTAAAACGGCCAGTCTGACAGAGTTTTGGGCTGAAACCAACACGCTTAGCGTACTCATCATAGAATGTCTTGGCAGCTGATTCAGACTCAAACTCCATACCAACATGTGGCTCCAGAACAAATACTTCATCTTGAACCACATAAACATCAGTTGGAGTCACCTCCCCGCCCTCACTCGCTTCAGCATCTCCGTTATCCGTTGAGGCACGGATCCTCATGTTACCGTCCTCTTCATCAATATTGTCAGCACCCATGCCAATTCATAATGTAAAGCTAATACATTTTACTTCGAAAATTACCGAGGAATCCACTCAATAGCCATTTGGCCCGTCCCTGAGACAGTTTCTTTATAATCTATCTATGTTCTAGCTTTTCGCAACACGCAATTTTAATTACTACCATATCATTCTACAACCAAAGTTCCCCTCTTTTTACTCGTAATAATTACAATTTCAAAAGAAGCTACACCCCCTGGGCTCAAGGATGATAGGTCATTCATTCCAGATTTCCAGCCACAACTTGAAAAATTGATCTGATGAAATAAACAAGAATAAATTAACAATCGCATGAAACAAATTGTAACATAAATTTTCTTATCATTTGGTTCCATGAAACAAACAAACATGAATTAACAAGTTATACCAGATTTTCGAATCAAAAGTTTATAACATGTAAATTATCCCTAAAAACATGAAATAACATACTTCTGTATGAGATGAATAAGAAAAAAATAAGTTGAAGTCATGAAACTAACAATAACAATATAACATCACATAAAGTAGATCCTAAAAATCGCAATTTCACATGAAAAATCGCAAAAACAAGTAGATTCATTTAAGGAACAATAAAAAACCTGGAACAAGCTTCTGCAATTCGAGCCTCGGAATATCCGTACGAGTCAGGGAATTTCAACGGCGGCAAGGTGTTCGGCCTTGAGTTATGTACTTATGTTATAGTTCAACTCTGTATCAAGATTTTATTTTTATTTTTTTATTTTATGCATCCCCTCAAAAAAAAAAAATTGTTTTATGCAAAAGGCCCTAAAATGTGAGACACTAAAAATGCATTGCATGATTTTTTTTATTTTTTTTTTGAATTTTTTCCATGAATGGAGTATTAATTCTTCATATATGTTAAAGTTCAAATTATTTCGATGAGTATCATTCACGTATAAATGTACGTGAGATTTTTTTAAAAAAAACTTAAATAGAACCACAATTCTGAGTAGTAGTTTACCCTAATAAGCCGCTACTATAAAAAGTGGTTAAATAAAAAAGAAACGGTTGCCTGAAGTAGCGGTCAATATTAATGAACCGCTATTCAGAATAGCGGTTTAGTGGCGACCTTTTCCCAAGAAACACACATATGTAAACCGCTACCCAGAGTAGCGGTTTATTAATATTGACCCCTATTCTGAGTCGCGGTTTATTTTAGATCCCCAAATTCGATCTGCTCCAATTTTCGCAATTTCCCTCTTTCAATCTCTCAGTTTCTTTTTTTTTATTCTCTCTCTCTTTTGTGATTTAGGCGACAACTCCTCCCACCCCGTCGACTCCTCTCGCCGCCGCCGACAACTCCTCAACACGACGCATCATGCCGGCTTCCGACGTGAATACGAAGCTGTCGTTTCTTGTTGCCTACCACACAGCTTGGTGCTATTAACTTTGGTTAGTTAATTTTTCATTGAATTTTTTTATTTTAATTTGTTTTACTTGTACATTATTAGCCCTTATTGGCCTTGATTTTAACTTATGCATACTTGTTGACCTTGAACTAAACTTATCATGAAAAAATAAACCTAGTTTTAGGTACATTTCTAATATTAAGTATCTAAGTTGGTATATATAATGCTTTTCTATTTGGAATTACATTTGGTATTGCATTCTGTAAAAGAAAATTTTATGTATGTTTAATTCAGTACGTGGTTATGTAAAGATAATGGTGATAGCCGTGTGCAATTCTATAAGTAAATTTTGATGCCAATGTTCATAAAATTTGATTCTAATGCTATATTTAAGTTGCAAATGCGATTAGTTTGAAGAATGGGGTTGATATTTATTTAATGTGTAGAATTAGAATAACTTGATCATTGCGTTTTTTGTATGTAGAATATGGAAGAAACTAAATAACCTTTATATATTTATTGGAATAGTGTACTATTTCAAAATGACTTTATATTATGTATAGAGGTGGAAGAAAAAAAAAATCATTCATCGATTCTGGTAGAGGTTTCAAGAGATTCTGAAGAGGGTGTATGATGTAGTTGGTTGTGGTCGTATGTATGTAGAATTGAAATTGTTTATGAGATATACGATGCTGGGAAAATATATGCCAATACTAGAGGATGACGAGTCATGGCAATGGAGGTAAGTGTTATGTGGCTTTCAGTGACACAAATGTCAGCCATGGCAATGGAGGTATACGTTGAAGAAGTTCCTAAGGAGATAAATATCCAAAGTACTGTGGGTTATGTTCCCACGATGTACGTTAGGGATAGCATGGAAGTACCGACATTAGCTCCTAGTTAGTAATTTGAATCATTTACTAGCGTGTTATCAGATCCAAATTACATCAATGAGCACATGAATGAGTTCGATTCTCTTAGCTAGTTCGTCTCCCCCACATACCATCCACATTCCATTTGGATACTCTAGATCGAAATAATGTTGATTTTTTGGGAAATGAGGAGGAACATGAGGATTCTGATAGGGAGGAGGACGACGATGGAAGGGAAGCAACTGACAAGGCAATAAAGTATGGCGTTCCTTCATAAGATTGGCTTAGAATTGAAGAAGTTAATCAAAGGTTAATAGATGCATTGTAACACTCCCAAATTTCTCTATTTTTGAAGAATATATTTTAATATGAAACAGTTGAGAAACTTGAGAGTATTACCGCCACGTGATAACGTTAAAGACTTTAATACTAACTACTAACTGAACTTTAACTAATGCAGCGGAAATAACCTAAATAACTTCTCTTTATTAATATAACTTTATTGTACAACTATATAACAATTGAAATAAAGAAAATAAAATAACAACTCCTTGACTAATTATGATTCCTCACTAGCTCCCCCATATGAAGTATGTATCAAATCAACTTGTAAATTATGCTCGCCAAAATAGGGTCATCACAGGGACAAAGCCATAAAACAAACAAAACAAAAGCGTGTTAGTAAAAATACTGAATACATGTATATGCGGAATATTAAACACTTTATTTAATTAAATATTTGAAATATTTAATTTCGAAAAGCCTTTCCTGGATACTAGTAATACTTGTATAATATAAAGTGTATATACAACTTTTAAAAAATCCTTTTTCTTTGCCTAGGTACCTTTCGTAAAGTGTGCACCCCCCCCCCCCCCCAAGGTTAGTATTCCTTACTATGTCTATTACGAGGGGTTACTACCTTGTCCACATGACTTATAGAAAAAGTACATGGATACATAATATAATAGCTACCGTTCTTGCTAATAAATAACAAGTCGTTGCCTCTTTATAATTGCGATCATAAAAGACCATATATCTAATAAAAATCCTTCTAAAATAATCCTCCTTTAAAAAGAATAATAATTCTTATAAACTTAGCCATATAAAGGCATAAATAAAATAACTCGCTCAAGGGGTAACCTTTGTAAAATAATAATAATTCAAAAACACTCCTTTTTAAATATTTAAACATGCATTTAAATATCAAACTCCTTGTAAATTATATGAATGTAGATTCAAAGATCAAACTTTATAATAATATTGAACTAAAGGCATGATTCAAGTGCATAATAAATTAATAAATACTCAAACATGTTCATATTGAACACATGTAGTTCATAATAAAACTTATAAAAACATGAACTTCAATCCAAAATATTTTCCTAAAAACATGATACTAAGGTTGCAAAAATAATTATTAAATATTTACATATACACGCACCTTGAAAATTAATAATTACTAGGAAGGAAGAAAAAGGTAGGCTAATAGGGAGATAGAGTTAAAACTTGAGAAAAGAGATTTATTTCTCAAATTTGGTGTGAAGAATATATGATGGGTGGAGACCCCTATTTATACTAGTTGGATAAGTAGAATAGGAATAGGACTAGGAAACTAAAAAATTAATTTAAGAAAAAAGATAAACTAATCTAGCTAAGATCGATATAGCTAATATTTATGATTATCCAACTAAGATTAGGAAAATATATAAATTATCCCATAATACATCATTATAGAAGGTAAAATAATTAACATAATAATTACATGTTACCAAAGTTCTTGGGTTTTAAAACTAGTAAACTTAGGTCCAGACATCTATTTGGGCTAAATTAATTTTAAATATCCAAAATATTTCTAAAAGCCTCTTTTAAAACCTTGTAAGTAAATAACAAGTCTTTTTAAATAACCAAAACTTTTCTAGAAATATAAATATTAACTTACTAAAAATACAGAGTATTACATGCATGAATAATTAGGAAATGCAATGGCTCATTGAGTGTGTTTTATGAATTTGAGACAGGGCAAGAATCTACCTCATTATAGCAATTAAAGAATCTTGTGAAAGCATGGTCGATCTCTAGAAACCAAATGTTTCGGGTGTTAGAGTTAGAGCCCACAAATTATGTCATTGAATGGGTCAGAAAAAAAGTGTGTCATTGTCCATGGAGGTTGCGTGCAACCATGACTCTGTCGTATTCTTTCAAAACTGTACGAGATGGTGGTCCATATCCAAGCAATTGTTTGGGAGACATATGATCTGGAGTCCAACCTCTCATTTCATCGGATTCCGTTGTTGATCTTATCGAGGATTTCATTGATCCTTCCTTCAAAGTTCAGTCAATCTTGACTTTTGTCAAGACCCAATATCAATTTTCAATAAGGTACTAGAGAGCTTGGTTAGCCAAACAAAAGGAAATAACCAACATTTTTGGTGGGTGGGAGAAGTCTTATGAAGAGTTACCTAGGTATTTGCAAGTATGGGTGAAAGTTTGGTGTACGGTTTAGATTAGGGCCTAATCCAATCCCATCTGAACAAAATTTGGATTTCAATTTCCCAATCCGAATCCAAACCAATCAAAGTTTGAATTCAATCCAATCCAATCCGAATTTTCATACTATAGATTGAATCCGATCAGATAATTCGATTTTTAAAAACTCTAGTTTTTCGATGAAGTAAACAAAAAACAATAACAGCCTAGTAGATTTAGGAATGAGAAATTAAGTGTTATTAGGATTTTAGGGAAGGTTTGAAGTGCTACGCCTACTAGGTTATGGACTAGGCTTTTTTTATATATAAAAAAATCACTTAAGTACTTAAGCCCAATTCAGATACATAATACAATGGATATTATCCCCTCAAAAAAAAATACAAAAGGCATATTAATATGTGGTTATATTGGATTTTTGGATCAAATTACCCTCATTCCAATACGAAATCTAATTTCTCAAAAAACTCAATTCGGATCCAATCCGAACACAATTTCCATCTGAATTATAAATTTGGACGGGATTGGATTAGATTAGATTGGTTTTTCGATTTTATCCGAGTAACTTTCACCCCTACTTGCAAGCCTTGAAAGAGTCTAATCGAAGCATTATCATGTATTAGTATACGATCCCAATACACAAGATCCTTCTATGCACATCTTTAAGAGGGTCTTCTGGGCCTTTCAACCCTCTATTACTGGATTCTGTCGTTGTCGACCTTATCACTATAGATGGTACTCACTTGTACGGAAAGTACAAAGGTAAACTATTGATTGCTATTGGCACATATGTTAATTTCCAACTATTCCCATCACTTTGTAGAACGAGCCTAAAAAAAAATCTCGAGGGTTCGTCTTTGAGGTTCACCTGGCGCCGGCAATATTTTTTCTTGTTGCCGAACGATGCTGACAAGGAGACAGTGCAAAGATTCACACGGGCTTACATTCTTATTTTGATGGGGTCCACTTTTTGCTGACAAGTGGAGATACAGTTCATGTGGTTTATCTCCCGCTCTTGGCTGATCTTGACGTAGCTGGGACATATAGTTGGGGTAGTGCGACCTTTGCATACTTGTATCGATAGTTATGTCGGGCATCACAGTGGGGTGCGAGGGAGTTAGGTGGACTTGTGATGTTGTTATAACTTTGGGAATGGGAGCACATACACATCGGCAGACCTGTGATTTTGAGAGTGCGAGACCCACCTCCACAGTTTGACGATAGCGTTCCTATTTTAGGCTCCCAACATGTTCTGGGGGTTGACCCCTTAACTGTCATGTAATATACGTTGTCTCACATTTGTATGTTAACGTTATTTATTTTAATTTTTTAGAAGGATATTAATGTATATTTTTTTTAATTAGCTCCACCTCACTAGGTCCCACTTAGCAGGGGGAATTTCTGGACTTGACCATCAGACAGACGAGCAAGTACAAAGGGTCTATTATCTCATAACTTCTATACATTAGTAGACCTCTCTCACAATCACATGCCTAATATTTTAACTTTCTTTCTTTGTATATGACTTGGCATCCTTATACTGAGGCGAGACTACAATTGTTACCTCATATATGTCGAGTTAATTGACATGTATGGCGCATATTGGCTCCACATATTTGTTTCAAAATCGTGGAGTTTCATTTTCCTGATTGGGTTATTCGCCAGTATGGATTCGAGCAGATGATTCCAGCACCTTGTGACACAAGCACAACCCTTCATGGCATGGATCGACGGTCTTGAGGCATCAACCTTACATAACGCAGTGGGATGTGCGCGATATACGTGTTGTTCAGGGTAATCAATTAATCAGTGGTCGTACGCATGCCATTGCGGAGTATATGATATGGTATCGTCGCATCATAAGGTTGCACATGACAGATTCATTGAGGCGACCTCCTTCTACACATTGCCGGCTTGCGTCTGCAGATGTAGTACTGGTACGTGACATAACTTGAATTTATACTTTTATTTATTTTTGAAACTACATAATGTATATGTTCCTTTCTATGCATGCACACGCTTTATCCGATGTTGGTCATAGGCATGGCCGGTGAATGGGCTGTGCAAACAGACCCATTGCACAGGGCCCCCAAGTCAAATGGGCCCCCAAATCAGTTTATAATTATGTTGTTGTGATAGAATAGCAAAGGTTTATGTTGTAGCACATTGGTACTTCCTTATAATGATTCCTTGTCCTTTGTATTTAGTCAAGGGTTCAAATCCTACGAGGTAGCTTTTGAGCCCTTTTTTTTCCTCTTTTATTTATATCCAATCAACTAATAAAAGCAAGTATGCTTTTCTCAAAAAAAAAAAAAAATCAAGTATCATTTTCGTGGAAAATTACCAACTCTAGAAATTTATCTTTTTTTTTTTTTTTTTTACCAAATTAACTCATAATGTTTTTCATTTTTTACATTCAAGTTTTAAATAATGACAAAGATTTCTCGTTCTTAGGTAGTATTAGTTTATTCTCAACTATGAATTTTGTCGTTTGAAATAACAAATATGACATTATATGCCTCGTATGTATTTTCACATATGTCGTAGTTATATATTCTAAAAATTTTGGGGCCTAAATTTAAAATTAACACAGGGCCCATGAATTGTTTAAGACGGCTCTGGTCATAGGTGCAGTATTGTACTAGAGGCTGCTGAGTCATTGCCTCCAGATATGGGGTGCGAGCTGTATGCACAAACATTGCAGACCATGATGGGGTTGTGTATTGACGTTGTTGGCCGAGATGGGCATGACCACATCTTACAGCGCTGTCAACTTCTGCTGCCCATACATCGACTTTTACATCTTCTACGCTCGCTGCCCATACAATCTACCACGACACCTTTGCTTTCACCTCTAGTCTGTCAGAGGACCTACGCCGACGACGTTCGGCCACCACCCCCGTCTTCTCTTGATGCCATTGCGGAGTCTAATGAGTCCACACCTAGTTCATCTAGACCTACACAAAAGAAGAAGAAGGGGCTTAACACATTCATTTATTGTTTGTATTGTTAGTTAGTTATTCGTCAACATTATGTTACATTTTTAAACTATATGTTTATGATTAATCTATCATTATATGCCATTTTCTTAATAATCTTCCTTCATCATTAAGAAATTCTTGGCTTAATCATTAGTTTTTATGAATTTTATGATGGATAAATTTGGTGTTTGATGTGTGGATAATCTTGATGTTGTTGGATGAAATGGGAGATTAGTGGATTTGGTGTTGGAATTGCAGGTTGGAGAGCTGATTTTGTGATGTTTCTGACATTTCGGCCAGTTATGGGAAAGCAGTAACGGCTGCTAACTCTTGGAACATAAACTGCTACTCGAAATAGCGGTTTATAAATTCCTAGAGTTGGGCAGCAGTTGGTTCCCCACAGTTAACCACTACTTTGAGTAGCGGTTTATTTTGGCGATTTTTTTTTTCTCGCGTACCGTCCTACATGGACGGTACCCATGAAATTAATTTGGACTTCGGCGTATATGAGGAATTAATACTCTTTTTAACATTATTAATGGAAAAAATTATTTTTTTTGTATTATTATTAGTCTTATATGTACATGATATTTATTATTATTATAGTAGTCGTCTTATATTACATGATATATATTTTAGTTTTAGCCTTTTTTGTAGACAATATATTACATAGTCACTTTTAAAGACATAAAAACATAAATTAAAATATATTATTATTATCTTAACTTTTATCGTTGCCAAGTGGTTGATAATTTATCCAAACAATATATTATTTTACACTTAGGACATGTTCTCTTCGGCATAAAACAACTGAACTGAATTAAATTAAATTATAACTAATAGTAGTTATAATAATATAATATAATATTATTTAATTAATAATAAATTCATAATAATGATTTATTAATAATAATAAATTATTAAATAAAATAATAATTAACCGATTATGAAAACTATTTAATGTTTGATAGTACTATTATTTTGCCTAGTAATTCAACTTTGAAAACGTGTATTTTTTTCCATATCAACAATGACAAGTGTTATTGTTGTCATCTATTAAAAAATTTGTACTTTGAACAATGACAAATATTATTGAATGTGTACTTCTTAGGCTTAAATTATCATTTCAATATAATTAGCCGAATCATATAAAAAAAGTATTAGCAAAATAATAATTAGCAATATTAAAATAATAATAATAATAATAATATAATAATAATAATAATAATAATAATAATAATAATAATAATAATAATAATAATAATAATAATAATAATAATAATAATAATTGTAATCATGATATTAATATTTATAATAGTAATAGTAGTAGTAATAATAATAATTATCATTGTTTTATTATCAAAAAATTAAATGACCGAACTGAATTATTGAACCGATCTGATTGCTACTGAACTGAACTGAAAATAAACTAGGGAGAACAGACCCTTAGTAATAAATTTAGTATTAATAGTACGAAAATCCTGAGCTACCATAATTGCATCGTGAATATTTATTTCAAAAAAGTCACATGTATTCCATAAAAGATGTACTCCGACTCCATATGTTGTAATAAACTCCTTCCGTTTCATTTTAGTTGTTACACTTTGACATTTTACACTATTCACAAATTGCACTTTGACCCTCATTTGTGATTTATACGTGAATAAAAACATAGTCATGTGGGATCTTGTTAGATTTTTCTTAGTATTTTATTAATATGTACTTTTTATAATTTTTACAAATACAAAACTAAAGATATATGTCCTTAAAGTTTTGCATGGACATGCGTGAAAAGTGTTAAGTGTGTAGATTAAAATAAAACGGAGGAGTAACTTTTTTGGCCATAAAGAAAGGTAAAATTTGAACATTAGACATGTTTTTTGGGCTAGCTTATTTTGTTGATTAAGCCTATATCACTTAGCCAAATTCATCTCTATTATTATTTATTTTATTTATACTTTCTTTAAGATCTTTAAAATTAAAACTTATGAGCGACAAACGAATGTTATACAGATTTATTAAGTATTTCTTATATTTCTATCAACAAAGTATTTTGTTTTAGTTAAATCATTTCACTTTGTTAAATGATATTGTATTTTTTTTTATTTACAACTTGATTGCGTATTGATTGATATAACTTTATTTGTCAAATTTTTTATGCTATATTTGAGTTTGATTTTCTTTCATCTTTTTTTGATAGAGTAGTTGATTTACTAAGAGGTACTCCCTCCGTTTCCTAAAGATCTTCCCTCTTTCCGTTTAAGGGTGTTTCCAAAAGATCTTCCCTCTTTTGCTTTATTCCTTATTTGGCAAAACAAATTTCCCTATCTACCCTCTCATGTCACTATCATATGGTCCACCATTACATTATTAATTTAACGGTTTTTTCACCATATACCCCTGACAAATTTTTTTTTGCACCGTATACCCTTTCAAGTTTTCAAATTAACCATATACCCCTCACTTTTCGAAAAATACATCAACTTACCCTTTTGACTAACGGTGTTAGACCTCCGTTAGTCATTAGGCCCTCATCCTCTCCTAATCCTACTTAACTACCCTAAACTCTAAACCCTAATACTTACTCTTAGCCTAAACCTAAACTAAGTAAAAAACCTAACCCTAAAAGCCCATTAGCCCTTACCCACCCCTATGCCCAGCCCACATCCCACCACCCCCCTAACCCACCACCACCTGACCACCACCACCTGGCCCCCACCCCTGACCGGATTTTGCACCCCACCCCATCCCACCGGATTTTCGAGAACCACCTACCCACCACCACTTGACCCCCACCCCAACCCACCGGATTTTCGAGAATCACCCCTGACCGGATTTTTGAACCCCACCCCATCCCACCGGATTTTCGAGAACCACCCACCCAACACCCTCCTCTTCTCCCACCCCAGCCGCAACCCCCTCCCTTTTCCCCGGCAACCCTCCCTTTCCCGACAACCCCACCCCATCCCCATCCCCTTTCCCCCTTCCCCCTCACCACCACCCGTCACCAACACCACGCCTGCACCATCGGACCGGCACCCTCGAGACTATTCGCACACCTCGTCTTTTCCCTCCGCTCTTTCTCTCTCCTCCCCTCTGCTGGGCATTTCTCGCGCCGTTCCGAAGCCGTCTGCGCGCTTTGCTCTGCCGATGTCGCGCTTTGCTCTGCCGCTGTCGTTGCGCGACTCATTTTCTGCCGGAGGTTTGGGGGAGGGGGTGTACGATTGCAGTAGCTCGAAGTAGGGGAGAGGGAGTACAAAACAAGGACAGCGGGGTTAGGGAGGGGAGGTGGTGGTGACGGTGGTGATGATGGCGAGGCGTTGGTGGTGAGGGAGGGGGGTCACTGGGAGAAGGGGAGGAGGTGGTGGTGAGGGGGGTCACTGGAGAAGGGAGGGGGTGGTGGTGAGAGTGGGGGGTGACGTGGCAGTAGGCTCAAGGGGTGAGGGTGACGTGCAGTGGGCCCAAGGGGGGGGATGGTTCTCAGAGGACGTGGCAGTGGACCCAAGGGGTGGGGGGATGGTTCTCAGAGGGATGTGGCAGTGGGCCCAAGGGAGAGGATTAGTGTATTATATTAGGGTTAGGGTTAGGATTATTGTTTGAATGATTTAGGTTAGTTAAGTAGGATTAGGAGAGGATTAGGGCCTAATGACTAACGGAAGTCTAACACCGTTAGTCAAAAGGGTAAGTTGATGTATTTTTCGAAAAGTGAGGGGTATATGGTGAATTTGAAAACTTGAAAGGGTATATCGGTGCAAAAAAAAATTTGTCAGGGGTATATGGTGAAAAAACCGTTAATTTAATTTTACTCCCTTTCTCTCTCCTACTTTAACCCCTTTTTATTTGTTTATATATCTTAACTCCTTTCTCTCTCCTACTTTACTCACACCATGCCCCACACAACTTGATTTTCCTTGGTATTTGTAGGAACAGTAAGTGGGAAGATCTTTAGGAAACGGAGGGAGTAATTAAGTAAATTTATTGGGGACACCATTGCCCCCCTTTCCTTATGGAGTACTAGCTTTACATGCACAATGCGTGCGATAGCGTGTTATAGCATATGAAGTAGAAAATGAAATTAATTGGGTAGAAAAACTGTTTTACATTTTGTTTTATCAAAAAACTGACGTTCAGTTTAAATGTCTAACTTTTCCCCCTTTTTTCATCCAAATGAAACCGTTAGTTATCCTCTATTTATTTTTCTTTTATTCCTTTTTCTATTTTTGGTGTTCCCCATGTATTGTCTAATTGCCTTATATAATAGAGATAATAGGAGTTAAGCATAAATACAGGACTTCACATTTGATACTTTTCACCTTTAAGGACCTCCCACTTTTTTTTTCACCTTTAAGGACCTAATATTTACTTTTAGGCCATAATTAAATAAAACTAACCCAAGTGTGATAAAGCCATAGTTAAATGACATAAAGTAATAATGACGTGTCTTTCTCCTATCACTAGAACTTCTTCTTCTTAATTACCCTCTTTCTCTCTCCTCAATTCCTGTAAAATTTCAGCAAAATGGGTTTTCGATCATTTTGCAATTTGAGTAATTTAAGCTTCATTTTTATGGTTTTCTTCATTTTTTCTACCTTTACTCTTACATATTAGTTTTCTCTCTCCTCCCCCAACCCCATTTTTAATTTGGGTTTCTAAAGTTTTAAACTTTAGTGTATTTTCTTTTGATCAATTTGATTGAATTTTGACTAATTATGGCTTTTGGGTTTTACCCATTTTGTTTGATCAAGAATTTTGTTTTTTTATTTAATTATAATTTTATTTTTTTAGTTGGAAATTTCTAGAATACCCAGAAGAAAAAGAAGGAAAGGGAAAGTTATGCTGTTTGATTTTGCTAATTTGATGCTATATATAATTACTTTAGTGATGTAAATTATTTTTCTTCTTATGATTCATTTGTTGGTGTAATGCTGCAATATTTTGAGAATGTGTGCCTCAATTAGGGGGACTATAAGAATATATTGATTTTTGAAATTCTTTAATACTATATTAGGGAAATATTGTGTAAAATGAAATATCAGAAAATTGATATTTTTTTCCTTTGATTTGTATTTATTTGTTTTTGTCTTAATAGGGATATACTGCATAATCCTGTAGTGTTTTAAGCAATGGGTAATCTTATATGAATGAATAGTTTTTTTTTTTTAATAAAAATGAGATAAAAAGTAAAATAAGTTCATTAGAATTATGCTACCTAGGCGTAGTTTTGATTTTTTTGAATCATGAACATCTCATAAAATTTGCAATCTTTTTCCTATAGCTTGGAATTTTGTAAGAAACTGTGAATTTAATGAGTTTTCAATATTAGTTCTGATCATTTATTTAGATCGTAAAATAGAGCAACTGAGATCTAAAGTTTTTTTTTTACACCCTAAAGTATTTCGATTTTCTTTGTCAAATTATATTCTCCAATGATCATTTACTACTATATAGTTCAGATGAGGTGTAGTTTTATAAATGCAAGCAAGGACCTAAATTTTTGATGTAATTAATACAATGAAGGACTTAATTTTTTTTAAAGGACTCCAACTTTTTCGCTGATATCAGGTGAGTTAGATTTAACTCTAGGTCCTTAAAGATGAAAAAAAAAGTGGAAAGTCTTAAAGGTGAAAAATACCAAATGTGAAGTCCTGTATTTATATGCTTAACTCAGATTATAGAGATGGATATAGATTTCTCTCTACAACATAAAACGACACCTGCTTACTAAAATCCGATTAAAAAAAGGCGGTTTGTGCAATCCGAGTACAGATAGCACATTCCACCTCTTATAAATACTCAAGTTTTCAGAATTCCTCTATAAATTCAGAAGTATTCAAACTTTCTCTCTCTCTAGCGGCGATTTCTCGGATCTATAATACCAGTGAGCTCACGCTCTCTCTCTCTCTCCTCTATTTTTTTAAATATTAATACAGAAAGCGCAATTCATACGAGATTAAATTCTCTAATTATCACAAAATTAAACCACAATTCTACTCAAAATTATACCTTTTTAAGATTTAAAGAAAACAAAAACATACAAGATTATTGATGATTATAAAATTCGGATGTAATTTTGATTTAAAGATTTCATAATTGGTTTTTATTTTAATTTATAAAAACCTTAATTAATACTTATAGGAGGAAAGAAAAGGAAACCCTAATGGCCGAACAAGGAGTGGATTTGTCAAAACATCCATCTGGATTTATTCCTACTCTCCAGTAAGTTTTTAATTATCTTTGATTGATTTTCTTTTTTACTAGCTAAATGATTTAATTTGTGTATTTTAATGGAGAAAATTGGTTGATTTGAGTAGAAAATTATCTGTCAAGATTATATTGGATGGTAATTGATTTAGATAAGTGGTTATTAATTATTATGATGTAAATTAGGAGGGAATTTTTAATGAAATTTTACATGTACAGTTAAAAGTGATGATTTTCCGGTGTCATTCGCCGTTACATTGTATTGTTTGGAGTGAATAATTGTACAGTTTAAGTGATGATTTCCGGTGTCGATTCGACGTTATTGTGAATTGTTTGGACTTTGGAGTGAATTGGTTTGTTGTTGCTTGATGGCATGGGTGATCATTAGTGTAAACCTAGAAATATGTTTGCCATAGACGAAGAATTTGAGTATTAGAGTGTGCAACTTTTTTGGGGTGATCAAAGGATAGCAAAAGTTAAATTAAGTGTATTGGCCAAAAAGCCTAGTACAATCCGAATCTAGCACAGTTTTTGACAATAATTAGGGGCAGGGGAAAATGCCTAATTACATTGAGGGGACTAGACTCATTAATCAGAGTGTGTGACTTTGCCTTGCATTCTTTGGCCGTCTTTCGGGTGCTAGGCTTTGTTTTTTCTGTTTGGCGAGATATGTTCTTGTAGAGCTCATTCACAGGGTGGATTTTCGGTATTAATTTGATGTTACCTTGGATTGTTTGGCTTGAATGGGTTTGTCGTGGCTGGAAGGCATGCTGATCATTAGTGTACCTAGAAATATGTTTGCCATAGTCCATAGACAAAGAATTTTGAGTATAAGAGTGTGTGACTTTGCCTTGCATTCTTTGGCCTGCCCTGCCTTCCTTTTTCGGTGGTTGGGCTTTTGTTTTTTTTCGGTTTGGGGAGATATGTTCTTGTAGAGCACACTAATAAGGTGGATTTCAGTAAGTCACAGTATTATAAGACGTCACTTTTCATCCTATTTTTGAAGTTTTTTCTATAATTTTCATGCATCATGAAGACTGTTTCGGTTTACTGTTCTCATTAGCCTTTCCCCCTTTTCCCATTATGATGTATCCTCTCTAGTAGAAGTTGTTGCTTTGGATGGCTAATGGATTGATATGGTGTGTATAATTGATCCTACATGCGGCTGTAAGTTGAGAATTAGCAAGCAACTTTGCTGTTGAAATTTTGAGAGAATGTAATTAGATGTCGAGCTTCTAGCTTATTAGGAAATTTTAGGCGCTTCTTCTGATGCTAGGACAGTCCTGGGTTTATTTCCTTTAGGTGTATTTTTTGGAATTGCCTTTATTTGCTTTTTTGGTGGGAAACAAGCTCCCATGTTAACATGCCACTTCTACTAGATCTGAACATTTTCATTGCCATCATCATCATGTTTATGTGTGTCTGCTCATAGGAACATTGTCTCAACTGTCAACATGGATTGCAAGCTAGATTTGAAAGCCATCGCATTGCAAGCTCGTAATTCGGAGTATAATCCCAAGGTATTTGACTCTTGTAGTACTTGAGGTTCAAAGTCGTTTTTGTTTGCCTGATGAATTCTCATAAATTTTTATGTGCTTAAAGTTATTACTTCTTCTACATAAGTTTCCTTATGTTGTCAATTTGTAGCGTTTCGCGGCCGTAATCATGAGGATACGGGAGCCAAAGACGACTGCCCTAGTATTTGCTTCTGGTAAATTGGTAAGCTTGTAGCTTAGCTCATTTTGTATGGGAATGATTTTTACCTTTTGGTCTGGATCATCGCTTTCTTTCTCATGTTCAGATTTATGATCCACCGGCCTGTCACACTGTTCTTTTTTTTTTTTTTTTTTTTTTTTTTTTGAAGTGCCTAGATTTCATGCCTGATAAACCAATAGTGGGCTTGTACTAATACTATCAACAAGTACCCTTTTGGTCTGGGTTCTCATGTTCTGGTTTATCACCAGGGTGCCACACTGTTCTTTTTTTTTTTTTAAGTGCCTGATTGTGAGTTTCATGCTTGATAATATGATAAACCATACTGGGCTTGTACTAATACTATCAACAAGGTGATTTTTCTTTTCCACCCTCTTGAGTGTTCATCCTTTGACATTTGTAGGAGATGATTGTCACAGAGTAGAAAGATACGCCACTGGGTAGTTTCCTCTTATAACCCTATTACTCGTTACTGTGATTCATTAAGTTAGATGAAGTGACCACAGGAATTTTATTCCCGAATGTGTTTTTTCAAATGATATGGCAATTCATGATCATTCTCTGATGATGATGATCTGGGCAATCTAGGTATGTACTGGAGCTAAGAGTGAGCAGGACTCAAAACTAGCAGCTCGTAAGGTAAGGCTTTGTGAATATGAGAAGTTTCTGGTTTTCGTTTATTCATTCATTTTTTAAATGTTGGTTATATATCTCATGGTGTTTGCTTTTTCAGTATGCTCGAATTATTCAGAAACTGGGATTCCCTGCCTCATTCAAGGTATCTGTATGTTACATTGTATTTTACCTTGCCATTTTATTTATCCCACCATCTTGTTCGTTCGATCTTTAAGAAGTTTATCCTTTTGAAGAAGGTATATACAACTAAATCTCTTACATGTTTTGCAGAATTTTAGAATCCAGAACATAGTGGCGTCTTGTGATGTGCAATTTCCTATCAGACTGGAGGGGGTTGCAAGCACTCACTATGCCTTTTCTCATGTGAGTTGTTCCTCTCTGTCTGATCCTCTGTCATTGTCTCTCTCTGTCAGCTATCCTGCCTCAGCATATCTAGTATTGGAAAAATAGCGATCTTTTCCACAGCTTTTGTTGACACTTGATAGAATTGCCTTCAGGCAGGTGGACTTTCCTTTTTTTAATTAGTAGGCGATCTAGATGGGATAGTGTGTTGTGAACTTGTAATTTTGATGATTTGCTGCCATTTCTTCCTTTAATTGGCTTGGTGGATGGAAGGCGTATTGGGTCTTTGATGTTACGCAACTAGCCAAGTACTCCGTAGTTATGGTCCTCTGTTTGTAAATTTGGCGAACAAATTATAATTAACAAAGTCAGGAGTTCCATGAAATGTTGTCTTAACAAAGTCAGGAATTTCATAAAACGTGTTTGGCATACAGTATGAACCAGAAATATTTCCTGGCTTGATCTATCGCATGAAACAACCAAAGATTGTGCTGCTTATATTCGTCTCGGGGAAGATAGTCCTGACTGGAGCTAAGGTGAGATTTAATTTTTTTTTGTCTTGGTTGATTTCATGTCAGAAACTCCAATGTGGAAGCTTTGCTTTTCATTGATTCATTCTAAATTGTTTGCTTGTTGCCTGGTATTATGCAGGTGAGAGAAGAGACTTACACTGCCTTTGAGAATATATTCCCAGTGCTTAGCCAGTTCAAAAAAAACCCAAAATGGTACAGAAAGCTTCATCTCATATTCATGTTATGTTCACTCCCCATCGCATATTACTGAAAGTTGCTACCAGCCTATTCACATAGCAATGATAGATCTGTCAATAATCGACATGACCCAAAAGCCGACCTGAACCTCAGCTAAAAAATGTGGGTTTTGACCAAAATTGTGACCCATATCCCAATCTATATAGTAGTATATATTATACTCTCCCCTCCCAACATAATCAGATGAGACATTAAACAATAAAAGTGTGTGTTTCAAGATTCGAACCAATGACCTCTCTTTTGATATGCTAATGCAGTAACCAACTACACTACAATACTCATGTTGGTCTTTGTGGGGGAAAAAATCATTTAAAGACGGCATATTATTTCTATTTTTGAAAACTTCAAATACACGTTGGTAAATAATCCGGAACGTAACGCCCGATACAAGAACTAGTTTTATTCAAATCCAAAGAGCCTGCAAATTTTAGGGTTAAACATGCTGACTAGTTTCGATTTGAAACATTTGCATTTTGTTTATATGATAACTTTCTAGCGAAAAAAAGCCTTCATTTATTAATATCTTTGGTTTTAACATGCTTTATTGGACTTGGATACCATTTGTGGTTGGATTTGGCTAACTATGGCTTGCTATTTGTTGCGCCTTTTTTGTATATGTAAAAATAGTTTTTTGTTGCATTTACTACGCTATTTGCCACACATTGAGTCTCATTCCTCATATAAATCAATGACGACGAAGTGGTGATTTTGGTATAACTTCCCCTTTCCCCTGAAAATTAAACGGGGTCGTGTTTCTTATCCATGTTCTTTCTTTTAAATATATCTGGTTGTGCTTGATTTAATTGAAGTTATTGTTCTAACATGGCAGATTTATCTAAGAAGTTGCTGCTCACGACTGCATTACATCCGGTGAATTGTGAATAGATGATACATGATGGGCATGCAACACCTAAATTTTTGTTATTTAGAAGATGAAAGCCAATTTTTTTCCCTGTCACGTGGATAACTGTCTCATAAGATTAGACAAAGATTGAGTAGAAAGAAAATCTGAAGTACATTTTTTTGCATAGTCCTTAATGTCAAAGTTAGAGATCATTATAATTCACAACCAAGTTTAATGTACATATTGTTATTTTTGCAATGGTAGTTTCCGCTCATTGGATTTGTCTTGCATCTTTACTTTCTTGTGGGTCATGTAACAACACCACCTTGTGTAGATACAACTTAAGAATCAATTTAAATTTGAAGGTCAGAGTTTATCGTTTTAGCCTTAGCCCTTAAATTTAACTTCATATTGTATCAACATATGATTGTTACTCAATCAATACTAGTGAAAAAAAAAGCTTATATGTCACAACGAAATTAATCCGGTCGGATTTTAAATCGGATTAGTTTCGTCATCGTTTTTGCGCGCTACAAGGAGGCTCCCCGAGTATCCATTGACATACTTGAACTGTTTTAGAACGGCGCATAGATAATATCACCCCCTAAGTATCTGCAAAGGGAATTGGACTTGTGGCTTTCAATTTACAAGTTTAGCTCATCACCAATAAGCCAAGATTAACTGATTATTCGTTCTCGAAATGGTTATCTACTCTCTTTGTCCCATAATATAGTGTTTGTTTCTTTTTTTACACGGTTTTCAAGTTAAACATTTGATCTTCGATATCTTCAATTTCTTATTAATAAAAAATATAAAAAGCTGATATTATAAAACTAAATATTGAGGCAAATCTAAAAGATCCTACATGAATATTTTTTTTTTCTATATACAAATGAGAATTTTTTTGTTGAATAATAACTTTTTTTTTTTTTTTGAAAGATGTTGAATAATAACTTAATCCTTAAATAAAATACACTTTTTACCAATACTAATAAAAACTTCACCTTATTATTTTTTATTTCGAAAAAGAATTTAACATTTATTCATAATTTATGCCAGGACAAAAATCTCATTTCTATTAATATAGATATTGGAGATATTTGGTCAAAGATTTTAAAGTTTGACTTCAAGAAAGAGAAACATCAAGCACTATATTTTGGGACGGAGAGAATATAAAATTGCAAATATCTAGTGTAAGTTATCGCTATATGAATCCATATACGAGTACTTGATAGCCATATATAGGATGGCAACCATAAGCCTTCGAAAAGAGAAGTGTTTTATATCTTTGTTTTTGAATGAGTTAAATGGAGGTCTAATTATGTGGGAGAGTGTGAAAGAATATGAGTTTTGATATAGAGAGGAATAATTAGGAGAAAAGGTCGTTTAAAATTCGAAAAAATAGGAGTATATCTAGAAATTAGGGTTTAAAAATGGAATCGACTGCCACTACGTACCATGCAAAGGTCGTGCATGAGATGCACGACATGCATCATACTCATACATCAACGTTCAAATCCCTGTGTCCAAGGAAATATGCGTTTGCTAGAAGTTGCATTGATGCAACAGGAGTTTGTTCTTGAAGCAAGACCTTGCATGGCAGAGTTATGTATCACTTTTGAGTTCTTAAATGGGGAAACAGTCTAGAACAACCAACACAATTACACAAAGAACAAATTATCTAAGTAAAACAACCAAATATCTAATTTATTTCTGCCTAGGCAAGATTTCTGATATAGGAATGCCCAAGCACAATTTTTTTTTTTCAAAAAACTACATGCACACTTAAAGTATGTATGAATGATATGAACTATCACAAGAAGGAGGGTGGTAGCTTATTGGAGTACCACCCTGAATTTCAGGGCTTTGTCTAAGATATGAATTCTCATCCGAATAATATGCCGGGGAATTCTCTTGTGGTGGCAATGAATCTTTAGGCATGTTGTCTTTAATGCTGTTAGTTTTGTACCTAATCTTTGAGTTGGCGTGCTGGCCAGTAGCCTAAATTATACACTATCATAAAGCAAAATAAGGGAAATTTCCAATTTCTAAAGCTCTACTAGACTATTTTTGGGATATAGAGAGTCAACGACAGTGAATTAAATAAAATGCAATCTTAGTTATTGGGCATTTCCACAACTTTAAAGTTCAATTAGCTTGTATATTTGTGATCCACCTGGCACATTAATCCGAATCACAATTAGGATTCAAATTTTATCACAATTAGGATTCAAATTTTTCACTGATTACCCTTAACTCTTAAGGTTTTACGAAATTCATGAAGTATCCATGCAGTTTCAAAAATTCATCGATATCCTTTAAGTTTGTATATAATATAATCTACCAAACACACTCAATAACTTACCGATGTTGATTATGTTAATTTAAATAACCTAAAATTAGTTGACTCATATCCTAATTCCCCTAATATTTCACATTATGCCAAACAAAAGTCTTTTAAAAACAGACAAGATTGTCTAAGAGGTATTTAATCCACTATTAAAATTATGTTGGCTGCATGAAAAATGGGATTTATATCACTATAAAAAGACACTTTTGACATAGTGTGCTTTAATAAGCGAATTAGGTTGGGGTTCAAGTGATTTCAGATGATTTACGTTAAAAAAATCAACACCAGTCATTTCTTGAGGGTGTCTGGTACATGATATGCAAACTTAATGGATTCCGATGAATTGTTTAAAACACATGGCCGGGTATCTCATGAATTTTGTAAAATCTCAGGGGTACCTGGTGAAAAATCCGATTCTATCTCTTTCTTATCACCAAATGACAACACATAAGCTAATAGGCTATTTGTTATTACACAAATAATAAAATTTTAAAACACCCTCATTCTCCCCCTTAATGCATACCCAAGGCTAGGGATGATAATTGGGCGGGACAGATGCAGAGGATGGTGTCCCTCCACACATGCACTGACATAAAATTTTCATCCCTATCTTGTCCCACCACCCATTGTGGGGGGAAAATTCCAGACCCATCTCCTACTTAACCCGCCCCAATATCATCATTATTCGATACCCGACGGGCGATAGCTGTTTCAGATATGGACCCATTTTTTTGCTCATTTGCTAAATGCCGCCCTGTTAGGCTGTTTTTTCCTACTAACGCTCTGTATTTTTGTACAAAAATACAAGGGCATTTCCTTCTCTTTCGCTTCCATTCCCTCACTCATTCCTTTTACATCCCCCTCCATTCCTCCTCACCTCTTCCATTCCCTCTCATCTTTCACTCTCTCTCTCTCTCTCTCTCTCTCTCATCCCTTCCATTTCCTCCATTGAAGGACTACGAGATTTAAAAAAATTCCGACAAATTCACGTTTTCTAATGACTTCAAGTTTTTTTACCATCTCGTTATATTACGGGGAAATGCTAATGTAATTAATTTTTTTTGGACTGAAACTTGTAGAATGTATTAAACATGGCGCTTCGAAAAATTTAGCACAGAGGTCTCAATGACTTCAAGTTCTTAGTATAATCATTTTTTGTTTCAGTCTCTATTTCGGCCGATTTTATTAGATTTATTAGAACATCTCAGAGTAGAGTAAAATTTACCAGAAATTGACTTAAAAATACCGAAAAAGTACCTAGGCACCTAAATAGGCGCCCGACCACAGGTACATGCGCCGAAAATAGGCGCCTGTACCTTTGGTTGGGCGCCTATTTTTAGGCACCTGATCATAGGTACAGGCGCTTGACACTTTTTCGGCATTTTCAATTTTCAGCATTTTCAATTTTCGGAAAAGTTGCATGTATTGTAAACGAAAAGATTGCCGGAAAAGTTGTCAGAGGAGTGGCGGCGTGATGATGTCATTCAAGCTCCTTCAATATGTGATGAGAGAGAGTGACCGGAAACTTGGCCGGAAAAGTGGCTAGAAAAGTGGTCAGAGAAGTCCTTGGATGATGAGATAGTGTGAGGAAGTATGAGTACAAGTGGGCATGGGCCGGGCCGGCACGATATGGGTCCGGCCCCGCACGAGGTCCTGCCCGGCCCGTTGTCCGCTACGTGGGCTGCGGGCCTGTCACGGTCTAGAAATTTTATTTCCGGCCCGCACCGGCACGGCCCGCGGGCCGAACGCTTCTTTCCTTTGTTTTTTTTACCCTAAAACGGTCAAAAATATAAAAATACAACATAAAACATGGGCCGGCCCGCGGGAAGCACGCGCCCGGCCCGTGGACAAAAATTTAAAATTTCAAGCCGGGCCCGACCCACCATTTACTCAAACCCGCGGGCCGAACCCGTGAACAGGCCCGACCCGGCCCATGCCCACCTCTGAGTATGAGAGTGGGAGAGTGAAAAAGAGTGAGGACTGAGGATGTATGAGATGGGAGGGTGGGAGAGTGAAAGAAAGTGAGGAAATGTATATAAGTTTAAATACATAAAGAAGTATTTATACAAGGCATTAGTATGAAAAAAAAAAAGGGCGGTATTTAGCAATAAGAAATGGACCCATACAACAAGATAGAAGTACATACTTCATACTTGTATTAAAAATTAAAATTGTAACATTAGCCAACGGTTTTAATCAATAGTAAATTGACAAGACCCCCAAAGACCAAAGCCCAAAAACCTCCAAAAACTCCATTTCCAAAGTAGCTACAGCATTCAGCATCTTGATTCTTGGATTCTCAGAAACGACTAAACGAGAGAGATGAAGAGCATCCCTGTGATACTCATGGGATGTGGAGGTGTTGGACGACAGCTTCTCCAACACATTGTATCTTGCAGAGATATTCATACCAAACATTATGTAAGTTTTCTGATTTCCATTTTCTTCATAATCAATTCATCTGTCTTCTATATGGGTTACATATTTCTTGAATTTTCATTGATTTAACTATTACCCTCTTCTTCAAATCCAATACAATCCAACTATTTGTTGTAAAAATTGAATCTTTTTCCATTATTAACTTTCAGGGAGTACGATTGAGAGTAGTGGGTGTTGCTGACAGTAAATCTTTGCTTTCTGTGCCTGATATCTTCACCACTGAGCTTGATGATCATTCAATCAATGAAATTTGTCGCCTCAAATCAGACGGTTCTTGCCTTTCTTCTCTTACATCACTTGGTGAGTGAAAGTAAGACTTGCTTTTTCATAATACTTGCGGCCTGTTTGGTTGTTGGTTATATATGGTGGTAATGAGAATGAATTTTTATGTAAATTTATGAAGAAAATAATTGTTCATTCCTATTGTACTACTTAATAATCCTAAAGTGTATTTTTCTTCTTAAATTTTCATTCCCATCTAATACCACCTTGTAAGTGGTAACGAGTGGTAATGAAAATTGCTCCCCTTTGGAGAAAAAAACACAAGTTTAGTGTTGAGATTGCTTTCTCATGGAGAAAAATATACAAACTTTGGGGTTGAAATTGCCTGTTCATGGAGATTTTAAAGGTGCTTCCCTTGTAACATTACATTAGAAATTCATTCCCATTACCACCATTTATTAACGACTACCAAATAGGCCGTTGATGTAAAAAAATTTTTTTTGGTCTATTAGTAGTTGTGATTTTGGAGGATTGAACTGAGAATTAGTGGTTTGGTTTTTGTGGGTTTGGTGAATTGTAGGTTCTTACCAAGTTTTCTCCAATTCTGAGACGATCACTAATATTACTGAAATTGCAAAACATTTGGTTCGATCTACAGGTTTGTTAATTGTTGCTACTACTCCCTCTTTTTGTTGTTGCAAATGGCACACAGGTTTAACATTTGATGATTATTTTATATGGTATTCTGTAATGTTGTATTGGTATGTTTAGGTGACAGGTTACGCTGTATTGTTATTATATTAACTAAAGTGTTTGAAACAAGGGAGTATATTAACTAAAGTGAGCTGTTCCTGTAATTAAAAGTTCTACATTTTTTATTGTTTCTAAAACGAGAATGGTTTGTTGGCGATGCATGTAAGTTCATGGGAGTTTTGTAGTCCATACATGCTGATTTAGGGGTCTAATTCAACTTAGGGAATTTGGGAAAGGAAGTTTCTTTCTTGTATGAGCTTTGAGCTACAAAAAGACATGAGTTGGGTGAAGTGCCATTTTCCTAGCCTCTTGAGTAATGTACCACTTACATAAGAAGTTGATGGAAAGGTGTTAGTATTGCTTTTTGATGGCCTACTATATGCATCTTTACTAGTTTCCTTGTTGCCCTCCTGTACACTTCTCAATAGGCCAAAACGAACAATGCCTTGGTGAGTTGGTTCATTCCGTATTAGGTTTAGCAATTTCAACTTTAATCATTTTAAGTCATATAGTTTTCCTATCCTCACCAGTCACGACCCCTCAGTAGAATGAAAAGATGAAAAGCAATAATTCTGTCTATATTATAAAAGGAGGTTTACCCATTGTACTTAATTAAGCCATAAATTTCTAGGAACATGATAAGAGTTGATTTAGTCACTCATATTCCTATTGGACAACATTTTTTGTTTTCAATTTCTTTTCATTTAAAACCTGGCCTAAAGCTGGGAACAGACTTTGCGTTTATTTGAATATTTAAACTTCGCGTGACAGGATTAGCTGTTGTAGATTGCTCTGCTAGTTCAGACACTATAGTAATATTGCACAAGGTGGTTGAATTGGGTGGCTGCATTGTACTGGCGAATAAGAAGCCTCTTACATCCTCAATGGTAATGATATCTTATTCTTATGCCTTCTCTGATTTGTGGGTTGGGGAAAATTATAGTGGTTCACCTAGGTACTCATATTTTTCTCTAACCCCTTTGCATACCTTTTTATTCCCTACATATTGCAATAATTAGATATGGAAAGGGATCTATTGTTTTTGTCTGATGTATACATGCTCTCTCACCTCTTAGGATGTATGAATTGTTTGGACTATTGCTTCGACTGAACTTAATGAGGTCAAGTTTATTTTCCTGTTATGCTGCTGGATTATTTACAGGATCATCCTTCATAGACACCGATGTTATCTCAAGATTGAATAGCGCAATGTCATGATAATGCTTCCATTAGTCCAACTTCTCTCTTGCTTTGTGGTCTTTGTAGCTCTGCATTTGGAGAACCCAATATTGCAAAGTAGAAAAATGTCTTTGGTGTTTGATTGTCTTCATACTTTCTGTCCAATCTAATTAGATGCTCCTTAAATGCAGGAGGATTATGATAAGTTGGTCTCACACCCACGCCGTCTTCGACATGAATCAACTGTATGTTTTATTCCTTTCATCTTTGAATGATCTTATGTATGAGACATGCCATTATGTCGATAAGTTTGTCTAACCAATGTACTTTCCTCCGAGTTCTCTTGGAAATCAAAGAATCCACTCTTACTCCCTCGGTCCCATAAATAATCTCCATCTTTTGCTTTTGGAAGGTCTCAATACAATGTCCGCTTTAGTAATGGTAATTTAAAACTTACTACCTTTATTTTATTCAACTTTTTGAAATACCCTTATGTTTCCTTTAAAAAATTATTAATTTGACACAACATTTACACAATTCAAAATAAATTAGGGCACTTTGGCGATGGCGTTTTGCCTAAAGCATTGACAAGTGAAAGTGTTTTTTCTTAAAGTATGTGAAAAGTCCAAGTGGACATTTGTACTAGGACAGGAGGAGACAAGGAGTAATATTTTTTTCCCCTTCAGCTGCTCTTTTCCTTATTCTTCAAAGCAATTCATTAATTGACTTGGACTAGCTCAGCATAAGACTGAGTATAGATGTCCTATCCAAATCCTGCTGTCATCACACTCATATTTACGCTTTAAGCACTTGATTATGTAGTCTGTAGACATCAGGTTCATTCCGCTGTCTTGCATGTCATCATACAGCTCTATCTCATTTATCTGTTGCCTCATCTTGGTTGCCTTGCATTTGTTATGGAAGTCCTTTTTCTTACTGGCATTCCATGTTGTTATTTTGTGCCATTATTTGAATAAACATAGTTACGTAGATCATCATAGAATCATATAGTAAGCCTTAATACTTCCTCAGTTTTTTAGTAATCACAAACATATTTTGTCTCACTTTTTAAGGAAATGAAAATGATGGTGGGGTAGGACAAAAGTACCCATGTGGGTTGGGGTAACTAAGGAGAGTTTAGTTAGATTGGGAAGGGCGAAGCTATTTACCAAAAGGGGAATTGTTGTAATTATTAATTAATATGAAACTATCTAAAGTAGTATATGTTGCAATTAATAAAGAACGGAGGAAGTATGTTATATTGGGCTTGATTCTAATGGCTGAAAATGCTTCCTTTTCTTATGGGGCTCATGTACTTGTGGTAGGTTGGTGCTGGTCTTCCAGTGATAGCGTCCATTAACCGCTTGCTTTCTTCTGGGGATACCATCCATCGTATTGTAGGCAGCTTGAGTGGTATTTGTTGTTTCAGACTGCCAGTCTGCAGTTTTTTCTCAGCTTCTTCATATTTTCTGTAGGCCTGATCTAGTGCCCGAATTTTTTAAATTTCTCATAGCTTTTCTTTCTAATAGGTACATTGGGATATGTAATGAGTGAGTTAGAAGATGGGAAGCTTCTTAGTCAAGTTGTGAAAACTGCTAAAACTCTTGGTTACACTGAACCAGGTGTGTAATTATTAACTTTCTTCTCTAAAACACCTTGCCTGTGTATGTTAATTTTGGTAAAACATAGTGCTTCTAAATTGATGTTTCTATGTATTTTGTTAGCATGTGTGTTCGTTAGCTACAACTTGTTCGATGCTTCTGTTGTCAGTTGTCTGACCTACGGATTGTTTATTAATTTATGCTTCTACATCTGTCTATTTTCTGCTTGAGGTGAGAAAATTACAAAATGAGACGTTTCCAGAGGCATGCACCACTATGCATCTATGACTGGCCAGAGCATGCAGTTTTTAATCTTTGGGAAATCATTTTCTCAAACTGATGGTGTAGCAAATAAGGTTTGTACATTATAGAAGGGGGAAACATCTGGTCTGATCTCTGTGTCTGGGGCTCTTTTGGCATAATGAAAAATAGTTACAAAAACCTATGCTTCTCACAAGATTATGATGCTAGCCAAGTATGACCTGTGGCAATTTCTATATTTGTTTGCCTTTATGGGATTAGATCAAGGGTATTTTCAGCTTTAACAGGTTGATTTCCTTGGCCGGTTAATGACCAACAAACACTTTCCAGCCCACATCCTCCTCCCAATTGAAAAGCTGCTTGCATATTTTTGGGTTGTGGAAGAGTAGTGATATCTTTTCTTAGATCTGTAATGATTGTGATTTATAGTCTGAATTTTCTTTACTGATTATATAGTATGATCTTATGATGCCATTGTGCATGCTCTAAAAAGGCATTGAATAGTCAATTATCTTATTTTTATGATTATAATTTGTACATCTCATCATATGATTGACCATAGACAAAAGCATCACTTTTCAGAGCTAGGACATGTGGTTTCTTAATAGCACTTTTAAATAGTGATTAATTCAGTACTCGTGACAACAGATCCTCGCGATGACTTGGGTGGTATGGATGTTGCAAGAAAGGTTTGTGCTGCCATAAAGCTATAATTAGCTATCGAATTCTTTACATCTATGTCTTGTATGATTTTGTGGTCTTTTCAGTCATTATGAAATAAAACGTGGAACTTCTAGTGCCGACGACACCAAGTAAGTTGCCAAGCCACTAGGTACTGCTAACTTTGTTGCATACTGATAGTTTGTTATCTACAAGTTTTGTTACTTAAACACGAGTATGAATGTAGGATACCAGTGCACATCCAAGTGTCAGACACGTTAAGGCTAAAAGTTTCACACACGGAAACAATTTCCCTAGACTAGATAGAGTTTTGGGATATGACATTCAACATCTTCCTGGTCAGAAAAGACTCTTTGGATTTTGCATGGGCATTTCAAGTATATATACGTACCTATACATTTTAGGTTGACATGTTTTCTAGTTCATTTTAAAAGTATTGACATAGTGATCACAAGCCCATTAATGAGCACATATTGTGTAATCCTTTCTTAGAAAAACTGACAAAAATGGACTGTACTATAGACCATCAAACAAAAATAGACCGGAGAAGAAAATGTAAAATAATGTACTGAGTAATAAATGATCTGATGTCAAAACCAGAAATTCAGGTATCAAAATAACTGATATGAATGAAAAAGAGAACTTCCTAACGACGCCGGAGCGGAAGATTCACCTAGAAATCTTATTTTTCTCAGTTTTTCCAGTGCTTTAGATGCCTGAAATTCCAACTTCGTCGTCATTACTCATTAGCGTGGTTTATTTCTGTCTTTTCTTGTACATTTCCTTCGTTCCTTTTATCTTTGTCTGAGATTATGTGGTTCAAGGTAGTTGAGTATCTTGGGTGAAAATTGAAGTATACGTAAGAATTTGATACCTTGGTGAGTGTCGTGGGTCCGAAGTGATACATAAGAAAAAATAGAGAGCCAAAGTAACATAATCTGCCGTTATGCTCCTAGGGTGTAGCCTTTGATCTGTTGGCTTGCTTGGAAATCCATACGTTGCTCAAAAGTATTTTGATGCTGGCTAGAAATGGTTTGAGCCAGGAAGCCAATCTGTAATACTATCACATCGTGCCTCATATATACTTTGATTTTATTTTTTTTCAATGTTTATTGGTCAACTACCAGTTGTTGACACATATAGCTATAGAGGCTTTATGGAATCTGTATTCTGAAGTCCTTTTTTGATTGGTTGGAAATAGGCTTTAATCATTGCTCGGCTTCTTGGACAAAAAATTGACTTGGACAGCATTAAGGTTTGCATCGAATCAGTCTTTTGAACCTTGAATGCACTCAAAGCATGATAAAGCTCCTACTTTTTATGCTGCTGTACAGGTTGAAAGTTTATATCCTGCTGAAATGGGATCCGATGCAATGAATGTGGAGGAATTTCTTGCTAATGGTGTTCTGCAACTTGACAACCATCTTGCTGATAGAGTTGAAAAGGCTGCTTCCAAGGGAAATGTATTGCGCTATGTCTGTGTGATTGAAGGTTCTAGGTATTATTGAAATTTCTTTCTTTTTGTCCTGGCCATGCATTCTCTTGATGCAAAATGATCGAAGCATTAATGATTTAAAGAGAATAGAATAATTTAGCAAATGTAGTCATCGACTCATCGGTGATCAACAGAGACTGAATAAGAAATACTCCCTCCGTGCATATTATACTCTTATGTATTCCTTTGCTACATGTCCCCTATTTAGATATACAGTCTCTTCCTGGTAAGCTTTCCTTTTTTTATTTTTTTTTCATTGAAGTTGGGCCCCACATCCACCCCTCCCAAATTTTCCCTCTATCTCCAGTCTCCGCACAAGTTCCCAATATACATATTAATATGGAACAAAAGGATTTCTGTCTAGTGGTTACTTTTATCAGTTTAGGGCTAAACCAGTGAAGAGGAATTTTCTGTTTTGACTTAATACTGATATTTATTTATTAATGTGAAGGCTTCATTTCTTGTGCTATGGCATTGCCCTTCTTATGCAGTAGTTGGTTCTGAACAAATGTATCAATGCTATTGTAGCTTGAGGATTAATCTTTTATAGTTCTGAAGGATCTTTTGATGTGGTGGCTCTAAACTTTTGTAGATGCGAAGTTGGAATTCAGGAGCTTCCCAGAAATTCTGCCCTAGGAAGACTGAGAGGAAGTGATAATGTGGTAAGTTTTTGCAAAATAGACGAGTAATGTCCAACCATTGATGGGATCATTGTTTTTAGGTTGGATCATTGGTCCGGGTTAAATTTGGTTCATGTAATTTCGGTTTTGGTCGGCTAATTAATGAAGGGTCTATTAATGCTTGTTTTGCTTGTGATTGGATGGTAATGCCCCTAATGAGCCGTGAGTGAGCCTGCTTGAATACCCTGATCATGCAAGTGTTTGTATGCAGTTGGAAGTATACAGCCGGTGTTATAGTGAGCAACCATTGATCATCCAAGGTGCTGGAGCTGGCAACGATACTACTGCAACTGGCGTCCTTGCTGATATCCTCGACCTTCAGGATCTCTTTACTTGATCAAAAATTACATGCTACTGACTCTAAAAAAATACTGTTTAGGAAGGATGATATCACATGCAGAAAATTCTGTAGCAAGCAAATTATACCCTAGAATAGCTTCTAGAAATTACTAATCACAAAATTGTATCAAGGAATTAGTTTGATGTTACAGAGACGAAACAACCAAACAATCCTTTTGTTCTTCAGAACTGAACAGGTCCCAAGCAGCGATTTCCTCCTATCTGATGAAATCAGAAGCTAGCTACTTTCATCTGTTCGAAGTAGCATCCTGTAGGTCCATCATCAGATAATAGTGCCAATCGGACAGGTGCTTTGGCTCCATCTTCTGGACTCATAGGTCCTGTATGCCAGGCTAAATCTGTATTAACATAACCTGGATGAACACAGTTTATGTACATTTTAGGGTATTTCCTGGCAAGAAGTCTTGTGTAGGCATTAAGTGCTGTCTTTGAAATTCCATATGCAGGCAGCATTAAGGGCCATCCATTTTTTATCAGTGTATTTTGTTTCACATCTTGCAAGAAATTTTGCAGTATCTCATGGATTCTCTCTTCTGTTAGGCTCTCTATATTTGCAAATTCACTTCTTATCTGATCACTTGGAATTCTCTGCATCATAACAAGAATTGATATTTTCATCAGTATTTTATAGAACTGATCATAGGCTAGGCTGGTATGCACCCTGAATCAGACCACCTAATTTCTGACTTGTTACGTTGGGCTGGCTAGGTATGGGTCACAACACGGCATGAATCAAGTCAACCTTGATCAGCTCTGAAATATTGTGTTATTTGGCCTCTTAAGTTTACCTCAAGTACCTATGCGGGATCCTCAACAATCTTACGTGGATAAGGATAGTTTGACTCGTCATATGGACCAGAATCATAAGAATTTTCCATAGAATAGCTGAGTGAGCAAACCACATGGACATGTATCCATGTCCGACACGAGTACTCGAGTTTGAGTAACATATAAGTACTATAAAATGCTTTGAAATCGTACCCATAATTCTCCTCTAAGAGAGGAGATGTTCACAATCCTTGAGCTGGTAGTAGAAAGCTTCAACAATGGAAGCAAAGCTTCAGTAACACTTTTCGTGCCGTAGTAATTAGTGTTAAAGCATTCTTCTGCTTTCTCATATGTGGTTTTCATCACCCCTTGAACCAAATTAACTGCTTTCCCAGATATCTAATCAGGAAACAGAAACAAATACTATCTGTTTAGCTTGCTTTACTTGAAGAAGAACAAGCTAATTGAAATTTAAGGATACTTACCCAGGTGGCAGGATCAATATGCAGGGCCCTTAATCCTTCTTCATCAACCTCCATTCCTGAAGCACCTGCATTGTTTATCTGTTGCCATGCAGTAACTTACTGTCAGTGATTACTGATTAGCAGGACCGGTCTAAATGACCCGGCCCGATCATAAGGGCGGGCCTGGGGCTTGGGGATGGCCCCATTGCAAGGCTACTGGCTGGCCTCATTGAAAAGCTACATGTCCCACGCTACTGAGTTATTGTGTCATGACTGTTTATTCATGTTCTCTTGCAATATACTCGCCCGCGACTCCGTCCCATAATATAAGTCCCCTTTCCTTTCAAAGTGTATCAAAATATAAGTTCTATTTTTATTTTCAATCAATAATTATGCCTAAAATACTCTAATGGAAATGATTAAATTTTCAGAAAAGTCCTTATAATTTCAGCTTCCAATGCACTATTATTAATGATAAAATGAAATATTTTACCCCATTGAATTCTTCTACATATTAAACCATGCAAAATTAATATTAAGTTTTTATTTTTTGTTAAAAAAAAAAACAATGTAGGTGTTTCCTAATAAAAATGAATCTTTTTATCAAAACAAAACAAGATTTCGCTTTACCTTAATTCTCGTGTAAAAACAGAATCATGACTTATATTTATATATGAGACGAATGGAGTAATATATATCATCATCATAACTTTCTATCTTTTTGTTCCTTTGTCTTGCTTAAGAATTAAGATTCCCTAATAAAATTTTGAAACATATTATGTACCTCTTTCTTTTTTGCCAAACTTCACAAACATTGACCAAATTTTTTCACTAATATATAAAATGTATATCACAGCTGTGTCAAATCTTATTAGATTCATTTCAATATAAATATTAAAATATATATATGAAATTTTTTGTTCATACATAACTAAATAGTAAATATACAAACATTCAAAAATGCACCTTAGAAACTGTGAAGGTCAAACTCTATAAATACATGACAAAGAGTACTCCCTCCGTCCCATAATATAGTGCCTATTTCATTTTTGGTGGTCAAACTTTAAAATTTTTGACCGAATATTCTCATTTGTATATATAAAAAAACATATTCATGTAGGATCTTGTTAGATTCGTCTCAATGTGTAGTTTCATAATATCAACTTTTATATTTTTTATTAATAAGAAATTGAAGATATTAAAGGTCAAAGTTACGTTTTGAAGACCGTGAAAAAAGAAACAAGCACTATATTATGGGACTGAGGGAGTATTATTTATCAGAGCCTATCTTGTAAGAAACCGCCTAATTTTAAATTAAAATTAGGCAATGATAAACCCAATATTAAAATAGAATTAACTCAATAGTAACTAGGTTAATTTATTTCGATGATTAGTTTAATTTATTTAGTAACTATGTCTACTTTTATATTAAAATTAGACCGCCTCTTTTAATAAATTTTTTAGTAGCAAAATTGCATCTCTTTCGCATGCATATATGCATCCATAAACTTTATCCATTAGTTGTATTAGTTGACATCTACCCTTTCAATGATTAATACTTCATAAGCTCCACTTTTTGCACTATTGCAATAACCATTTAATCTAAAACAACATTGAAACTTTATCATAAAAGGAGGCATACCAAGATATCTAGCCTCCCAAACTTGGCCTTAATGAAATGAACCAATAAGGTGATGCTATTGATATTTGTAACATCCACTTGATGAAACACCACATTTGAGAGTCCTAAGTTGTGAAGCTTTGAGGTGGCTTCCACCCCTCTCTGCTCATCTCTAGCTGTCAACACCACAACCACCCCGGCAGCCGCCAGCTGCCGGACGATCTCGAATCCAATTCCCTTGTTAGCTCCGGTGACCACTGCAATCCTGCCAAACATCAACACACAAACACCCTTGTTAAAATTTAAATCATAGAGATTAAGGGGCATTAAATTTATTAAAATGTAAACCAATGTAGAAATGTGAATTATTAAATAGCCTATCTTATTCTTACATTTCATTTTCTTGTGTGGGAGCCATTTTGGTGGTGTGAAGTCTTGGAGATTTGGAGTTTGGGAAGATTCCTCAAGTGGTTTTTGTCAGGATTTTGGACTTTGACTTGCCTTTTCTTGGACACATAATAATTGTATAGGAGTAACTAACAATAAGTACATGAAAAGTTGTATAATTAATTATTGCAAAATGATATTCATGAAAAGCTGAGCTTTAGAGAAAAAGGCAAAATTCAAAAAACAGATAAGATAATATTCGTTTATTTATCCCTTATTTGTCACCCCGTTCAAAACCATGCCTAAACTATGTTCCCTCCTAATGTCCTATACAACAAATTTCATCACATTCGAAAGAAAAGATTTGTTTTTCCTACCCTCTTCTAAAAGAAAAGATTTGTTTTTCCTTAAGTGAGAAGGTAAGGTTAAGGGTGCGTTCTCTTCACCTTGATAGATTAAGTTTCAGGTCCAATAAGTTCAGTTCAGTTCAGATAAGTTCCAATCAGGGAATAAGTTTCAATCAGGTCTAATAAGGTCCAATAAATTCCAATCAGGTGCAATAAGTTTCAATCAGGTCTAATAAGGTCCAATAAGTTCCAATCAGGTGCAATAAGTTCCAATAAATTTCAATAAAGTCCAAATAGTCAATGATCAATAAACATTTGTATTATTGTCCATTATTTTATTATTCATATCACTATTAGTTGATTATGTTATTATTAGAATTTTAATTAAATTACCACAATGATTATATTGTATTATACTTGTATTATTGTCTATTATTTTATTAAGTGTTAGTATTATTATCTATTATTTTATTATTCATATTACTATCAGCTAATTATGTTATTATTAAATTTTTGAATTAAAGTACCACAATGTATAGTATTATACTTGTATTATTGTCTATTATTTTATTATTCATATTACTATTAACAAAACTTTTAGATATATTAGTGGTGAAAGTTGTATATAGGCAAGTATATAAATAATATATATTTTTTTGTTAAATTCTTTATCGTAAGAGATAATTAATAATAATTATTTTTTTAAAAGGCAAATTTTAATAATTATTATTTCATAATAAATTTTAAGGGGAGTACGTTAGGGGTAATATTTATGTTCTAACTCATCAATTTTTTTGGTCAAATAAGTTCCAATTAGGGTTCAATAAGGTCTAATAAGTTTCAATCAAGTCCAATAAAGTGTAATAAGTTTCAATAAGGTCCAATAAGGTTTAAGAAGTTCCAATCAGGTCAATAAGTTTCAACCAGTTCCAATAAGGTTCAATAAGGTCCAATAAGTTGAATCAGGTCCAATCAAGTCTAATAAGTTCAGTTTAGGTCCAATAAATTCAATTCAAATAAGTTCAGAGTTATTCAGGTGAAGAGAACGCACCCTAAGAAGAAAAAGGAAAATGTAAGATTGGAGATAGTTTATTTAACTCCATCCTCCCCTTCTCCCTTCAATAGTACGGATATGAATCTCTATTATATAAGGCAACACATGGGGGACACCAAAAATAGAAAAAGGAAAAAAATAAAAAATTAAATAGAGGATAACTAACCGTTGCATTTGAATGAAAAAATGAGGGAAAGTAGGACATTTAAACTAAACATCAGTTTTTTGAGAAAATAAAATGTTAAGACAGTTTTTCTACCCAATAATTAATTTTATTTTCTACTTCATTTGTTATCACACGTTATCACACGCATTGCGTGCATGTAAGACTAGTATCTTATATTAGAAGTTGGTGTTACAACCTAAACCGCTCAAAAAACCTAAACGCAATCGACCCAAATTCAAGCCCAACCCAAGCCTCAACCAACCATGACATCCAAGCCCAGCTGGATGATTCTTTGGCACAAAACTTGGCCTGGCCATCGTCAACTCTACTCAGAATAGAAGTAATGCTCTCAGATTTGAAATGAGACAAAGTAAAAGGTGTTATTTTCTAATATTCCTCAACTGTACCAGAAATAGCCGTTATCACGGGAAAGAATAAAAACTGCTTTCCAGTTTATTATATGATCATTATAAAAAAAAAAAAAAAATGAAGAAGAAGATGTTTGAGTTAAAAAAATGTCCTACATTTCCTCGAGAACAAGAAAGTAGGCAAGCAGCTAGCACATAGCATTGGTATAACTTGTGGACAACACAATTTGTGGTCCACTTGCATGTGGGCTTTTACGTTTAGTGGTTGGATGTTATGTTTTCACTCAAACATTTTAGGCAAAGATATCGTATTTCTTTTATACATCATTGTTATTTTTTTTTTGAAGGGAATACATCATTGTTATTTGTAGGAATTACAACGGGTCGGACTTAGATCGGATTATGCATAATCCGACTCCGACCCTACAGAAAGTCGGATTTAAAATCTGAGTCCGACTCCGACATCCGATTTTGAAATTCCGAATCCGAACCGACTTAAAATCCGAACACCCGACTCCGAGATCCGACCAGACTTAAAATTCGGACATCCGACTTAAAATCCGAACATCCGACCCCGAACCTGATCCGATTTATTTTTCGTCCAATTTTATAATAGAATAGTCTTCTATAATACAATAATTTAATCATTAAAATTTATTCTAATCATCATATGGAAATCTTATATAGTACAAATAATCTAATTATTACTATTATTTTTAACAATCATTATTGGAAAATCCTATATAATACAAATGGCTGAAAGTCGAAGTCAGATTATACATAAATAATACATTACATAAATAAGAAAAAAAGGATTGATTGACTCAAAGTCGGAGTAGGGTTCGGATGTCGGATTATTTTATGAGATTCGACTTCGACCTTCCTCCGACTCGGAATCGGATTTTTTAAACGAAGTTGGAGTCGGATAACTTTTTTGTCGGAGTCAACTCGGATTTTTTCCTTTGGTTCAGAGCGGACTAGGGTCGGATTTGGACTGAATTGCCATCCCTAGTTATTTGTTTGATATCGTTAAGATTACATGTTTTTTTAAGAAATATACCCAAAAAAAATAAAATATATAGATTAAAAAGAAACGAAATATAGATGATAAGAAATTTTTTGAATTGTCTTCACACACAGCTCCGTCCCAAAGCTATAGTTTAGTAGTTTAGGGTCTGTTTTTTTCGGCATAAAACAACTGAACTGAATTGAACTGTTTGAACTGAACTGAAATGAATAGTGATACGTGAGAGTAAAAATATTGTCCTTTGTCCAGAGCTGAACTGAAAATAAGTTGGGGAGAAGACTCTTAGTACTATAGTTTTTTTTTTTTTTCTGAGTAGAAATTTGTAGTTCCATAAATCGATTTACTTTAGTAAAATAAAAGAGAAAAGACTAAATGAAAACGGTGGAAAACAGAAAAAAGAGAAAAGCTTGAGATTGTCACGGCATCTTTCATGGAAAGGGCAATAGTGAGGTGAGCACATTGAAGTCCAAAACAACAAGATAGTTAGAAGTTAGGTTAGTGCATTTATTTACGCTATTTAATTCATTCTTTTTTTTAATATATAAAATCATTAAAGAATATGAAACCATGCCTTGATTGCTATAATTTGTTGCCAAAAGAAAAGTTTGCTATAATTAATGTTTAATTTACCATAATAATTGCAACATTAAAACATGAATCAAATAGGATGAGAGAACGTGAAACATGACTCATGTGCTTACGTAATAAAATAAAACTTTCCTTCTATAAGAACTCGTTAAAAAAGATATGTTACAAGTAGTATGAAATATCATTAAGAAGAAGATAGGAGTATATTGCAATTTGCAACTTTACAAGTAAGTATTCCCTCTTTTCATCTTTAATTACAACGTTTCCTTTATTTGAAAATTACGTACTAATTGTAACATTTCTTATTTATTAACATTTTTTCTCTAATTTTCTCTCTACTATCACATAGATCTACCTTTTATTTATGGAAAATGATATACATAACCCTAAGGACTATGTATAAGAAGCTTAAAATAGAAATATAAATTTGAATCAAGCATTTATTATCTCAAATAATGTGAAATTTTGTCATGAATTCATAAACTATTTCCATTTTAAGACACGTATTTAATGCTTATATGTAGCCCTTATCCCTTAGGATTACATATAACATTATCCTTTATTTATATCTCCCTATCTCGTCTTCACATGTCTTTTTTTAAAAAAATCAATCGCTAATGTTGCAATAATAATAGAACGAATATAGTATTGTTTTTCAAATATTTAATACCCCTCCTCCCACCCAACTAGCAAACACTTCACTTCACAACTACAAATCATTAAACACCCTCAGTCCCTCACCACCAAAAAACCAGAACACCCACCAAAAAAAACAGGGCAAAAAAACAGGGGAAAGAAAGATCAACAGAAGAAAAAAATGGCGATTTCCTCGAAAACTACGATGTGGGTAGTGTTGATTTTTGGCCTAATATCAATCGGAAGCTTGAATGTGAATGCACAATCTCCTGCGCCAGCGCCGGGGCCAGGAACAGATATGGCGTCAGACTGTATGACACTGATATACAATATGTCAGATTGTTTAACATATGCTGAAAAAGGCAGTAAATTAACAAAGCCTGATAAAAATTGTTGTCCTGAACTTGCTGGAATGTTGGATGCAAACCCACTTTGTTTGTGTCAATTGCTTGGAAAAAGTAAGGATTTTCCTGTGGATTTGGATCTTAAGAAAGCTCTTAAATTGCCTTCTGCTTGTTCTCTTCAAACTCCTGATGTTAGCTTGTGCTCAGGTTTTTTTCTCTCTTCACTTTCTTTCAATTTATTATGGTTTGGTTTTTGTTTGTTTGGTTGTTTTTGGGTTTATACTCTCTCCGTGTCTGAATAAATGATACAGTTTTCACAAAAAGCTCTTACTCATTCAAATGTATGGTCGTGTTCGTTGAAATTATACATTGTGTCCTCGTCTCGATTGTTATGAGTCAAATTCCGTTAGTGTTATGTGTTAAAAATTCGAATTTTGCGGTTTGAATCGATTTAATTAGCTAAATTCCGTGTTATAAAGTGGAAAAAGATTTAACACATAAACTTATGTAGATATGTGTTCCCACTTCATAATGTTTCATAATGTAGGTGATCATAGACCGGGCCGGCCGGGCTTTGGCAGATATGACCCTTTTTGGGCCAAAAAATCCGCGCCAAAGCCTGGTATTTCGGGCTAGGTCGAAGTTTGACCTATTTTTCCAAATTTAGGTTGTCTATAGTTCGAAATTTTTGCCAAAAAAATCAGACCGGGTCGAAAAAAATGTGCGCAAACCCCGTCCAAATCGGGCCGGTGGCCGGGCTAAACTTGATTATCTGTACTTCATAACAAGAAGTTGAACTAATTAGATCGGTTTCAAACCTTGAAATGATATTAGGAAAGCCTTTATTAATGAAAAGATCATGGTACCGAGACACGTCCAAAACCATACGGTTTCTTTATGGATTGGAGACTATACATGTAGTTTTTTCTGGACACTTTGCTCAATTTCCCTAGAATGAATACATAGTTTGGCTCAAGTGATTGACACTCAAACCCAGAGTCACATGATTTGGCCACCCAACTCTAATCTCTTGCCTCATTGAACATTAAGAAATGTGCCTCTGCTCATTTACTTTCAAACCTTACAACATACTCGGTGCGTTGTTTCATTGCTACATTTTTTTTAAATGGTTTTTTTAATTACTATATTTTTCGGGATGTGCTATATACAGCAAAAATAAAAGACTAAATACAACAAAACATATTAAAAGACTAACCTATCCTTTGGGGAGGTCATCTATGACAAATGATCACTTTTTTCCATTATTTTACATTAAATAGCCAAAAAGTACTACCCAAAAAGCTTGAAATTGACATTGCGTAAATTGTTGTGTTGTGCATACAACAATGTAGCAATAAAAAAAAACGAAGGGAGTAAACGGTAATCACATTTTTTATTCACTATTGAACGAGTTCGTTAAAATAGCCTTTTTCCAGAAAATTGTGCCTTAACGGCCCGTTTGGTAGTTGGTAATAAATGATGGTAATGGGAATGAATTTGTGTGCAAATTTGTGAAAAATATCATTGTCCATTCCCATGGTAATGCTAATTTGTCCTAAAGTGTCCACTTTCCTTCTTGAATTTCCATTCCCATCCAATACCACCTTGTAGGGTGGTAATGAGTGGTAATGAAAATTGCTTCCCCTTGGAGACAAAAACACAAGTTTAGGGGTGAGATTGCTTGCCCATGGAGAAAAAAATGTCTCCCTATGGAGATTTTAAGGGTGCTTCCCTAATAAAATTACACTTGAAATTCATTCCTATTACCACAATTTATTAACGATTACCAAAGGGGCCGTAAAGGTTGAAGTTCAGAGTACAGATTTATGATGCAGATTACAATCAATTCAACAAAGTACAACACTATAACACACCAAGTCAATTATATTCACCAATTTACAGTATCAATCAATGACATTTAATGGAGTCCATGAGACTTCATTTCTTTCAAATTAAGATTCCCAACAACACAAGCTATAGTATGGTGAGGGCTTGTACCACATGATGATGCCAAGAACTCTTAGTTGATCCCTAGACTTGGATTAAGAGTGTGTTTCTGATCTATAACGGCCTTATATGAATTCAAGGAATCGCCAAAATACGCGTATATCATATACCTAATTTAATCCATATGATCTTTAAATTGCTTCAAGATTGGATTAAGAAATCTGATCCCAGGGTGTGTTTTATCGTAGCTTGAATAATGCTTAACTTTCTTTATGTCTTGATTATGCCATGTGAAATTTCGACTGACGTATATACTTCCTCCGTTCTTTTTTAATTGCAATGTTTTCCTTATGCTATATGCGTTTCTGTAAAATTTGTACCGATTTGAGGGATAAACTAATTTTACCAATTGTGTATTTGTTTCAGCCGTTGGCATCCCAGTGGGCGCACCAGCAGGAGCACCAACATCAAGTGAAGGACCTTCTTCATCATCATCAGGTTCTCCACATTCTTTATTACATTGAAAAAGAACAAGAAAACCTTAAAAAAGTTCTTGTCTTCCAAGATTAATATAATTATTATTTCCTCTCAAAATATACATATTATTAGAATAGGCGGTTTAATTTTAACATAAAATTAGATGAATCTAATACTTAATTTTTCTAACGAGCCCATTTTATCTCTCTAACCTAACACTATTCTAGGTATCCCTCCTTTCTTTGTTATCGAACTACGACAGACAATTTCAAAAAATAACTCGGTAGTCTAATACTGAAACGGATTAAACTAGTCGCTAAATGGATAAACTAGACACTGGACGGGTTAAAGAATATCATTACTGTATCGATTAAAATAGTCACAAAATAGATTACACTAGTCACAATATTAAAAAAAAGGTGGCATGTTCTCTTCTTAATATTTAGCTTGAGTGATACCTAATTTTAAATTAAAAGTAGACGATCTCTTACAAGACCAACTACTCAAAATATTGTTATTATTTTGTGCAGCTGGGATGTCGCCGGAGGCCGCAGAGGCTGCAGGAGGGAGAAATGGAGCTTCAAGTGCACATTTCAGTGTGGCTTATCTTATTGCTGGCTTTACAATGGCATTCACATTGCTCAAACTTTGAAGTGTTTTTCATCTGTTCTCCTCCAATTACCATGTTGCTTAATTACATTTATTTGACCATTCACATTTGTATTTGTACTGCTGAAATGTGTTACTGTACTTAATTCTAGTTTCCAGTTTAAGTTTTAAATATTTATAATAATAATAATAATAATACAATTGTTATGATGATGTAGGAGATTTTATTCATCCATAGTCCCTTTTCACCTCTCATAAATCATAATGTTACTACATGATTAATGACCTTTTTTTTACTTTCTCTCTAGTGATGTGGGAATGATTTACCACCATGTGTGCTCATCAATGCATTATTGGCCTTCTAAATGCTCTGCAGGATTCTGGGTGGAACTTGCATAAAGTTAAGATACAGTACAAAATAGGAACATATGTCCAAAACTAATTAGTATTAAAAATAAGATTTGATAAAATTTTAATGGGTAAATATATTTAACACAATTTTCGTATAATAAATATTGTTTGCGTATTTAACAAATATTATTTGTGTTTAATGTAACGAAGAAGGGGAAAATAACACAAGCAATATTTGTATGTATACACAAAAAATATTCTATTATATATACAAACAATATTTATTACACGAAAAATCATGTTAGTTGTATCTACGCCTGAAATGTTTATCATACCTCATTGAAAATTAACAACTTGTAAAACACCATCTTATTATTTTTTTTTTTTTGCAAAAAGTAATTTATAAAATGTCATGCATTGCAAACCACTAACTTATGCCAGATTCTGGGATAATGACATGCTTTTCGGCATGGACCTTCCACTTGACATGCACATAACAATTGAAAATTTTATTTTACTATTATTGAAAACCTATTATGTCAATTTTGGCATAAGAATATAAGATTATCCCATGGGGAACGTTTGGATTTCAAAAGTACTCCTGGGTTATTATTACCTTAGATTATGGCTATTTGGGTTATTCCTGGAATTTATCGATCACGACAATAGTTTTTTATTGGAAACTTATCAAAACTACTGTTGAAAAATTGACACTCTTCACATTTACTTAAAACGCCTTTTACTTGTTATTTTGCGTTTTTTCAATTTATCCTTGAAATAGCTTTGACGATCGTCATAAGCCTGATTTTAGGCATGAATATGTTTTCGAATGATTGTCTACGGCCCAAGATATATTTGGAGGGTTGTTGCATGGACTATATAAAAGTCCAAAAGTATATTATAATCTTCAAATTTGCCTATTTTGGAACCTTTTTTTTTGGCTCAACAATGTTTTTATTTTTTATTCACGACCTTTTTAAGGATTCCTTGCGATGACATTATATAGTTGAGACTGAGACCCTCTATATTGTCATAACAAAATACCTTTTACGACTTTCCAGTACAATTCCAAAATAGCTCTATTGACCATCATAACTCATAAGGCTGATGTTAGGCATATATAAAATGACTCGCAAGTGATAAGAAATTTAGGACCCTTTGCATTGTCATGAAATGTCTTTTATCGTTAATTTTGTTATCTTTCATATCAACCCCAAATAGTTACAAATATTATTAAAAGTGATGGTTTGATTTTAATATAAAAGTTGACCTAGTCACTAAATGGATTAAACTAGTGACTTACAGAAATTAACTTAGTCACTATTGGGCTAATTCTCTTTATAATATTGGGCTTACGTTGCCTAATTTTAATTTAAAAGTAGGTGATCTATTACAAGACACACTCAAATAGTTATTATAGTTGTCATGAACTTGTTCTTAGGCGTGTATGTGAAAGCTTCATGTAATCTTAAAATGCATCCTGAATTTTTGTTGCACAAACTGGCAAACCTCGCAACACACAAATGTACATAAGCGTGTATTATAACTTAATCCCTACCCCAAATATCGCAGTTAAGAGGATTCAACCTTGTAAGTTGTAACCTTAATTCTCGTTCTACTCAACCCATGACCAACATGAGCTCAAACCTTCCTTTGTAACTCCCTGAACTTCTACGTAGTGGCTCCCTTCCACGATTCATTTCATAGGGCACCTCAAAGTGGCTCAATGTCATTATATTCCATCCATATCCCAAAAAGCAAACTTGGTTGTGCAATATGAAATCTATCTATACAAATATATTAAAAGGTGTGCATAAGAGTGTCTACGCGCCACGTGGCACCCTCCTTCTGCCACTAGAAGTTTGTCACGTGCTTGTTAATCAACAATTAGTCAGGTGATCATAATTTGAAAAAATATACATGTTAAAACTTTGACTCGAACCCCTGACCTCAGGTTAGGATTTCCAAAGACTCACCATCTCATCTAACATCTTTTAGTGATTCGTATATTTCCACAAAATTATAAATTTGTGTTGTAATTAGTAATGTGACAATAAATTTCTACTTCCAGCCATACCTTTATTTTGCTTATTTGATTTCTTTTTTGCAATCATCTCCTTGCTCCATCTCCCCTTTCGAGATTGACCATGAATGTGCACTAGTGGAAAAATGAAGAAGGGCTGCGCTAAAAAAGGCATGTAGGGCTGCGTTTTTTGACAGCAGCCCTTTCAGTAGCAGCCCTTCACTTTTTAAGTAGGGCTGCGCTAGTTAGGAAAAAGCGCAGCCCTTCTAGACCAGAAGGGCTGCGCTAGTTAGGAAAAAGCGCAGCCCTTCTGGGCTAGAAGGGCTGCGCTTTTTCCTAACTAGCGCAGCCCTTCCTACCAAAAAAAAAATAAAAAAAAAAAATTTTTTTTGTCATTTTTTTACTCATAATCTCACGTTTTCTGAAATTAAACAGAAGAGAAGAGAAACGAAACGAAAATACTAAACCCAAAACAATAAAAAGAATGAAACGAAAATGAAAAAAAGGAACAAAAAACTAATATACAAAGAGAAGTATACAATAAGTATACAAGAAGTATACAAGAACATTAATCAAAACAAAGATGAAAATACAAGAAATTATATACAAAGAGAAGTATACAAGAATATTAATCAAAATAAACAAAGAGAAGTATACAAGAATAACATTAATCAAAATAAACAAAGAGAAGTATACAAGAATAACATTAATCAAAATAAACAAAGAGAAGTATACAAGAATAACATTAATCAAAATAAACAAAGAGAAGTATACAAGAATAACATTAATCAAAATAAACAAAGAGAAGTATACAAGAATAACATTAATCAAAATAAACAAAGAGAAGTATACAAGAATAACATTAATCAAAATAAACAAAGAGAAGTATACAAGAATAACATTAATCAAAATAAACAAAGAGAAGTATACAAGAACATTAATCAAAACAAAGAGAAGTATACAAGAACATTAATCAAAACAAAGAGAAGTATACAAGAACATTAATCAAAATATATAAACAAAGAGAAGTATACAAGAACATTATAGATCTGAAAATACAAGAACTACAACCTAATAATGTTTAAATACATAAAACAAAACCCAAATACATAATTTAAGGGAAAAAAAAAATTTCGGAAAAACTTAAAATGGGTATTTGGAGGCTTAAACGAACTCGGATGGCTTAAAAAGCCTAAACATCACGGCGTAGCAGTGAGTTTGACTCGTTGGCTCGTTCCGCTTCCGAAAAGGTATCACAATAGGCAATCGGACTCCGTCGCCATGTTTAGTGCAAATCATTTCAAGGTTTTTGTCGCAAATGTTTATGGGAGTTTTTGAGAGAGAAGAGAGGATGAGAGAGATGGAGGAAAGGAATAATGAGGGACGTGAGAGAGGAGAGAGAATGAGGGATAATATATTTGACGAATCCCCGCTCAATATTTCAAAGCCCGCGATTCCGAAATTTCAAATTTTTTCAGGAAGGGCTGCGCTTATTTAAAAAAGCGCAGCCCTACTAGTGAAGGGCTGCGCTTTTAAAAAAAAGCGCAGCCCTTCACTAGTAGGGCTGCGCTTTTTTAAATAAGCGCAGCCCTTCACTAGTAGGGCTGCGCTTTTACGAAAAGCGTAGCCCTTCCTGCCAGCCCTTTATGTTTTTTCCCCTAGTGGTGAGAGTCCTCTACTTCGTAAATAATGGTAGTTTCACAAATTATTCTTGATGCTAATCAAATCTTATTGTTTTTGTTCGAGAATACGAATCAGGAGATGAAGTTTAAAGCTTAGAAGGCAACTCTCATAAAGAAGGTCAGTGAAATTGTTAATAATAACACAAATTCCTTGATTGTGAATATCATTTATTTCTTTTTTTTTTTTTTTGACGGAAATCGTAAAGATTTTATTAAACTGGTGGTTTATCAAAACTTACAGCATTATCAACCTCAACAGGTGACTCCTCTATCCACACTCTAAAATCCATAGTAGCTTTACACATTTGAGCTAAAAGATGAGCCACTTTGTTTCCTTGTCTCTTGACATGGGAAAAAGATAGAGATGAGCAATGTGTGGACAAAGCAAGTATATCAGCTACTATCTTCCCAAAGGGAGATATCTCACATATTCTGGACTGTAAGTGATTGAACAATTTTTTGCAATCAACCTCCACTATCAAATTCCGCAGACCTGCTTCGACAGTAACCTGAAGCCCATGTCGAGCGCTTAGAGCTTCAGCTATTTCCACATTTTCAATGCCTCTCATACCGCAGCTAGTAGCCAACATGACATCCCCTTCACTATCCCGAACCACTCCTCCCATTCCTATGCCACGGTCCTTAATCATTGCCGCATCAGTATTAAGTTTATACACCCCCTCCATTGGAGCACCCCACCTCACCTCCATCTCCTCTCCTTCCTCCCGTTTATCCACACACTCCTTTTCCCTGTTGAACTCCACAACCCCCCTAACTGCTCTATTAGCCACCTCCATAAAATCGAACCGTTTCCCCTCGAAAACCTTCGCATTTCTCCCTATCCAGATATTCCAACACAAAAACCAAAACATCGCCCACCACTCACCTTCTCGCTTCCTCACTAGTAGTGCTTCCACCCAATCCCGAAAGGTCCCTCGAAAACCTTCGCATTTCTCCCTATCCAGAATATCATTTATTTCAAGTGTGCTTTTATGTGCCATGTGAAACCTTTCCTCTTGCACAAGAATTTTATCGTGCGTGCAATGAACCAACAGTAGGTTGGTCATCATATTTTATGGAAAAAATATATTGATATTTTGGATCGACCCCATCACCTACTAATAAGTATTAGGAAAAATTGTCAGAAACTACCTATTAAAGACGCTTTTTTTAAAAAAACTACCTTATATCATATTTATTTTACAAAACTACCTTATAAGTGGAAAAAATTTAAAAAGCACTACCAAATGTAAAATTTAGTAACCATGGTTAACTATTCTGTTTGAGAACCGAAAGTTGGCCGAATGATTGTACAGAAAACATCAATGTTTGGTTTTTTTTTTCTAATCAAGTTCATTATCTCATTCTTCTACTTGAGAGTTTAAATTAAGATTTTTAGGAGATTCTCAAAAGATTCTAATGGTCTCCTGCAAAAGTTGTTTTGTTCTTCCATTTAATTGTATTTTTTACTTATTAAGGTATAAAATGTGTTGGTGTAATGGTGTTTGAACGTCTATATCTTGCCTGTCTAGCAGTGTTTTAGATGTACATCTTGTCTCTCTCAAAGTAGTGTAAAGCTACATACATCTAGACCCTGTTTTAGCTAGATTTATTTTGGGTTATCATCTGCGTAAGAATTGCACCCAAACATTGATAATTTTTCATACATTAGTTCCTTTTCCTTGTCAAGTGATAAAAGGAGTCATAGAAGCTTTCACTAGCTTGCAAATGGTTATATGCTTGAATTTAGCATATTCTCATTATTAATGTACCAAACTTTTTATTTGCTGCATAGCCTGGAGCTCAAAGGCAATTTGTTTACCCCAACCTACAATAAATGGATCTTTGTCTTAATGACCTAGATGCAATTTGATGCTCGTGTACCTCGTTTGAATATTGAAAGAAAGTGAAAAAATGCTGCAGTGAGAAAAAAATTTGACCATGGTTAGTAAATTTTACATTTGGTAGTGCTTTTTAAAAAATTTCCACTTATAAGGTAGTTTTGTAAAATAAACGTGATATAAGGTAGTTTTTTTAGAAAAAGTGTCTTTAAAAGGTAGTTTTTGACAATTTTTTCTAAGTATTAAGATACATTAACCGCTACCTCAAGTAATATATGATGTAATTATTTTAAAATTATATTATTAATAGATGAAAAATATAAATACTCGGGACATGATCAGAGCGTAAAAGAGCCTTAAAAACTAAACATATAAATTGCTCGAACTTATTTATTTATTTATTGCGACACCTAAATTAACTTTTAGAGAAATTGCGTGGTGAATCTATCATCTATCTATGATCTATGATCCTCATTCATTCCTTGGTGCTTTTGCCTCTCTCGTGGAATTTACCCTACACAAACTCTTTTTTTTTTTGACAAGTACCCTACACAAAGTCACAAACACAAGAGTACACCCAAACACGCCGTACTAAAACTAAATCAGACGGTTCTAATTGCCTCACTACCAAAGAATCATCATCATCATTACCGTTGTTTTTCCAGGTATCGGTGCCTGGATTTTCGTATTTTCCCTTCTTCCTCTTTCTCTCTCCTCTAATTCCCCACATTTCATTCTTTCGCTCGATCTCCGCATTTTTCCCTTACGTTGTTCTAAGGTAAATTTTCTTCACAATCTCCCTTTTTTCTGGGATTTTTTTTTTTTGTATAATTTCCCTTTGAATATCCACCTTTTTACCCCAGTAATTTCTGCTAACTAAACACTTTGTCACAATTTCTAATTTTTCCAATTGATTTAGGTTAGATTCTGGGTTTTCTGCGCTCGATTTTGATTGATATAGTTTGATTTTTTACCCCAAATATATAATCATAAGAGGGTTTGATTTGTTAGAGTTTTGTTTGTTGGTTAACAAATTTTTGGTCTTTTAGATATATTGTATAGTAGTTTTTAGAGGGTTAGGAAGATTATTTTATGGCATTTGAATGCCAAGAAAATTCTGAGGTTTGTTTATCAGAGAAATCTTTGAATTCTGTTGTTTATAATCCATTGAAAGAACAATTGGGTCGTGTGCGATTTGGGAAAACACCTGTTAATTGTGGGAATAAGAAATCAATTTGGAGAAAGAAGGTTGAGGGTTCTGAAATTTTAGTGCCCAAAACAGAATTTGGTAGTGATAAGATTGTTGGAGTTTTGGTTGGTCCTTCAAGTTTGGTGCTAAATGATGAGGGGGATAGCTCGGATTATCGTAGGTCAATCACTGACCTTCCCCCGGCTTTGGTTTCGGAGATATTGAATTGTTTAGACCCGAAAGAGCTTGGCATTGTTTCGTGTGTTTCGACAACTCTTTATAAGATTGCTTCTGATCATTCTGTATGGAAGGATTTTTATTGTGAGAGATGGGGTTTACCGGTAGCTAAGTGTTTGAGCCCTAGTTTATCGGATGAGAAGTCGTGGAAGGAGCTGTTTGTGGAGAGGGATTTTAGGAGCAAGACTTTTCTAGGGCAGTATAGGCCTGATTATTTGACTGGTCACACGGAAGCAGTTCGGACTGTTTTCCTGCTGGCCTCCGCAAAACTTGTTTTCACTTCTGGTTATGATTCTGTAGTCCGGATTTGGGACATGGAAGAAGGTTTATCTGTTGCTTCATCGAGGCCTCTTGGTTGCACAATTCGTGCTGTTGCTGCAGATACAAAATTATTGCTAGCTGGGGGAACAAATGGTTTTATCCAATGTTGGAAAGCTGTTGAGGGAGTTTCTCACTTGTTTGACCTAAAGGGTTCTCAATGTCAGAACTCCGAGTTTAGACTTTGGGAACATGAAGGACCGGTGACTTCTCTTGCTTTGGATCTCACAAAGATCTATAGTGGATCGTGGGATATGACTGTGCGGGTATGGGACCGTGCCTTGTTGAAATGTGTCATGGTCTTGAGGCATAGTGATTGGGTGTGGAGCATTGCACCACATGACACTACTATAGCTAGCACATCAGGTTCTGATGTTTATATTTGGGATACTACTGATGGAACTCTGGTTGCAATCATTCCTCATGCTCATTCGGGAAACACTTATGCCTTAACAAGGAGTCATACGGGAGACTTTCTCTTCACTGGAGGAGATGATGGATCGATACACATGTTTGAAATCTCTAATTGCGCTGAGGATGGCGTCTTAAAGGTGGCATCTTGGGTGCCACACTCAGGACCTGTAAACTCACTTGCTTTTGAGTTTCCGTGGGTTGTATCTGCTTCTAGTGATGGAAAGCTCTCCCTCATTGATGTGAGAAAACTTTTAAAATCCACTCCGCGTTCTCTGATGAAAACTCAGAAGAGGAAGGTAGCGACAATCGAGCCTCCTCAGAGGATGCTGCATGGTTCTGGAAGCAGTTTGTTTTCCGTGGATATTGGTGCTGATCGTATTGTTTGTGGAGGAGAAGATCATGTCGTGAAGCTATGGGACTTCTCTCGCGCTTTGGAGAGAGAAATGAGATCCCGTGCTCAGAGGGCTATTCGGTTGGAGAACAGGTTGAGACAGCGTAGGCTCCAAGCTGAGATGAACGCTAAGAGTGGCAAGGCTGATAAATGTTCTGTGGCAGCAAAGAAGAATCCCATCAATGGAGATCGAAATGGCATTTGGCATTATAAGCGCACTGTTAACGGGAAGGTGAAGACATAGCAGGAAATCTGTAGTCAAGGATTTTCTTCTAGGTTTATGAAAATACTGATGCTCTTTTTAGTTACAATGAAGTACAAAAAAGGTACAGATTTCATAGTTTAGTCATGTTCTGACTCCTGTGTGATTTACTCTACCAATACAGTATATCAGTATTTCAATCTATGCTTTAGCTACTCAATTGATGAGATTTGCTCCTTCCAGGAAATCCTGGTTCCTTATATGATCTTTCATCCCTTTTGTGCTTTCTATATGAATTTAGTAACTTGTATGTTTCTGGGTTTTTTAGTTCGAGTTGTAGGAAACTGTTGAGTTGTTTGGTTGACAAAGCTGTGCAACTTTGTGGTAACTTTGCTTCCCACAAAATGGAGGAAGTTACTTACGTGGTACCTAGGAAAGCTTTACGTCATGTGATCAATCAAATAACTTTTCACTTGCTAGGAAATGAATCTATGAGAAAAAAAAAATTCTTAGGAAGTATCTCTTCTTATGTTCAACTAAACGACCACTAAGTTCTCCCACAAACATTGATCGCGTGCTATGGTTTGTGATTGACGTGGAAACAGAGTTGTCGTAAAATGTAATATGCTTCTTTTGCTCGACTATCTTAATCATTTGACTCGACTGAATTTTTTAGCCTGCATTAGTACATCACCAATTTTGCTGAAATTTCTTGATCATTCTAGGTTGGGGCCTTCGCCAATTGTTGCCTTCGCCAATTGTTGCCTATACTATTATGATCATTCTATGTTGAGTGAACTTGCAGGATGAATTCACACTGGTCTTTTGTTGAGTTCCTTACAAGGAAGATCTACATATTGATAATTTTGTTTGTTTTTTTTTTGGACTAGAATATCGTTTCAGTCAATTATTACAAGTTATGTTGCAATAATTACTTCGAAACCCGATTACTACTATAGCTAGCAAAAATTAACGCCTTCCGTTACATATTAGAAAATATTATGAAATATTGATACATATTAACATAAATCAAACAAAAGTTTGGCTCTATGACCAAGAATTCCATTTGCAAAGATCAAATAGGGAGGTAAGGAGTAACTTATTATTTGCCATTTATTTGTTTTTTTTTTTGAAAGGTAAGAAAAAGAAGGTTAGGAGACCCTTCGCACGAGAGGAGCTCCCACCTTATCTGTTACAAGAATGTTTTGTAGAGTGGAAGAAGTGCAATCTTCTATCTACTAAATGACCAACGTTAGCAATCTAATTAGTCGCTTTGTTAGCTTCCCGGTAGATATGCCGAATATCCCATGAGATTATTACGTGAAGGAAAATATATAGCAAAAGGAGAAGCTTTAGATCTATATACAACCAAACTATGAGCCAAAAATTACCTCCCAAGTTCAACCCAACCAACAGAAATATAAATAAGAAACAATATGAAAAATGGAAAAAAAAAAACCAGTTAATAGTTTGTTGTGCAAAAGATACAAAAACGCAAAATAATTTCTCCTTCTTCTGAACTGATTACTACCCACTTCCCTCCTTTTTCTTTGTTTCACCAGAAAACTTCAAACTTATTGTCATTTTAAAGGAGTGATTTAAAAAGATGAACAACAGAGAGTTTTGGACTGGAGTTCTATACACAATGGGTTTTACAGCTCTATTTTTCATGATCATTAGTCTTTCTGCTAAATTGTATTCCCCTGGCAATGCTACTCCTCCTCCTCCTCCTTTGTCGGCGTGGGCATGGGATTCGCCGTCGCCGTCGCCTCGGGTTTCTTTACATGGTGCTGCTGTTGTTGAATCTAATGATCACAACATGATCTTTAACAACAACTCTTCATCAATAAAATCAGGAGCTATTTTTGTCATTGGAGATTCTGCAGTTGATTGTGCTGAGAATGCTCTGTTTTACCCTATTCTTCGCCATAATCTTTCCTTGATTCCTTGTTCTAATGGCTCTAATTCCACTCTTATTCATCACTTTCTTGGTATTTTCTCATATCTATCCTCTGCTTTTACTAATTATTTCTCACTTAATTTGTTTGTTCTTGCTAATTTTTATGTGGGTTTCTTGATATGTTTTATGGGTTACAACTTACAAGAATGTTGAATGTTTAAGTGGATTATTACTTGAAATTAATAGTCCGTTTGGTTGGAAATATTTTAGGCTTGGAAACGGATTGAGGTAACACACTCCCTTATTTTATGTTTGGTTGAGTTATCCATTTTTTTCACTCCCTTACTAGCCCAATTTTGATTCCCCATCTTGAAACCCTCCTCACACCATAGGAAACAAAAAGTAAGGGAGTCATTAGGCCAATGATTTCATTCCTACATCAAAACAAACAAGTGTCTAAAGTAACACATTCTATTTCCATTCCATCCTATCATCCCATTCCATTCCCTTTCCATTCCTTATTTTGAACCAAACGACCCCTAAGCTTATTTCCTAGATGCTTTCTTCTCATTTCATGATTGTTTGTTTAAAGAACTCGTGGGAAATATATTCTATGATTTCATGTTAATTTATTATGTTGATTGTACTATATCTGAAGCATTTGAACCCTATGATCATACGAGAATTTTAGATTAGACGCACAGATAATTTCTTATGTTAAGTATAATTTTAGATTTCAAAACTGAAGCAAATTCATTTATATATGATCGGGTTACTCACGAATTGACACTAGATTGGAGTGGCTCGAAACACGGTTTATCTAATAAGAAAAAAGTGTAGCCACAATTACATAACTCAATATTGTACATGTTGGGTTGCGCGTCATGCCTGAGCGATATTTTTAAATAGGAAAGCGTGGCACAAGACATAAACTTCAATACGAAGAAGTATGAAAAAATTGCGTAGTATAAGATTTGATCCCGATATTATCATAAAGTATTATATTAATAAATGAAATTTTTTCTTATCGGGGGAATAACCCGGGACTAATAACTAGTTACATGATGAAAAGAGGCACAAAACAATCTCCTAGGTAATGTGGTTTGTTTGGGCTTTAGTTTAGATTATGATCTGCCTAACAACAAACCAACATCTACCATTCTACCATACCGTGCTTGCCAAGCCTCGAACACAGTATATAAGTACCCTCAAAGGACTGAAAATAAGTTTACTAAGGCCCTGTTTGACAATGGCGTTTTAAGTAGCGGGTAGCGGTTAGACAAGGTCAAAACGCTACTTAAGAGATTATGAGTGTTTGGCGAGGTAGTAGTTGTATTATCGTAGTGGTTGAAGTAGATTATGGGTAGCGGTTGTAGAACGTTAATACAAGTAACGTTTGAGATTTATAGGTAGCGGTTAGCAAATAAACACTATATAATGAATGTCATTTATTGTATTTTATAATCTCAATAGCTACTTTTGTCATTATATAATTATTTTAAACGCTAATCTCTAACAGCTATTAGTAGACAGCTAACAGCTAACAGCTACCCCAACCGGTACAGCTAATACAACAGCTAACAACTACTAAATACGCTAGTTTTGTCAAACCAGAAATAATAATAAAAAAAACACTCTAAAATATAAGATGGCTCATCTTTTCCTCCAAAGTCCAAATGTCCAAACCATTATCCAAAATTCCTCATTATAAACAACAAAAAAACAGTTAGTTAAAGTCTGTTATGCAAAATTGCATAAACCCAAAACTAGTTTCTTTCTTTCCCTTCTTCTCCACTACACACTTCCTTCTTTTTTTTTCTTTCATCACCAAAAAAACTTCAAACATTTTTTGTAAATTTTAGAGAAAGAAAGATGAACAAAGAAGTAATAGCTGGAAGTTTGTTAGCCATGCTAACAACAGCTCTAATTGCACTCATCATTCATTATTCCAATGGCGTTTATCGCGCCCAAAATTCTCACCATTTTTCACCGGAAAGTTCACCGCCTGAATCTTTTCAGGGAAGTCTTTTTGAATCCGATGATCGAAACAACTCTTCGTCTTCTTCTTCTTCTTCTTCTTCGAAATCTCCAGCAATGTTTATAATGGGAGATTCTTCAGTTGATTGTGGAGGAAATACTCTGTTTTACCCGATTCTTCGTCGTAATCATTCTTCTTTTCCTTGTTCTAATGCCTCTGATTCCACTCTTACTCCTCACTTTCTGGGTATTTTCTCTACTTCTCTGTCTTCAGCATAATACCTTCTTTCTTGATTATTTTTTTCTGGGTTTTTCATTTGGTTTTCTTGGTGTTTTCTGGGTTTTTAGGATAATCAATTTGTGAATTTTTACTAAAATATTAAGTATAACTTGTACTCATTTCTATCATACTCTGTTTTTACAGTTTGAAGATATCTTACTTGTTATCAGATTGTGAAAATAATGAGGGGAGTTGCTAAATGTTGGGAATTCCCTACCAATTTGAAGAAGTCTTGGAAATATATTGAGAGTTCGAATTTTTTTTTTAATCCAATGTGTATGATTAGATAGGCTAATAAAGCAAAAAAAATCAGAGAATTAAACACATAATCTTTAATCTGATATTCATAAATTAATCCAAGTTTTTGAGCCATTACCAAAGTTTATATAGTTGTATATGATAATTTTAAACAATCCAAAACATTCATCATCATGATCATATCACAGTTTGATTTTTGTCATGAAATATATGTTACACTTTTTAGCACTCTCTTATCTAAGATTAGCCTAGTGTTACCTAATTCGCTAACTGTTTTTATCAAATCAACCCAAAGATGCCAAATGCATGTACCAATATGCCTTTTTTTGACTCAATCTGTGGGATTTAAGTGTTTATTTGTTACTGATTTACAACAAAAACTTCTGTCACATGTATATATGAAGCTAAGAAGATGGGATTACCACACATACCGACATTTTATGAACAAAACGGCACAATTGAAGGCATAATGAATGGGATAAACTACGGATCAGCACAAGCCACAATCCTTCCTAGTCCAAATGTTCCAAGTTTTCAGTCCCTTAATCAGCAACTTAGGCAAGCATTTGAGACAATTCAACTTCTTCAGTTACAACTAGGTGAAGTAAAAGCACAACAGTTCATCACTTCCTCTGTCTTCTATCTTTCCTTAGGCAAAGATGATTACATCAACTTCCTCTTTGAAAACTCCTCGTTTTCCCCGGATTTCAATGGCGACTCCCAGCTGGTTCCTAAGCTGTTAGTCGATGAGATGATGAACGCGTTGAGAGATCTTTATGATGCAGGGGTGAGGAAGATTGTTTCCATGGGGATTTTCCCTCTTGGTTGTGCTCCTAGGGCAGTAGTGAATTGGTACTTCCTTACTGGAAGAAATAGAAAAAGGATTCGAGTTTGTGTTAATGAGATTAACCAACTTATTATGCAGCATAATCAGCTCTTGAATGATCGTATCATTGACCTCAACTTGGAGCTCTCTGAGGCACAATTTGTGTTTTGTGATGTCTACCAAGGTTTCATGCAAATCATGTCTGATCCACAACAATATGGTGAGACTTTCTTTCACTCCTCTTTATATATGTTGGTTGTACTAGTACTTCCTCTTTTCTTAAATAATATGTCGCGTTCTTAACCATACATTTCATGTAAAATATATTGTGAAAGGCTATTTGGGTCGTGCTAAAAATGTTGTGGTTCTTACATATGATTTCTTTATTTATTATCGATTCAGAAGTCATTCGTGAAATCATGCACCTTTCGCCCTAATTCTAAAGAAAAAGGAGGTACAATTGATTGAATCCAACCTATTCCTGAAATAAACAACTCGCACCCACTCCCTTTCCGAAAAAATCAATACACCAAGCACTACACTAATAGAGGTGTATGTTCCCAATTTTTAACAGTTTTGAATTACAAACCAGGAGTTTTTGGGAACTATAAGGGAAACTAAAAGGGTGTTTGTAGTAGTTTAGGATAAAATGTGTATTTGAGGGCTAGGTTCTAATAGTTAGAAACTTTGAGTTTATCTTGTAAACATGTCAAAAACTTGTACACAGACCTACAGCAGTGTATAGACATGGTATTTCAATTAAATTATTTCAGAATGACCTCTAAATAAAAAGTTGATTATTACTACATGGAAAGAGTATTATATACATCGCATATTTTGTGGCACTACCGTTTTATAACCTACTTCGTTTAGAAATAGTTGCACCATTTTATGTTTTCACGTTTGTCAATGGATTATTTCAAAAATTAGTATCTTTAATTATTAATAAGTAAAAATTATAAAAAGTTGACATTAAAATAAATATACATTGAGACGAATCTAACAAGATCTCATATGACTATGTTTTTCCTAAAATATAAATCACCAAAGACGATCAAAGTGCAAGATATGAATAGTAAACACTATATAAATGGTGCAACTACTTCTAAACGAAGGAAGTATGAATTATGATGTTTGTGATATTGTGGGTGTTAGGATTTGGAAATGCAAGAGGAGCATGCTGTGGAAGAGGGTGGCATGGAGCAGCAGCAGGATGTGATTCAATGGAAATGGCTTGCAACCAATCTTCATCTCATGTGTGGTGGGACTTCTACAACCCTACTGAGGCTGTTAATTCTCTATTGGCCGATTCCGCCTGGTCGGGCCAACCGTTAGGTGACATCTGTCATCCCATTGGCATCCAAAGATTAGTGAGCATTTAGTTTAGCTTAATCATGATTAAGAGATTATAATCCAAAATTAGAAGATTGAGTTTGGTATAGCATTATAGTTTCTCTGTTATAAATAGGTTCCAAACTTTGATAACTTTTTTTAGGTCAACTAGCTATGAGATCAGATGTAATATACATAAATCAATTCTACTTTTATAGAATGTGTTGTGAACTAACCATATGAGATTATGAGGTATTCTAGGTGGTTGTGTATCTTTAAATGTTAATTTTGATGTGAAAATTAACTTGGTATTTTTGTAACAAGAAGGTGTCGTGGTGTAGTTGGTTATCACGTCAGTCTAACACACTGAAGGTCTCCGGTTCGAGTCCGGGCGACGCCAATTCTATGTTTCTAGTCTTTTTTTACACTTGCGCAAGTGCTGCCATTCTCATAAATAGCTTAAAATTTTTATTTTGAGATTATTACTTAAACTTTTTTTAATCCAATCTGTCCCATTTTGGGATCATTCATACGCCAAGAGAATGATTATACTGTATAAAAAGAATAAATCAGAGAAAATATGGAGTTGAGGGACAACTAAAAACAACTGTATAATAACTAATAAGTACTTCCTCCATGTCATAATATAACTATTTCATTTTAGGTGGGTCAAACTTTAAAATTTTTGACCAAATATTGTCACTAATATATATAGTAGTACAGGAACATACTCATGTGAGATCTTGTTAGATTCGTTTCAATATCAAAGTTTTGTATTTTTTATTAATAAAGGGATTGAAGATATTAAAAGTCAAAGATCCGTCTTCGAGACCATATACAAAAGAAACAAGCATCTATACTAATATACTCCCTCCGTCTTTTTTTATTTGCTACAAGCACTTTTTCACAAAGACCAAGGAGAGAGTGGGGACCATTGACATAAATGGAATTAACAAAAAAGCAAATAGGTAAATTGTGGGACCTATGTATTATATATGGAAACATTTACAAAATCAAGAAGGGAGTGATGGCAAATTTGTAAATAAAGTGTGGGACCTATGTACTATATATGGAAATATTTGCAAATGTAGCAAATAAATTGAAACACCCCTAAATGGCAAAATGTAGCAAATAAAAAAAGACGGAGGGAGTATTAAAAGGCGTTCCTAAACGTGGAACGGTGCTACGTGGCGCTCTCCCTAAAGCATGAAGTTTACTCCATGTAATTCACAAACAATTAAAAAAACTAGAAATTGCATAGCACAAGGTTTGATACCATGACCTCAAGGTTATATATTAAAATCTTAACCACTAGACCAAGTGATATTTAGTATTACTACTTTAAAATATAATATTAATAAATGAAAATTTTCATTAACCGGGGCATAGCCCGGACCTAATAACTAGTTATATTATGAGAAGGAGGGAGTATATTAGTATAATTTAGCTTTGTCTTTGTCAAATGAAGATCAAATACATGTATTGCGTTGTCTACCAGACTATTACTAATAACGTGGTACTTAGCAATTACCTACTTTACAAAAATAAAATTTACAAGAAATTTGAAGTAAATTTGTAACGTGAACACAATCTAAATACTAAACAAAAACACAGAGTACATAGAAAATTAGCTACCCAAAAACTGTAATTACACGGTGTGTGAATTTACATCATTTTGCATTTCATTTGCTCATATGAAATGGTACAAAAATTACTCGTGAGTATTGTATAGGATAAACGAGCATCAACTGTATGTACTGATACAAAAAAACTTGTTCTTAGATTAGCTGCTCTTTACTCATAATAGCTTGACGTGTTCTTCTAGTGGCTCGAATATAACAAAAAATAGCCACAACAAAAGCAGTAGCTAAACCAGCAATAATCACACCACCTCCTGCTACAGATTTATCCACATTATGATGGTGTGTATGATGTGCTTCTTTCAAATGCATCGCTGGAATGGGTTCATGTCCATGGTAGCCCGCCGCCTCAGTCGAATCCGTCATAGTGGTTTGATGGGCGGAAGAGGTTGTTGTAGGTTCATGTAACTTGTTTACATCATTATTATGACTATGTGGAGCTTGGTGTGGACTAACTGCGGGTGCAGTATTGGGATTAAGGCTTTGACGTTGTTGTTGTTGTTTTTGTTCTGTATGGTGGTCGTTAAACTCATCATGATCAATTGATGTTACTAAGAAAAAAGAATTTAGGAGTATGATTAGAAGAATATTAAGAACATAAGTTTGAGACATTATGTTTTAGAGGATAGTTAGTTATTAAGTTAGGTTATAGGGTTATAAATAGGGTATTAATGAAGAAATATTTAATATTCACGTATGTAGATTCCTAGCAAGTTTCCTGTATGTTTGTTGTTTAAAAAAGGCTGGACTTGCTAGTATTATGAAGTTTGTCTGCTAGTAAGGGTGAATCAATGAAAATCCATGTGAAATTAGTAGTATATCACGGTCATAGCTGTACCCAAAATATTAACAAGAAGATCTGTATCTTTGTTTGTTATTATCATTATATGTGAGGTGCATGAGTGAGTATATATTACTCAATGTTTTTATGTAAGATTATTAGTGATGAATGAATCAAGAAGGTTCTGACTGACTCCAATAATTTAATTATTTCGTCCGTTTCAATTTAGTTGTGACATTTTTAAAATCACGGATTTCTATGTAATTTTTGGAGAGGAGAGAGATAGAAAAAGAAAATAAGAGGGTCTTATGTGATGGGAGAGCGATAGAGATAAGTTATTACCCAAAATGAAAGTGTAACAACTAAATTGAAACTTTTTAAAATAGAAAGTGTCACAACTAAATTGAAATGGAGGAAGTATATGTTTTTCTTTCCTTCGGGTAATGATGTTTAGGCAAGTGTGCATTTGATAGCCCAATATAATGAGCAGCTGGGATACTTTGCATAGCATAAATCTAAGGTTAAAGGGGAATATTCTACAAGGTGAATATTAAACCAATGTTATTAAATAGGTTAGTGTATTTTGCATTTAGGAGAATCATATTAGGAAGATAATGCGTATATTGAGGTGGATGCGTGGAAACACTTTAAAAAATTGAATTCGTAATGAAGAGATCTAAAAGAAGGTAGGAGTTAGTTTTTTTTATTTATTAGGAAATTAAGTTAGCTTAAAAATAAAGTTAAAATTTCTTTAAAAAATTAAAAGTATATATATATAAAATTTTATCGAGTATCTCACGAGTTTCTCGAGTCGAGTATTGAGTTGCTCGACTCGACTCGTTAACCTGTCGAGTCGAGCTCACTCGAGTCGAGCTTTCACCGAGCTTTGACCGAGCCGAGTTCGAGTAGCTCGCGAGCGGGCTAACCCCTACAAGGCTACTAGCCTGTAGGAAACACCAATACATTTGTTGGTAAGGTATGCATAGCATGTTAAAGAAATATCCCAACATAATGTTGGGGGTAAGGATCGAACACCAATACATTTGTTGGTAAGGCATGCATAGCATGTTAAGGAAATACCCCAACATAATGCTGGGGGTAAGGATCGAACCCCTGACCTCAGGGGCTAAGGGGGAGCGCTCTACCCACTTGAGTTAACTCCTATCCTTAAGGTAGGAGTTAGTTGACAGTGTCGGAAATTGATTATAAGATAAACTCCTATCCAAGGGCTAGTAGCGTTTATTGGTATCAAATAAAGTCCAAAATTTCATATTGCACTTTAATTTACGGAAGTACATAAAACTAGAAAAAAGCACCAAAATGTCAGTTATTTCTAATTGGAGACATAGTATAAAAATAGAATACAGAGATTTAAAATTCTACTATAATAAACTAACCCCTCTTGTTATCGCTTTTCAAATAAACTTGTTAATTTATCAGTCATTGGCTTCTCATTGGTCACTACAAATCTTGTAAACACTAAACATAATAAACAAATCTAGTAGGACAGAACTAACACTCATTTTATCAAATTAACTACAGGAGAATCCACTTATTTAGGAGAAGTTGGTGCTAATGAGGCCTATAGTTAAAAGCTCAGATTCAAAAGTCTTATGTGGTCTACCATATTAAAGTGAATGCTTTTCACTGATAGTTGCACTTTATAAACACTATGAGAAATTAGTCCTACTATATCATATTCCTTCCGCTTCTTTTTAATCTACACATTTTTCTTTTTAGTTTGTTTTTTTAAATCTACATATTGTTGTTTTTTCTATTTTTGATAACATATCACATCTACTTTCTCATCTTTTTCCACTTATATATGTCATTCACTTTTTAATAATCTAACCCACTCTTTTGTTTCTCTCTCACACTTTTTAGTTTTCCTCTCCACCTTTTCAGTTCGATCATCTCTCATACTTTCGTACTTTCTCCTTGATTCTTCCTCAAAGTGAAGTGAGTGAATAAAAAAAACGGAGGGAGTATATGACTATGATAATATATATATGTGTCACCTTTTTTTACATACAAACAGAGAAAATGAAAACCTTTTTTAAGTAATTCATTTTTCTTTCGTAAGAATCAATACATGAAAAAGATAAACAATATTGTACAAAATGTTTTATTGTATCTTATCATAAATTATTATAGGTCAATAAGGTCATTATATACTATGCTAGAAACCTTAAGTGAAGGCTAACCTAAAACATCCTTATACCTGATAATATTTAAGGTATAATCACAAAAATCACATCTCATTAAACATACAAGAATCAAAATGATGTCACTCGGTCATAGAATTTGCCGTTAGTTTCGATCATACCTTATACCCTACTCAATATGATGAATCTGTGACAAACACATTGCATGAATTGTTGCCTTAGAATCTTACCGATTTTAGAGATTAACTACTCTTCAAACGAGGAGGAGTTGGCTATTGGGTTATGCTGGGAGCTGTTTTTTTTTGGGTTTTCTCTACGTAGTACAATACTCTTGTATTTCACGAAATTCTATGTTGTATCCAACGTTTTTTAAATTTTCATGTTTTACTCCTAAGATTTCTTAATGTTACACAAAATACTCTTATACACGATATTAAATAGTAAATTTTGAGACTTTCTTACCCTATGGGCATAGAGTAGGATTTTTTAGCATTGTTAGTTGACTGAGGCTTGGGATATGATTTGATAAATTGAAAACTAAGTAAAGTTTGGAGTAGGATTTTCTATTAGTAAGGGAATTTCATGTAACGTTTAGAAAGTTTAGGAGTACGAAGTGGATGAATAAAAAAGAGTGGTACAATGTAAAATTTTGTAAAATACATAGGCACCACATAGAAAAACTTTTTTTTTGCTAGAACACATTACAATACACACTACTCCATGACCTCCCGTGCAAAGTTTTTTCCTTCATCAATGTTTTTTCTTGAAGTACCCTTGAGGCCTTGACATTAGCAAAACGCGTTGGGTGAATCGAGCTTTAGTGCACCCGAACTGACTATATTAAAAAAAGCGATTATATATTACGAAAATTGACTATACAAAAGGTGATTATCTAAACTGACTTTATAAAATGAAAACTAACTATACAATGAAAAACTAACTATCCAAACCGACTTTCTAAAATAAAAACTGACTTTATCATATAATTTCAGGTGCACAATAAGTTACTATAAACCCGATTCATGCAAATTTTTTCCAATGTTAAATCTTCAAAAAAAAAAAAAATGTAAAAAACTTTTTGGAGTTATACAACAGTGGATCCACATTCCAACGTCATAATTTCACCTTTTACTGTCTCCCCCACATTATAATAATCCTTCTCACATGCAAGTTGCAACACACAAAACGACACTTCCACTTTCACTTTAATCACTCCCTTAATTACTCACTATAATCATAATCATACCACAAAAAATAAAAACATTCAAAAAATGACAACAACATCACTCAAACTAAACTTTCTCCCTTCCATTTCCTCTCACCTTTCTCTCCCCTCCAACAACACTCAACCACCTTCCAACCTCCCCATCTCCACCCCTCGCAAACTCCGCGCCGCCGTAATCGGTGGCGGCCCAGCCGGTTCCTCCGCCGCCGAAGCTCTTTCCTCCGTCGGCATAGAAACGTTTCTTTTTGAACGAAACGTCTCAGGTTCGAAACCTTGTGGTGGTGCTATACCACTTTGTATGCTTCATGAGTTTAACATCCCACGTGACCTCGTTGACCGTGAAGTCAAACGCATGCGTATTTTTTCACCTTCGAATCTTTCTATTGACTTCGGTAAAACTCTTTTACCGTCTGAGTTTATTGCTATGACTCGTCGTGAAGTGCTTGACTCGTTTTTAAGGGATCGGGCCCAGTCCAGTGGGGCCCAGTTGATTTGTGGGCTTGTGAATAAAGTTGAACTTCCGGCCCATGTTGATAGTGGTGGGCCTTATGTGGTGCATTATAGTCTTAATGGGTCTAAGAAGTTGGTTAAAGTTGATGTTGTTATTGGTGCTGATGGGGTCCACAGTAGGGTGGCGAAGTCTATTAACGCGGGAAATTACCAATGTGCCCTTGCTTTTCAGGAGAGGATTAGGTTACCTGAGGAGGAAATGGAATATTATAAAGATCTTGCTGAGATGTACGTGGGGGATGACGTGTCGCCCGATTTTTACGGGTGGGTGTTTCCTAAGTGTGACCACGTGGCGGTGGGGACCGGGACGGTTAAGTCCAAGTTGGATATTAAAAGGTTTCAATATGGGATTCGGGCTCGGGCCGGGCCTAAGATTAGTGGTGGGCGGGTATTTAAGGTGGAGGCTCACCCGATACCGGAGCACCCGAGGCCCGTTAGGGTACGGGGTCGGGTGGCTCTAGTTGGGGATGCGGCGGGTTATGTGACCAAGTGCTCGGGGGAAGGGATATACTTTGCGGCTAAATCGGGCCGGGTTTGCGGAGAGGCGGTGGTAGCTGCGTCGGAGGGTGGGACTAAGATGATTAAGGAGGAGGATTTGAAGAGGGAATATTTGAAGAAATGGGATGGAGATTATAAGAATATGTTTAGGTTTTTGGATTTGTTGCAAAATGTGTTTTATGGAAGCAATGCAAATAGGGAAGCTTTGGTAGAGTTATGTGGGGATGAATATGTGCAAAGGATGACATTTGATAGTTATTTGTATAAGAAGTTGGCTAAGGGTAATCCTTGGGAGGATACTAAAATGGTAATGAATACTATTGGGAGTTTAGCTAGGTGTAATCTTGTAGGACAAAGAATGGAACTTTTATCCAATGTTTGATCCTCTCAATATTGTTGCAATGGAAGTCAATGTTTTCATCCTTAATATTGTTGCAATAGAAATCCTTTTATATTTGCAGAACAGATAGTTGTTTTCCATATTTTTGCAAAGAAATTAGAAGAAATTGTTTGATAGGATTGAAGTAGAAATCAGAATGATAGAGTAGAGAATAATGTAAACATCCGAACTTTAATGATGTCTTCCTAAAATAATCTCAACTATAAAATCTACGATCCCTAATCACCGACAACTTATTTTAACAAAATTTCTCCTTCCTCTCGTCAGCCTTTTCAAGTCATTAAGTTATTTTAAAAAGGCGTACATAATAAATTCCCTTTCTGCCCTTCCCTACAAATTCTTAGATGTCTCATGGACCACCTAGAACTATGTGCTTCCAAACACGTTTTTTTACACATTTGTACATAGTTGAGCAAAATGTAATGTGCAAATACAAAATTTGCATAAAAAAATGTGAGAGAGCACCTAGTTCTAGACTTCTAGGTGATCACCGGAGTACTATGGAGGCTTCTTAAAGAAAGAACAAACAAAATGAAAGCAGTATAACTTGGTACATGGATGAGAAGAGGTTTGAGATCTTAATCTTAATGCTTTGATATCAATGGCTAACTGTACAAAGAACTGAAGTGTAAGATCAATTACAAGAAGAGGAACAAATGTATCTCTATCTGGGTACACGAGTAACAATGTAGCAACCTTTTTCAAGGTCATATATGGTCTTCAATTGAGGTTTTCGCAATTTCATTACAAAGAAAGCGGCCAGAAGAACAATAACTATAAGAACTCCAAACAAGAAGAAGTGAGTGACGGACTCATTTTCGATGATATGAGCGTCATGGTGTTCTGTAATCTTGTCAAAGGGATCCATGATCGTCTGGGAAATGAAAGCTCCAAGTCTCCAATCAACAGGAGTGCTTCCTGCTGCAAACTCCACTCTGTATAACCAGTATGCAACATTGCGTATTATGGATAAGCATTATATGTAATTCCCAAAATGGTACTTCAATTTTAATTATTTGCAACATGCGTTTTTTCATGATCTCCAACGGACCGACACATAACTTTGACTCTTTCACCATTAATATTTAAGTTACGTATTGTAAAATTATGAAAAGTTCATATTGTGAAAATACATGTGCCACATCGAAAAAGATCCCAAAAATTTAATATTACTTTATATACTACTCCTATACTAGTAATGTTGCAATGCTAATGGAGAAGTATGATAAAATCACCTGTCAAAATTAGCTTATTAAGGTAATCATTTACTTCAATTACGTAAAGTCAAATTGATTGATGATAATGGGAAAAGTTAACCCGGCTCGATTTAACTTTCACAACACAGAAGTCAAAATTAATCAGCAAAAAGAATGTGGAAGAGTAAAAACTAAAAAGCATATCTTTCTAGAAGTCGGAGAGAATTGGAAGCAGTACCTCTTCTCATCAAATGGAATGCCAAAACTGTTGTTTAACAAGATTGCCATAAATGCATGAGAAAAACAATTTCTTGATCGATCTCCATCATCCTTTCCATATTGTCTTTTGAGGTTCTCCTGGTCATCCTCGCAAATATAGCGTCCAATGGATTCCAATTCAGATATAGAAGCCTTTGGAACTAAGCCTCTAAACTGATAACCACAGAAAAAGACATGATTCAGTACAGTTTCTCATAACCATTTCAGATTCTATTTTTTACACATTCCAAGAGCAGCTGCCAGAGGGTGAACAAAGGCTTCCTCCATATAATTGGCAGATCCTAACTTTATTAATTGCTAGTAATAACCCCAATAGCAACATACTGTACATTGTGGTTAAATGGTACATCTTGAACACCAACCTGGGAAGAGAGAAAGAAGCTTTGCTGAGGATGAGGTTTATGTTCTAACTCACTAAAAATTGATGGCACTATCTCACACGGTGGACGTGCACATTTTCCTACAGAAAAACAAAACAATTTATCTGGACATTAGGGAGGAGATCATATTTGCAACTCCAACATATGAAGGTAAAATATACTTCAAAGAGGACCATGTGGAAAACTATTCAGACAACAAGACTTTCAATCACTAGTCAGTAATTAGAAGTACCAATACTGAGGAGAAACAACTTGTGGTATCATATAAATTCAACAAAGAGACTTTTATTTTAAAGAGCTTGAAAATACGATAAAAAAAGACAATTCCTTGAATGCAATATCATGAAATATTGAAATGACAAGATTGTACTTCACTGATTAGAATTTTCATTCAAGTATTCAACTTAATATTACCAAGCTGACAAGACAAAATTGGGTGTGACCCTGTGTTTGGATGTCCCCATAGCTTGTGGATATATTCACCAAATTAAAGAAGCGACGAAGTAGGCTGCAAAATAGAAGGAATTTTTTTTTTTGACACCCCATTTTGACTTCCTGGACTTCCACCACAGAGCTCTCATAGTCAAAGTGCAAGAACTAGATATAGGATTACATATAAAATCTGTAAAAACTCTCGTGGCCCGTTTGGTAGTCGTTAATAAATTACGGTGATGGGAATGAATTTTAAGTGTAATGTCATTAGGGAAGCACCCTTAAGATCTCCATGGGGAGGCATTTTTTTCTCTAAGGGCAAACAATCTCACCCCTAAACTTGTGTTTTTGTCTCCAAGGGGAAGCGATTTTATTACCACTCATTACCACCTACAAGGTGGTATTGGATGGAAATGATAATTCAAGAAGAAAAGTAGACACTTTAGGATGAATTAGCATTACCATGGAAATGGACAATGATATTCTTCACAAATTTACACAAAAATTAAATTCTATTACCACCATTTATAACCAACTACCAAACGGGCCGTCGGGGTTAATAGATGTTACAGTTTAACTCCAAAATCAAGTGCTATGAAAAAAGCATTGGCTTTAAACTTGTGTCCATAAGTTCATTGGATACTTGTGACTTGTGAGCATAACATCTCTTAATCAAGATCCTTTATTTGATTTTCTATCAGTGTCTTAGCTTTCACTGTACAAACTGGACCCTGAAGAATAAGACAGTGAACTTAAGCCTATAAAACATGATATTATCCCTATACTCAGAGGTTAATAAAGGAGTACAGCAGACTTCAAGATTAAGGAACCAACTTTAGCTTCAGAATGTTTTAATGTATAGACTTCAAACTTAGTAAGCAGTTGAGATAGTAAACATGAAACAGAGAGCCGAATCTCAAGAGAGATTAAAAAAATGATGTGCTGCACAATAAGAGAAGTACCTTTCCTACTATTCAGCAACATGGTAAGTTCAGTTTTACATGTGGAAAAGGTTCCTGTGGCATCATTGTTTACAAGTGTCTTATCACTTGCCTTTGATGTCACTTCATATCCCCTAGGACGATAGCAAGGGTTGAACTTGGATCTTTCATTGTTTACTGAAGCTGCAAAATAGGTGAAACCCATAGTTACATATCAAGCATGAAGAAAACCATATATAGCTATTTAGTTTCAACATAAACCATTTCATCAGATACTGATGATGCTTATCATGAAATTTTCCAAAAACTCAATTTTGAGCTGTCAGTTCATGCTGTTAGTTAAGCTCCACAAACATAATTAGGTACAGGGATGACATAAAGGACCAAAGACACTGAATCATTCAACAGGCTTTCTTAATAATATAAGAACATAAGTTGTTTCCACAATATAAGACCACAAAGAGTTGGATACTTAAATAATTTTCTTACATTTTCTGACTATTTATTATATTCAATTACATGAGATGTCTTTTCGTTTGATTTTTCTGATAACTATCCTAAAAGCAAACTACTAGTTAAGGTTTTTGATGCCTAGCAAAGCTAAATGACTAACAGGATTATAACATCACTCGGTTAATGTATAGGATTCCCAATTTCCCAAAGACTAAGCCTCTGCTACTTTAAGGGCTCTTTGGCTAGCGAAAGAATGTTACAGAAAAAAGCCTACATCAGATAAGAGGGTAACCCAAAAAAGTTTCTGTAGAATGCATGGATGTCAATCCACTAACTTTTTTCTAGGCAGTGATAAGATCATATCAAATAATGCTACGGATGGGCAGTTCCAGTGATGGTTTTTGAAACCAAAGGAGACTCTCTACTTCTGATTGAAATGTCTCAACAGTGTAGATGTCTCACATGAGGGTAACACTATAGCCCATAACCTTCAAAGTGCGGTTCATCAGAACTTCTTAGAATTCTTTTATTCACTTCCCATCACTTTCTAGAATACAGATTTTTAATCTTATGACAACTTAGAATTTGGACAATCTCAAGAAACTTGTGAACCTTGCAAGGGCACTGAACTTAAGGTGTAGTGTATTTAGAGACCTAATGATCACTGCCAGAATGTAATGAATCCAGACGCTCCACCTATGCTCACGTACACACGCCGCAAGAAGAAGCGCAAATCAGTCCAGAACCAAGAATGACAGGCGAAAATCAGCAAATCAATCTTGCTTAACAGATAGTCAATGAATATAGAAATTATTTATTATTGACAGGTAGTGTCATAAGTTGCTAGAGAAAATGGAATATTGGGTAGTTGGAGAAAAGGCAGTTGTATATAAGGGAAGGGGTGAGTAGAAGAAAGAAATGCAGAAATATAATTTTCATCTAGTTATATTGTTCTTGGGAGAGTCTGAGCCTCTCGAAAGCTCAGTGGTGACTATCTTAACACAACTTATCCTTTTTACTTGGCTTGCTTGTACCTTGCTTGTGTTTGCTACTGTGATTGATTGATTGAGCAAGATCATTACACAGAATCCGTGTTTGCTACTGTGATTGATTGATTGAGCAAGATCATTACACAGAATCCATTAAGGCAACAAGCTTTCCTAAATCACAGTCGACATTCTCCACCTGATCCTGAAAAGATCATATATGGACTTACTTTATGGATCTCAGAGTTCTACGGAGCTATCAGAGTGCTCATGACATTTGTAGTTCACATAGACCCTAGAACCCTCAGTAGGCTACATAGACCTGAAGTCCTTTGAGATGGCTAATGCCTTTAATCTCTATTATATAAGCCAAGGGAGGAGATGTGGTGTCCTCTTTTGAAGTGACTAAAATACCCTTAATGATCTAATTAATGGAATGAAAAAAATTACAAAAGCAAATCATTTAAAAATGCTCACTCCAACTTACCATTTAAAACAAGTTTAAAATGGTATATGCATCAAATACTTCAATCTAAAATTAAATGGACAAATTATTTATACCTTATAAAAAAAAAATGGCATGCATAACGTGCACATGAAAAGTCTGAACATTCACTACCTTTGATACTCTTTAATTCAGTTAAACCAACTCATTATTTTTGTTCTTTCTGTTCAATATTCATTCACAAAAAATTAATGTTAATAATCACTCACAACCTTTTTATTTTTTTTACATTAGCGAATTAGTATACCTAAATTCATCTAACTGTTGAATTTTTCACATTTAAGTTTAATCATAAATAAAGTACGAATGAAGTATCTAATAGAATAACAAATATTAAAATTAACGCACGCATCGCGTGCATATGAAGGCTAGTGTTGACTTCATGTACTAGGGGGAAGGGGGCACTTTTGGTAATGCACATTAGTTTGTTGTGGGTTAGCTAGAGGAATGAGTTAAAGGATTAGAAGGGAAGAAAACTCTATAAATAGAATAGATTAGGGAGAGAGAAATTATGTTGAAGATTGCTGAGAGTTTAGTTGTCTAGTTTTGGGAGAGAATCAAGCCTCTCGAAAGCTTGCCACTATCTTTTATTTTGCTGAAAGTTTCCAGATTATCATTGAATATCAGTTTTACACCTTTCTACTTTTATCTACCTTAGTGATGCTAGTTCATTACACATACGTAGACCCTAATGTCGTTAGGTGAACGTTGACACCCTCACTAAGGTATTTCAATTCCATAACTATTTGCACTCAAAATGGCCAATATAATAAACCTTGAGATATCTTCAAGACTACACGAGGGAGCCTCGGAGAATCCAACTGCGTGCAAAATATCACTTTAACATGGCTTATGGCTTTTTTCAAGGGCAAAAAACAATTATGATGTTGTCATGCATAGGCCTTTTCTGGCACAGGAGGGGTCCCACAAATATTATTTAGATTTTCAACCAATTATAAGGGTTTCATGAAGACAATATAGCCTTCAAAATGGGATCCACCAAGATCATTTCAGATTCAATGTCATCAGCCAATCTGAAACTCGGGTAGCAAAAGCTACTTAGGAGTCAGGAGCCTAAAATGACTTCCCACCATCTGTTGGCCCATTCTACCAGTGCACAAAATGGCTCTACTAGGCTTTACCTAGGAGACTAATCTCCCTATAAGGCATCTTACAATAATCTTTTTCCTAGCCTTTGGTTGGCAATCCAATGACGCCTTGTCCCTCTTTTATGCTATTGTTTAACCTTGGCCAGGGTACGGCATGGACTGTGGACCCTGATATGGGCATTGGCAAAATATCTAAGTACTAAGATTGTGCAGCAAACAACCATCTGGTCTTGCAAAGCCAGCTAGATGTTTTAAATTTCAATACCATAAATATTTTGAGCGATCTTTACATTGCAGGTCATCATTAAACAAGCATGCAATGGGGTTTTTCAGAATTGGCAATTTCAAAAGAAGTTAGTTTCCCGTTAAAGATCAATCAAATGATGTGTTGCATAGAATTGTCCATAATACCTCTGTATCCATCCTTCAAAGCCATGAAGGGAAGCGGAGACAAAAACTTTGATTCTTGTACATTACCCATCCATTAGATAAGTTAAAAAGAAATTTGAAACCAAGAACCCTTTTCCTTCTGATTACCTATCCCCAAGATACATTATTTCTTAATAGAGTTTGTATATCACAAATAATTCATAGGAGCTCCTATCACGAATGATGATATTTATGATTTATCCTCCTTTGCCATCCCACAAACGTCAAAAGCCCTTTCTTCTTCTGAAAGGCTAACTACTTTGTACATCTCGTACAAGCATAATTTGGACATTGGAGTCTCCCTGTACAGTCAAAATATTAATATCATGACCTTTAAGTGATTTAACCAAACAAACACTGAATCTCACAAGATGATAAGATCCCATTATCGGTTACCAGGAGTCTATACAAATAATATCGTCTGATTGACCTAGATTGAGAATCGTTGATTATCTCACAAACAACAAATGAGTAAAGGCAATTTTGCAACATTGCTAGGTTTAGGACAAAATGATGCAAAGCTGAGAAGTTACCAATAAGAGACCCTTTTCCTTTAAAACGAAAATGATTATTGTCTCCATGCATTTCATGAGGGAGGCCCATTGTAAAACATAGAGCGAGAATAGTATCAACCTGAAACTTACATGACATCAAGCCTTGAGTATTTCGCTCATGGAGCAATGTCCAAACAGCATCCTGCACCCAGTAATCCACAAATTATATAATTGATAAAAGAAGAGTCATATATCCATACTGAAAAAACTCCATCTGATGCGCATATTTCCATTGCCTGTCCCCACTCGACTATAGCTAAAACGAAAGTGATGGAAACGAAACAAGCACAAAAGAAGACCATCAAGTATTATATAGTTTACAAGAATGTCTTTGGTCATTTATGGCAATTTTTGGTGAAAATTTGTGATAGCTGTAACCGTTTTGAGAGGTATCTCTAAAAGGGGATCCCTCAAAGTAATTTTCTCTGAAAACAGTCTAGATGATTCTAATACAAATTTAGAAACAAGAAAATACTTCAGGAAGGTCATCGGTTTACATAACAAATAATCTACATGAAAGGCACCTGACCAAACTGCTGCAGGCTTTGAGTATAAATATTGTAAGGAACTCCTGCCAACCTGATAACTCTTGAGGATTCTGATAGTGGAGTCTCAGAGCTTGCAAAAGAGATCTGCAGATAGATTTAACTAGTTAAAACACAATGCAAGATGACATACAAGAATAAGAAAGTAACACAGCCTACCAACTTTACCAGGTCATAGCGGTTCAATACATGCAGACTGTTTTATGATGCCCCATTTCTACGATTATTGAAAGACTAAAGCAGCAAAACTAAGATGATACAATTGCCAAATCTTGTTGCTGGTACAATGAGTTTCTTAACACAGATCAATTTACAGATTTATTTTAAGAAAAAAAATGTATATATTATGTTATAGGCAGATCAGTATGGTTCAGCAGCAGTCACCTTGTTATGGGCCGAAACGAGCTGTGGCACTGGGGTTGAGGTCAATAGTAGGTCATAATAGTGGGCCAATAAAGGATAAAGGAGAGAGGAGAAAAAGACAGTGATGAGCACAGTAAAAATTAACTTACCATAAATTACTTTCTACCATGTCTTTTCTCTTTTACAAATTATTTGTCTACCATCTTGGTCCTATATTGGCTCTACCCAAGATATTTTCTATCCGATAACGGGGAATTTCATATGACCCGATCCCACCCCCTTATCCCTATCCCTCCCCCCTTATCTCCCTAAACCAACACCCAGTAAAGGCCAATATGTCCAATAGTATCTCATTTAATTGATCCTACTCTTATGGCGTTATGCCAATTGGGCTATCCTGCCTATTAACTATGCCTAGTAAGGACATAGTGTGTGAGAGAGAACATCACCCAAAAAGGGGAAATCTGAGCTTTGCATTAAGATATAAACATTAACCCAAAAGAAAAATCATTTTCAATTAACTGGAAAAACAGGTCACCAAGAATTTATGGTAACAAACATCTAGCAACAACACTTTGCATTACTAATAATAAAATTTGTGGTGACCGGTGAGCAATGAACATCCAAAACATGATATTTCAAACAAGCGAATGGTTCCTCGCATGGATCAACCATCAGAAGCAAACACCAAACCTTGCAATAGAAAGAAAATAGAACTATCCAGATGCTACTAAGCATGCAGAGACATAAAGCTCACCAAAAGATATAAAGAAAGTGAGATGGTATCCAGAGGGAGGGGAAGGAAGAATAATAGAGAAAACCTGCATAGCAGATCTTCCAAGTGAAACTACTCCAGCTGTTTCTTCAGGTTTCTTGCCTAGATATCCAAGAGCATAATTGACAGCCAACCAAGAATAAAGAGCCTCGTCTTGACCTGTATACAGTTTATGTCACAGTTATGGCCATTGTCTTAAAAATTAGAATGATCAAAATACAATTACATGAAAGCTTTGCGAAATTCTCAATTCAGCTCAGAAAGCAAAATACTCTATATGATGGTGCCTTTGAGGAGATAACACTTACACCAAGGAAAAACTAAGCGAATTTAGGCTAGAATGAATCTTAAATGAACTTCATGATTGCAAGTCATGATTGTTAACGCGTCAGCCTGGAGAAGACAGATTACAACATAAACCTATTGCAAAATTCAGAAGCTGCTTCTCTACACTAGATTTGGCTTTACATGAATGATGAATGTAAAGCGATGTAACATGATGAAACTAGATCATCAAACAATATTGTCATATAAAGAACTAAGAGCCAATAAAAAATGCAATCACTTACACATCAATACAAATCCAAGAAGCCATTCCCTCAACTCACAAACAATCGAATGAAGGCACAGATATGAGTATAATTTAAAAAAAAAAAATGGTAAGAAGAATTCCTATGGGCAGCCCTCGCACAGGCCCCCAGTCAGAACACCCCCAACCCTCCTCCTCCCTTAAATCCCAAGCAAATGCTTGGGGTAGGAATTGAACCCTAAACTATACTAGGAAAGATGGGAAAGCTCACCACTTGAGCCAATCTCAATTCCTACTTACATGAGTATACATCATAGGATAGGATTCAATTATCTCAAACCTAAATACTCAACTCAAGACACGTCTCTGTCGCCATACATTTGTTCTAGTTTTACATTCCCTACACTAGAGTTACACAATGACAAATTTGGCATCTCCCAAGTCCCTCCCACTAGTCAAGAACATCAGTCCAACAGCCGCCAAATCAAAGTTGGCCCGCCTCATTAAAATTCACAAAGGAATTGCTTATACATTCACTGAGTCCAATTCTTACTATCAATAAGATATGAGTTCACAACAAATTCCAACCAGTTGCATCTCCACAGGCTTTCTACAAGCAACACATTCTAACAGTAGTGCTAATTAACAACATACTTCATAAAACAAATTCAAATAAAATCACTACTAATAACTAATTAACACACACAAATTAAAAATTCACAGTTACAAAATCACAAATGTTGCATCTCACATCAACCACAAATCCAACAACATAACTTACATATCAACAACCAATATAAATCAATTAGATCATACAAAATTGCATCAAATTAAACCCAAAAAATCAACAAAAACAATCCTCACCTTTCAAAACAGAAGCCCAATCATCTTTAAACAAAAACCCAGATGATCTCAAAACCCTTCTACACTCTTCCAAAACTCTTTCTCTCTCCTCAACTTTACCCACTAAATCATCCGAAATCATAAGTTGAACTTTAGTATCTTTCCACTCAAAATTGGGAATTTTATTCTTAGCAAAACCAATCAATTTAAACAAAACCCTCCCCACCAAATCTTGATTCCCGGAAAATTCAAAGATTCCGTCATCAACCCAGAAAGAATCGGAAGTTTCGCCGGAAAATGGAGTACCCGAAACTTCGTTTAAAGATCTAAAAACGAGGATTTGAGAGCGAGAGTGAGAAATGTCGATAACAAGGCCAAAAGAAGAAGAGGGAAGAAGATGAAGTGAGCGATAAAGAGAGAGAAAGTAAAGAAGAAAAGGAAGGAGAGAGAGAAAGATGATTATGAGTAGAAATTTATGGTGGGATTTAGTTGAGGAAGGTTGTGGAGAGAGAGAGAAAGGTTGCATTCGAGGTGGGAGTTGGGTTTTGTGAAGTGGAATGTATGATGATGAAGATGATGATGCCATTGGAGTGAGAAATTGGAGTTTTAGGGAAGATAGATAGTTCACATAGAATTATAGAAATGGAAGTTTGTATAAGCAGGAGAGAGAAAATGGAGAAGAAATGGGAAATATTTCTACTTGTCTCGTCTGTCTTTCAAGTGGAAAAAAGTGTGTTTTTGAGGTTTGAGCTTTTGACTTTATTTTATGGCTGCACCCTTAAGTGGAATGATTGGTGTATCATGCAGGTTAGGGGTCTGCATAAACATTACAGTTAAATTCGATTTGATAAATTGGATATCCGATACGAAAGTTTTTAAATTTTGGATATTTCGAATTGAATATTTGAAACATGTGAATTTTTCGGAAATTTAGTACTTCCTCCGTTTTTTTTTAGATGTTACACTTTCTATTTTAGGAAATTTTAAATTAGATGTTACACTTTTATTTTGGGTAATAACTTCTCTTTATCTCTCTCCTATCACATGTTCACATGGGACTCTTTTGTTTTTCATTCTCTCTATCTCTCTCCTCTCCAAAAATTACCTAGGAGTCCGTGATTTGAAAAGTGTAACATCTAAAAAAACGGAGGAAGTATAAAATATTCGAAAATATTCGTTTTCAAAATTGGATATACGAAATATTTGATGATCCAAAACTTTTTTTTTGTACTTTTTTAGTTTTGTTATGAAAAAGTTGATTTCTTAGTTTTCAGGTACCCAATCTGAGTTTTCAAATACACAATTTTTTTTTAGATTAGATTCGGATCGCATTTTTCTCGATCCGAAATTTCGAATCTGCAGGTTGACGAGCGGAATGTTATATAGACCGGTTCATATTATGTACACTCTGAGATTAAGTTGATATATTGAGTATATTGATGTGATATTTTCTCTGGATCGAAAACCAAACCGGAATTTTCGATCCAGTCCAGATTCCGGTCCGACTCTGATCTTTGCACAATCTTAGTTGCTATCATGTCAAGTTAACGCTAATTTAATTTAACGTAAGCTGATTAGCTAATTAGTATTTAACGCAATTTAATTTAACGTAATCTAATTAGCTTTTATTAATTTAAATCATCTATTTCATATGAAAATAAACATTAGGTAGGAGAGAGAGTATATGATAGGGTCTGGTAAAAATAGGAGAGAGAAATAGAAAAATCAACTAAGACTCGCCCACCCATTGTGAGGAAAAAAAAAAAGAATTAGTGGGAGTTTAGTGGAAAGTGAGGTGTAAAGAGGGAAAGAGATAGAATGACAAAAACTTAAAGACTAACAAAGACCAAGAAACTCATTAATGATGAGCCAAAAAGATGGGGGAAATCTTTTTTTCTTGTAAGTTTATGAGATGCTTAGACAAGTGAGAAGATTATCGGGGATCACGATACAAAAAACCTAAACTCGGTTAACGTTCACAACTTGATTCTACACCAAATTACATGCACAATAGTCCTGTCCAACATTGCATATGACAGCCAACCTATCCTCACAAACAATCAAAATCTATGTTTAGTCCAATTTTCTTAGCACTTGCAAGTAGGATGCTTGGATGGACATGGGTCCATAACTCTAATCGGACCCTATTGGACCCGAATTTAATTTTAGGGTTTGGATCCAATTTTTTCTGGATCCTAAGGGTTTGGGTCTGGGTCCAACTGAACTTCTTAGGGTCCGAGTCGATGTCTTTATATTTTAGACCCAAACCCTACTTAGATCCTATATTTATACCCTAAAGTTATTTAATATTCTTTTTGCCTTTGTATTTTAGAGAAAAATCTTCGATATTTATCCTAAAATTTCAATATTTATCATTTAGACCCTGAATCCTAGACCCAAACCCTAGACCCTACAGATCATAAGCACTACCGAAAGTCAATATAAAAAAATACTGAAAATTGGGCAAAAATAAAGAAAATAAGCTCGACCCTAGACCCTTTAGTCCCTAAGGGTATTGGTCCAGCTTTTCTAGACCCTTAGGGCCCGGGTCCGCATCCAACAAAAAATTTAGGGTTTGAGTCTAGGGTCTGGTCGGGCCTGGCCCAAACCCTACACATGCCCATCCCTACTTGCAAGCAAGGTGAAGACTCATGGAAGGGATAGATGTAGACCAACTTTTATATAGTAAATTAGTAACTATAGAAGAATATCTGATTCAAATTAAGCTTTAAGCAAAGTTTATCTGCATCAATCAGCATTCAAAATGAGGCTCATCAAAGTTGCATCAATTTTGTCCTCGACGACTAAAAAATTATGTATTAGACCTCTAAGTCCCGTGGGAGGGGGCCAAAGAAATAATGGGGAACAATGATACTTCTATTATGTAGATAGGTTGCATCAGAACTGAAATTGCATGTCAGAAGTGTATCCTAGAGCTCCAAGATGAGCAGCCATGGCTTTGTTCATTGGTGGCGGTCCACACCTCAAGATCTGTCCGACAATATTGTTTCGTGTTAGTCTTGGAAGGTTGGACTGTACAATGCTAGAAAAGGGGTACAGCTTGATAAAGGTTTTACCTGAATGTCAGAGGCAGGTGCAGGGCAATGATCCTGTATCATTTCCGCAGATACGAATCCAACTCCACCAGTCCATTCTTCAGGTGGCTGATGAGGAAAGAAACATTTATATCTTTCCAAAATAATTATACAAGAAGTGCATGCTCACAACAGATACAAAGCGAGGTCTTGCAACCTTTTATTTTGACTCGAAAACCAAGTAAATCAACAGGCCACGAATGGCACAACGCCTGTAGAAGAAGGGTAGATAAAAGGATCTCAACTCACAAAGGAACTTCAGTCACTGAGATAGGTAATTGGGAATTTTATCCAGAAAGAAACCACCAAAATACTTGGAGCAATGAGAATTATTACCACTCAGCTCCCACTGGTTTCTCTCCAGGCCTTTTCAGACTTTTCTTCTCTTTTACCAACTTAGTAAAGGTTATACATGGAAATAACGCAAGAGACGTGCAGCACAGCAAATAAGCTGCCAACAAAATGGGAATTATATGGTTATCTAACAAAGTCACAATGCATATAACTACCTGACCCATCATTTTTAACTAGCACACCAACTTTCAACAAGAAAATAGCAATTACATGAGTTGTAAATGACTAACCCATCCCCCAGCAACCCAGTCTAGATCAGCGATAATCACATACAGGTACTTAGATCTTTGATAGATAGTAGTGGCTTGCACTATGACTTGCTCTACCCTTGATAAGCTTCTTTTCATCAGTAAACTAAACTCTCCTGGCCTGGGGCTCTATTAGTTTATTATTCATGTTATTGGATGCCACTACAACCTCTTTTAAATTCTTGCAAATGACCATCATATTGACCACTTTATCTAAAGCATTCAAATCAGATAGTATTCCCAATACTTGATTCTGTTCTTCTGCATACAATAGAAACTAAGCACAAGGCACCAGACAAATGAAGATAGAATATCAAACAAATGCAATACAGTATTGAAAAAATTTCCACATTCTTGCTACAAAGGAGAACTTATGCTAGACTTGTATAATTATTTATTAAGACACTAGACATATCAGTGAACAATTAGGCAATAATGTCCGGGCCTAGCAGAAAGAGTGTTCGTCTTAAAAATTAGTTTTAAGGAAAAAAGGTAAAGCTTCAGCAAGATCGAGTGAAATAAAATCTAATACCTGATTCAGGACATAGTATAGAGAGAATCGGTCAGGGAAATTGTGGGCAAAACTATCTAGCTCTTCCTGCAAAGTAGAAATCAAATATTAATGAATATTAATTCAATGAGTTGAAAACTCAGACAATCACACACTATATGGCAGGCTGCATCCAACTTCTGAAGATGGGTATAAGCAAATAACAGCAGTGAGAGTCACTAATTGAACTAGTTAAAAACAAGTGAAAGATAAAAATACCTTCAAAAGAATATCCTCATACGTGACATTTGCATAAACTAATTGAAGTTTGGTTGTGTCAGTTGGATTCTCTAATATAGCTCTAATGACCTAAACATAAGAAACAGATATTAAAACAAAGCGACTCGTTGCTGAGTACAAAAAGAAGGTAATGAAGAAGTTTTGCATTTTTAGACCACATTGCCAGACCTGAAACATTGGAGTAATTCCTGTACCTCCAGCAAGCATACCAAAAGCTCTAACTTGCCCAGGCTGATACTTAAAACGTCCCTGCAAAGTAAGCAAAATCATATAACTAACTGAATATGTCCATGGCAGACACTAGCCCAACTTTCACTGGTATAACCACCCAAGCTCCTAGGCCGAATCAGAGCCCAGCTTGAAGACTCAATGCTAACTGAGGTACCAGTTGCAAGACATATAGAAAGTGTAAAAGGGAAAATCACAAACCTTGGGGCCTTTAACAGCCAGGTAATCACCTTCTTGCATTTCACGAAAATGGTGTGACATTCTTCCTTGTGGATACATCTAGGAATCATTGGGGAAACTACTTCAAAGCCAATTCAAATCGCTATGACATACAAAATAAATGAGGGTAACACATATATCATCGCATCAGCATATACATACTGGTGTCTGGTATACCTTTATAACTAACTCAAAATACCCAACATCTGAATCCAATGTTGTTGGTGTATAAGGTTTGGTGACATCCTCACCATTAGCATCTTTTCCTCTGCATCAGCAAAGAATCAATATTGCAAATAAACACATGAATTAAAGCATCTTCATGTTTGAATCAAGTCGAAGCATCATATTCATATGTTGCTAATATGGAAACCCACAAACCTGCAACTTATATGCTGACCAATTGGAAGACCCAAAACTGAATCTGATGTGGGAAGAGCAAATCTGAACTTCGCAACATTATGACTTAGCTCAGTGCGTTTCACAAGCTTAAATTCCTTGAACATTTCAGAGTCCAAACAACCTACCAAAAGGATCATCATCCAAAATCATACCAGCAAAATGAAGTTGAATTTGAACATAAAAGAGTCACAAAGAAAAATCAAATGAAATCCTTAACCTCCACCATACATTACTAGTACAACTTAACTGAGCTTATAAATAAAATAATCAACTTAACATTTCCCTCTAATTCTTTGTCATTGCCAAAACCCAATTATTCTCAAGCAAGCCGCTTGGCTATATACTAATTAAATCCATATTGCCAATATTCATCCATCACAACCTCTAAATTTCTCAAGAGCAACCACAATCAAGGATATTAACAAAGCATGTGATCATTTGATTCAACACCACCTGTGAGTACCCACTCGCTGCCGGTTCCAAGCCCGGATAAAGGAGGAGGGTTGCAGTAGGTGACAACCAGCGTAAATTAGCCACATCCATGAGCATGAGCCATAGTATAGTCATAAAAGAACTTGAATGGACATGATTCACAATAACTTATTATGCATTAGAAACCATATAGTCAGTTTTCGTATGATATAATCAGTTTTCGTATGATATAGTTGGATTTTTTTTTCTAATATAAACGATAAATTATTGCGAACCTGATCCACCCAACACGTTTTCCATAATCATTTGATTCAAATATCCCTAGAGCTTTCAGTCAAAATACCCACCTCTATTTAACATTAATAAAACCAAGATTAATCACCATTACAAATTGACTTACAAGGGTCAAACTTAAACAGCTTGAATATGCATAATAAAATCAAACCCTCCCACTATTTTTCATCATTTCTTAATGCAACTGATCATCTCATTAGAAAAACAACATAAAAGCTAGTTGTTGCATTCATTAAAAAAACAGTATCATCATACAATGATCAATCATCATCATTGTCATCTATGAAAACTCAGAATTAACAAAACCCACAAAAACAAAATTGATTCATAAAATTGGATGACAAAAATCAAGAAAATAAAATAGAGAGAAAAAGATGGGTACGTTTAGATTTGGACTTAGATTTGTAAAGATAATAGAAAGTGCCAACACCAATGGCAGCAAGAGCAACTGCAATGCCCACCATCTCCTTTCTGTGAGACTGCAAGCAATCCATGGTTATTTCCTTTCTCTCTCTCCTTTGACTGAATCTTCAATTTGACTCACTGTAAATTGTGTGTAAGAACAGAGAGAAAATGTGAGTGTGTGATAAGGTTTTATAGCTCAAGAAAAATGGTGGGTTAAATTTAAAAAGGGGTTTCGTGTTTCTCTCATTCTTTTTGACTCTTCCAAATTCTTGGTTTCTCCATTGGTGGGTGTTTATGAATTGCACTTTCCCTTTTCACGAAAAATTGACTACTTTAAAAGTTATTCCTGCCACGATTACGTACCTAAAAGGCTAAAACCTATCATTTGGTACTCGCCCCATTTAGAGGTACTTCTGTGACATGTGAGAGTGAGGGATAACCAAGTGATTAGAGCTTTTCTCTCGATTTTAGGAAGTTTCGAGATCGGTTCTCATCATAATAAGTTGGGATCCTTTTACTCAAAACCTCAATTTATCAAGGTTTCTACCTACCTAAAAAAATAAAGTTAGAGGTACTTTTGTGATTTTCTCATTTCCCCAATTGTGACTCATTAGAGGTTTCCATTTACTCTGAAAGATACTCCCTTGGAACGCCAATATGCTCTAAAACTCTTTAAAATCGCCCTGATTTCATCAAACATTTCCAACTTTACCCTTCCCTTTTATTCCCTAAACCACCACGTCTTGCCACCACCACATCGACTGCCACCACCCCCACAACCACCTCCTCCACCACCCATCAGCAGGCCCCACCCTCCCTCCCTCCACCCCCACGATCTTCCCCCACCCTCGCTCTCCACAGCCACCTCCTCCACCACCCACCGCCAACCCCTATCTTCTCTCCACCTAGAGGTGGTAAAAGTTGGTACGATTCGCTAACATGACCCGAATCCCGATCGAAAATTAGCGGGTTTGGATCAAGGTTTTCAACACGTTTAAGTAAGCGAGCGACCCGACACAACCTATTCATTAAATGGATTGGGTTAGGGTCGAACATTTCAACCCGAATCCGACACAACAACCCGTTTAATTACTATTCTACTATCAATATTATTCTTTAAATTTTCATAAATAAATAAGATTTATTCTTTGGTTATTCGTTTTGGTTTATTTAGGTAAGACTAGCTTTTTATGCACGCGATGCGTGCGGTGACTTTTTTAGGCCTAATTATTACTAAGTAGTAAACAAAAAGAAAATGCAAGTTAGTATTTTAAGTTCATCTCCATTTTGTGAATAAGATTCTTTGAAATACAATCAAATAGTACTCCTTCTACATTCTGTTGTTTCTTTTGCAGTCATTAACTCTTTGCATTTAAGTAGCATTACAGTATTACTCTCTTAGTTAAACTTATCTCTATTGAACAAAAAAAAAATATTGAGTCCATATTATCTGTTACGTTGAATTTCCAATGCAACAATATTATAATTTGGCTAATTTATACATTGATCTACACTTGTATTTGAAACCCATATTATAATTTGGTTAATTTATACTTTGATCCACACTTGTATTTGAAACTCAAAATTTTGAGTGACGTGTTGTAGCCTGTAGGCACATCCTTCTAGAATTTTAACAAAAATATTTCACTACCTTTTCCACTACTTGGCAACATCAGTATAATTCTACTACTTTTGCTATTCATTTTCTCTCTCCTCTCACTAAAAATCTACAAACCATATTTTCAAGGAACCTAGTTCATCAAACTATACACTATACAATAAGAAAATCAGCCTTTTCAAGTATTATAAGCAATACAGTAGATCTAATTCATCAAAAATCCATCAACCGTATCAACCACTTTTGAAGGAGCAAACAACTTCATTTTTTCTTGGTGATTTTCTAACAAAGAAAATAATTTCTTAAATCAACTAACTTCAGTTTTTTTTGGGTCGATTATCTATCATCCCAAAATTTAATCCGAAAAGTATGAATCAATTTCATTTTTTTCCTTGCCTAACATCTAAATTATGATTTCACAAACTTATATATAATTTTCATCAGTCTCATATTTAAAATTATATTTGAGATAAAATTGTAAATTTTCATACACAATTTGATATTGGAATTTTTTTAAAAAAACAAAAATCGTTTCTTTTATCTTGTTTTCTGATTTAACATGAAAATGAATTAAATTTAAATTGTATAAAAGCCCTTTTTTTCCATTTCAAAATTTTACAGTTGTCTTGGTGCTTAATTTCACTATTTTTTTCGCAAAATAATGTAATTTTTTTTTTATGAAAATGGTTTTAGCAAATTAATTTAATTTTTTTCAGAAAAATTTATTTTTGCAAAAACCGTTCGCGAAAACTTTGATTTAGGTTTTTTTTTCAAAATTTATTTGTGAAAATGGTTTTTTTGCAAAAGTTATGAGCATAATTTTTAATATTGGAAGTTTTTTTAAAAAAAAATTAAATTTGTTACTTTTATCTTGTTCTCTCATTTCATGTGAAAATAAAGGGTTAAATTTAAGTCCTTTTTAACTAATTGCTACCATTTTCCTCTTTTTTGTTAGTCGCTACATAACAATTGCTATTGTTTTTTCAACTAATTTGAAATAACTTGGAAGATTAAAAGAATTATGTACCTTTTTGGAAGTTTGCATTTCGCCGATGGACAAATGTGTGATATCCCCGTCGAAATTTTATGTTTTTTTTACAGATTTTTATGCATAGCGTGTATAGTAAAGAATAATTTGTAAGTGAAATTTGTGAGTTCTTGAGAAAAATCATTTGTAAGTGAATTTTGTGAATGTTTTTTTTATGTATTTACGCCCTACTATATTAGTTTTGGTTTGTAAGTTAATTTTTCGTTTTTTTTTTTGTAAAGTTTAGTGATTTGCAGAATTTCTTGAACGTGATTTAGAAAGGGATTTGTAAAGTTTCCTAACATAAGTGATTTGGGAGTGATGTTGAAACTTAATTTTCGGTAGCTTTGTTTGAATCCCCATTTCGATATTGATATTGATATTATTTTTGTAATTTAGTAAGGGAAAGGGGGGCAAAATAGTCAGTTCAAAAGAGGACACCATAGGTCCCCCCTTCCCTTATGTAATAGAGATATTAGTACTCCAAGACGTGGGTTAAGAAAATATATGATGTACATTTGTTTAGTTTATGTGCATAAGCAATCTTGATAAACGGGTATGGTTAGGATTGAGTGTTGTTGACCCCTTTAATAGGTCGTTTAGGGTTGTGGGTGCTCAACCCGTTTATCGATGGACCCAACACGAATTTGACCCAACCCGTTTAGCAGCTCTACCTCCACCCTCGCGAGCAACCCTAACCCTCCCCCACCACCCGCAGGCCACAGAAACCGGCGCAACCACCTTTCGAAAAAAATTTATTATGGGGAATGGGCGAACGTCCGGCATGAACGTTCCACTCATGACCTGAATGTCTAGCCTGAACGTTCGGGTGATGTGTGGAACGTTTGGCCTGGACCTTCGGGCCATGTGTCTAAACGTCTGACGTGGACCTTCGCGTCATGTGTGGAACGTCCAGGGCATACGTTTGCCCATGTCTCCCCCAATTAATAATAATTTTTTTCGAGTGGTGGCTGGTGTAGGAGGTGGTTGTTGGGGGTGGCGGGTGATGGAAAAAAGAGGAGTAAAATAGAAAATTAAAAATAGATCTGGACAATTTTAAGAAATTTTGGGGGACGTTTAACCAAAGTTTAGTCAACTTACAAGCTAGAAGGTTCCATCCTAAAACCAATTGGTGATAAGAAGAGTAACTCCTCATCTTATGAAGTGGTTTATTCTCTTCTCTTTCTCCAATGTGGGACACTCACAAGTGAACTTTCAATGAATTTCAACCGTCAAAAACATTAAATCCTCGGCACAGTCCTCCATCCAAACTAAAGTCTCCGAGAACAAAAAAAAAAAGCCTTAGCCATGGCATATGCAACTTTATTACAATTTCTTCTCACAAAGGAAAAGACACAAAAATTAAAATTACGAACTAAAGCAACTAAGCAAGAATCTCATTCACTATCAGTTGAGTGGGGGATCTTTCTTTCGCATGACCATTAAGCAGATGAACTATAGTCTGTTTGGGCCAGGCGAAGCCCAAACAGGAGGGCAGAGGCTTTAGCTTGGGCCACGCTCATGGGTTGTTCAACTTTATGAGCTGCACTCATCATCAAATCTCCAACATCGTCTCGTAATTATATGGTGCTAATTTCTCATTTTCACGAGAATTAAGGAAAATGAGATAAGTAGTACGATACCAAAAAATAGGTTTGGAAGTGCTTTTTTGATAATTTTGTCTTGGAACTAGTTCTTTATTTTCTTTTTTCCTCTAAAAAAAATCAAAAAGCAACAAATTTTTCTTAGAGCACCTCCAATGGGTAAAAATACCCTCCCCATATGGAGTCTCTCTCCTCAAATGGGCCTCCACATGAGTGGGGTTGGTTCCCCATTTAATGAGCATGCTCAAGTTTTAGGGGAGGTGCCCAAATGAAGAAGAAATTAGAAGCTTACACGTGGCGGGGAAAGTAGGAGAGAGAAAAGGTGGTGGTTATAGGAAATAAGAGAGAGAAGATAAATGGGGAGGTAGATGAGTGGAGGTATGTGTTTCAAATTTGAGTAAGGTAAAATGGGGAGGTAGTGGAAAATGAGGTGGACAAATAAGGTGAGGAGAGAGAAAAAATGGGGTGCCCCATGAATGGAGATGCTCTTAGAGTGGTGTAAAACAATAACTTTCTCTCTCTAAAAAAATAGCATCCCACAATCTTTTCCCACTCATCTCCTTAATCATGAACCATTTTTCAATCATCCCCACTACTTTTACCTACTCAACTACTTTTTAACCCCACCCAACTACTTTTTCTCTCTCATCACCCCATCACTATTATATAATATTTTTATTATTTACGTTGTAATAATATTAAATATTCATTACTAATTGATAAAAACATTAATTTATTAATACATAATTAGCATTAACTAAATTAATGTACAAAAATATTAATTTTTTTTAAAGTGTAAAAATGGGACATATTTCATATAAAATAAGCAAAATAATAGAAAATTAGTAAATAGCTAGAAAAAAAATTTATTCAAAATATTACAAAATGGGTCTCTAATTGTAGATCTCTAAAAAATAGAGCCATTGATATTTTTTTATTTTTTTTCGCTTTGTATTTTTTAAGATATTGCATTTTTAATATTTATAATTGTATTATTTCTCTCACCTGTCAGAATTTGACAAGTGTCAAATTCTGACGCGCGCGTCAGAAAATCTGACACACACGTCAGAATTCTGACAAAGTCAATTTTTTTTGGCTTTCCCCAAGCCAAAACGACGCGTTTTGGCTAATTTTCAGCCAAAACGCGTCGTTTTGGCTGGGGGAAAGCCAAAAAAAAAATTGATTTTCGTCAGATCAGGCAGTGGGTCCCACACTCCCACTTCGACGCCTGATCACCATTTCACTCACCCCATCCCATTTCTTTGCCCCAATCATTCCCATTCAACACATGATCTTTTTTTCAATCATGATTAAGACCCTTTTTTTCTCAATCATCTCATGATTCTTGTTTTTCACTCATGGTTAATGATGCTCTTATAGCTTGTATTGTATCTCTTCAAAACTCGCACTTGTCGTCCTTTAATTCCTACAAGGCCTCCGCACACCAACCTATGAATCTATTATGCTTTCAAATGGTTTCCTGGGGCTCTATGATGCATCCCATGACATTTGGTCTACGGGGTAACCAAATGTCCGAAAGCTAGCGTGCATTATAGTCTTCAAATTTAGTAGATTTGGGCTATTTTGAACTTTTCTAAGCCAATCAATAATATTTTTTATGAGACGTTAAAGAAGGTTTAGAGATAACTTGAATTTGAATAACTCTCGAGGGACTTGTTACATTGCCTTAAATTGCAAGCATAACTTATAGTTCCATTGCAAGAAATCATTCAAAACCACCATATGTTGGTTCCCAGGCATGAATATGCTTTCAAATGGGGTCATATAGCTCCAGGATGTATTCTATTAGGGCTATTGTTTGGGCTTTACGAATATCCAAAAACGTCTATCATAACCTACAAATTATCTAATTTGGGGCTATTTTGAATCCACCAATGTTTTCTATCCATAACCTTTCCAAGGGACTCGAGGTGCCTTAGAATAAATCATGAGCGGTTAGGACCTACTACTCTGCATCAAAATGCCTTGTACAACATATTTTTGCATCTTTCTTGTTTCACTCCAAAATAACTCTGAAAGCCACCATATTCCCATTTTTAAGCATGTTCATGTTTTCAAATGGTTTCCTATTAAGCTTAAAATGCATCTCATAAGGTCCATTATCGAAAATTTCTAAAAGCATGTATCATAACCTTTAAATTTGGACTCTATTTTGGATCCTTTTTAAATATTTTATGGCCCGACAATATCTTTTTTATTAAAAACTTTTTCAAGGGGCTCGGGATGCCTTATAGTAAGACCTGGGTGGTTGGGCCATCTACGTTGCCTCAAAATGTGTAATACGACTTGTTTTGCATCTTTATAGTCATACCTCAAAATAGCTTCAAAAGCTACCATATGTTTGTTTTCTGACATGAATATGCTTTTAAATGACCTCCTACAACATCATGGTGCATTCCATGATGTTTATTAACAAACCTGAGGAACATCCTTAAGCATGTTGTGAAAGGTATATGAATACCCATTTGAAACATCTCTTTTTTTCACTCTTTAACAATATATAGACTCATCAGGAGAAAATTTATATTGGTCTTTAGTATAAAATTTTGAAGAATCATATGCACTTGTTACATCTAGTAACAGAAATCCTGGATACAAGGTGGACTAGCTAACATCGAAGCTTTGTTTGTTGAGTGCCACAATGCCACTAACATATCCCTGAACTCAGCTTGTAGTTTCTGGTTGAGCAGCCACTTGTGTGCCTTCATTTTCTACTTTTTGATCTTCAGATTCTTCTGTTTCTGTTTCTTTTTCTAGAGTTTTCTGAATTTTCTGGACCCGGAATATTGCAAGATGATTATCCCCTACAAAAGTAAATTCAAGAATCTAATCAATATATGACATTCATAGGTAACCCATACTTGCTAATGATTATAGAAGATTAATGAGTATGGAGTACGGAGTAGATTCTTTCGTGAATAGGACCATAACAAGTTGAGCTAAATTCGAAAAACATCAATGTGAAAGTGTGTTGTATAAGAAACGGATTTCATTTGAGCATGTACTCCCCGAGAAGCATATGGAATTCTATAGAAGAATTTCTATTGAAAGTCAATTCTATTGTCGTCCCTTCGTAAAAATTGGAAAGATGAATTGATATATTTATTGATTATTTAGTCCGTTGGGACTGATGGGGCTCGAACCAATAACTTGCGCCTGATCTTGTTATTCGCTTGAACATTGAAACATTCAAATCCAATTTTAAACTCATGTTGAATACAAAATTTCAAATTAAGCTCGACTCATGAATTAGACTCCACCCAAGTAAGTAAGTAACAAGTTGTAGCTCAACAAATATTACCTTCACTAATATTTGTTATACCTTGACATCTAAAATATTTCTCGTAACTTATATCTTTATTAACACTTAGCAATCAATATTGATCCATATACTCTAGTATTTTGAAAGTTAGTCGATCTAATCATGACCATTCTAAGTCAGAATTCGAATTTGAACAACTCAATTTATTAAGAACTTAAGAAAAATAATCTAATAAGTCGATCTAACTTGAGTTGAGCTTTGACCAAATGGAACTCGACTAACGTACTCACAAGGAGGCCCAAGTGTTTCTTAGTACTTCACAGAAAACACATTGAAATGGATATATGCATATCAGTACATGTAGTAGTGATAATTACCAAATGTGAGCAAGCTTCCTGGAGGTGCAACGGCAGTAGCACCGGGAGGTACTCTTTTTTCGTTGATATAAGTCCCATTTGTGCTATCCAAATCAGTGATTAAGAGATTCCCCTCTTTGTTTTGTATTCGAGCATGCAATCCAGAAACTGCACAAAACTCCAATCACACATTCATGATTTTATTTAGGCAAATATCCCATCTTTAAGTCTTTACGTCATTAAAAGGATTCAAATTTAGCACAATCCCAAAACAGCTAACAATAACATGCAACAAAAGTAGAAGACACATCACTAAAGAATGTACTTATATCATCGTTTGTTAAGACTTTGCTTTCACCTTTCACTAAGCGGTAATTCCTTTTTAGATAGCTATTCACCGCAAATTAGATGGTGTGCATCATTTTATATGGCGTCGTTTCGCATTATAATACAATGAACGAAACAACATCCTCAATGAACAAACTAAGCAACATGAAGATGAAAGTAAAACAAAAGAACAACACACGAAACTCAATGAACATCTGAATCAGCAATGAACAACAAGAAAAAAAGATGAACATAATAGGAAATATCTCATGAACAACCACTTAACCTAATGATCAGACAATGAAAACACAATGAACAAAGAAATTTTTGCAATAAACAAACTAAGAAACATAAAGATAAAGGTCAACAAAGGAGAATCGTTGAGATCGATGTTCATTGGAGAATAGTTGATGTACACTAGTTTCACGCATTTTATGGTTTTTGAGCTGCGTTTAATGGTAGACACTACTCCACCTTCTACCAATTGAGCTATTCACCTCTTGTAGATAGGTCGAGGGTTCATCAATTATGGTCAATAAACAAAGCGCATTTGTAAAATCTAATCTCTACAATGTTCAATCTCAAGTGAACGAAAAAAGAGTGCAAGTAATATTGCTAATTTTGGGGGCTTAGGGAGTACCTGTGGCAACAGGAATGACCAAATCTGCTTTATCTTGCGCACGTCCAATAACCAATTCATCACTCTGGTTTATTGAAACCATAAGTTGAGTATTCTAATAAATTTGTACATGTCTAGAAATTTGAGTGAAACAAATGATAAACATTAGTAATTACTTACAGAAAAGATTTCATATGCACCTGGCATTGCTACCTTAAAGCCTATGTGCTTCCAATCTCCATCTCCTGCAGACTCACACATACTATATCACACATACTTTATTGAAGATTAAACAATATGATGAACATGCCTTATTATACATCATCACTTTGGAATTTGGACAAAAATATGTAGTTAAAGAATTTATATAAAAATTCCTCTAGGACAAAAGAGTATCTTAATAATTAATACTTCTTCAATACACCAATTTAGAATATTCAGAAAAGCTAACATATTATGAATGAAGTTGGAGCTTTATTATTGAGCTTCTACCTTCCAATTATGACATGAGGATTCGATTCTCATCACTCTCAAGAACAAGAATTATTATGGATTCATCCTGTCTCTTTAAATTAGATTTTTTTTTACTATTGGGATCCTACTTATCTCCTCCTACATTTTACGATTTGTACCATCTTTGACCAGTTAATTTCTTAAAAAAGAAAAAAAGTTTAACCACATTTTCTAAAATACCGATAAATTGATAATCTAAAATCGAATTTATCATATTTGCTCGTACTAAAATAATATAATACACGTACAAGTGATAGATATAACACAAATTTCCCCTCAAAAAGAAATATATAAACACAACTAATTAGACCTTTTCTTTTAGAGGTAGTTTGGTTCACCTAAAATTTCACTGGAATTTGGATTTCCTAGGAAGTACAAAATAGGGTAGTTGTTTCTTGTTTGGTATGCAGTAAATAGAAAATTCATGGAAAACAGAATTTCCAAGGAAATGGAAATTCCTATGAAAGATAGGAAATTAAACACCAACCACCCTGTTGATTAAAATTTCCTGTATCAATTACAAATTTCTGTGCTCAACTAAACACCCAAAGCCACTTCCTAGGAAATAGACAAAAGAAATTACTTCCCATGAAATAAGACTTCCTATGAAAATTAAGTTCCAACAATAACCAAACGAATCCTTAAAATCATGTGATATCCACAATTATAATAGGTTAAGACAACGTGACAACTAATTTTGACCTCGCGTACTATAAATATTTATAAATGTTAGACTGTGTAAAACTCCGTGATCTGGAGAGATTGTATTGATCAAAATATAGAGAATTAGAACATAAAGTTTATTAAGCCTCACCTACAGGGTCAAGAAGCCAACCCTGAGCAACATTAGCAGGGGAAGTTGCACCTTCAGCAGCACAAACAATTCCAACTTTTCTTTGTAAGAGTGGTAAATTTAGCCTCTTAAATCCCACATTTTTAGCAGATTGATAAGCAAGTAGAGAAGTTTTACATTGTAAAAATGAAGGAAAATTGGAAGTAGAAGTAGAGCAACTGTTTAAGGGCTTGGAAATCTTTGCATAGAAGAGAGACTGAGAAACAACTGCTTCCATAATTATGTGCAGATCAAAATCTGCTTAATTTTATTATTTGTTGCTCATATTATTTGTCAGTTGAATTTGGAGTTTTTTTTGTTTATTATTAAAATTTACATATTCTTTATTTTTAGGTATGTGGCTAAGATATTTGGATAAAGAGGTTTTTTTATGGTTGAATGAGCAGATGAATTGCGGACGTGGCAATCATTTATTGCTTGTGATAGTGATATAGTAGATAACAAATCATGTACCCTTTGCAGATTGATTAGTATCCATGCTTGAGTTCGACTCTCATCAACCTCATATTTGGGGTGTTTGTAGGGGTGAAAGTTATTCGGATAAAATCCAAAATCCAATCCAATCCAATCCAAATTAGTAATTCGGATCGGATTTGAACTGTGTTCGGATTGGATTCGGATTGAGATTTCTTGAAAATTTGGATTTTCGGATCGGATTGGATTGAGGGTAATCGGATCCAAAAATCCAATATAACCAAATAGTAATATGCCTTGTATTATGTATCTGGATTGGGCTTAAGTGCTTATCTTTTTATAAAAAAACTACTCCATATATACATAGCACTTCAACCCTTCCCCTAAAACACTAAGTACACTTAATTCCTCATTTACTAAATCTACTAAGTTGTTGTTGTGCTTAATTCATTTCATCGAAAAACTAGAGTTTTAAAAAAATCGGATTTTCGGATCGGATCCAATTTAGAGTATGAAAATTCGGATTGGATTGGATCGGATTCAAACCCTAATTGGTTTGGATTCGGATTGAAAAATTGAAATCCAAATTTTGTTCGGATCGGATTGGATTAGGCCCTAATCCAAACCGCACACCGAACTTTCACCCCTAGGTGTTTGTATGGATATATGTTTCTGGCCATAAATCTCCACTTTCTAGTCTTTGAAAATTTCTTTATGCGTTGGGATCTCCTTCTTACTCCTTTGTGTTATATTATTTGTCATATAAATTACTGAATAAAAAAAAATAGTATCAATGCTCGCACTTTGTGTTATATTATTTGTCATATCAGTGTTATATGAAAAAAAGAATTTCAATATATGGAACGAAAAAAGATATGTTCGACACCTTTCGCGGGTTAATCAATCTAAATCAGCAAGTCAACCCCTAAAAAAGGGGATATGAGAGTCAATATTTTTAGGCTCATTATTTTGGTTCGCTATTTTTAAGCTTCAGAAACGAAATCAATTATCGATTTTCTTTATTCATGTTTGGTTCAACCACTCACTAATCTATTCCATTATTTCGTGGTAATGGAACCTCCCAATTCATTACCTTCCCCTCCTCCTCAAGTAACAAAATCCATTAATTGGTGGTAATGTTTACCATTCCATTTCATGGCTTGAACCAAACACCCAATAACTATAATCATTTTCATTATCATTCCCTTTCCATTCCATATCTTGAGCCAAATGACTTCTAAGTCTTGTGGATGATTTACGACCATGCCATTAGAGCGTGATTAACAGTTACTATTGATCTAATTGATCCCCTGGTGCGGTAGATGATCGTTCTCATGCTCCTCTGTGAGCTTGAGATGATCACACGGTGTTCTACATACTCCCCCTATTCTTTTTGATTGATGAAAAAGATTGTAAATATGCCAAATTTTATGATGGTTTTTTGTAGCAATTAAATGTAATTACTTAATCTGAGAAGTTTATAATTTCCTTGTGACCAAAATGTAAGTCACAAGATTATGACTTGAGAATATATTCATACATAAAACTTGAGTGTAATGACTGGATTATGATGTGGATTTTAATTTAATAAATCATCTAGTTATATACAAGTAACTATTATTATAGTGTTAGAAAAATAAAGTCATTTACATTGGTAGCTTCTAAAACAAAATTAACTACATTTGCTTGAAGTTAACTAATAACAATTATCTTAATTAAATTACCTGTTCATAATACTAGAAAATTTTGTGTGATCAAATGATGTTTTTACCCAAAATTTGTAGGATCCAGTGTTTTTCTTTGCCTTTTATTTTAGGATTTTTTGTCAAAAAAGACCTAATAAAATACAAGTTTTGTGGGGAAGGACCTAATAAAAAATTTTTTTGTCAAAAAGGACCTAATAAAATACTTCCGGTTGTGAACATGAACCACTTTATGAATTTCCGGCCAAATTTACTATTTACCGGCATTGACCCTTTTTTTACCCCTAGTCGACTCTTTAATGTTCTGTTTCTATTACCGTAAAATTAGGAGGAGAAGAGAAATTACCATAAAATTAAGAGCCCTAATTTGCGATTTTGGGAAAAACGTATAATAGGAGCCCTAAATTTCAAAAACCCTTAAACATTGAGAGAGAAAAATTTGAAGAGCAAGACATACCTTGGATTTGATGAAGGTTGCAGCCTGCAGCATAAGATCGAATAGGTTGATGCTTCCCTTCAATGGAGATTCCGCTGTTGGAGGAAAGTGTGAGAATTCAATATGTTTAGGTGAGTTAAAATAGGAACAAAACATTAAAGAGTCAACTAGGGGTAAAAAAAAAAGGGTCAACGTCGGTAAGACGGTAAATGGTAAGTTTGGCCGGAAATTCATAAAGTGGTTCCCGTTCACAATCGAAAGTATTTTATTAGGCCCTTTTTGACAAAAAAGAAATTATTAAGTCCTTCCTCCACAAAATTTATATTTTATTAGGTCCTTTCTGACAAAAAAAACCTTTATTTTATGACGGTACTGCATTATGCTTGATACGTACAGACGTACTCATAACTGTTATTGTGTTGCTAGGAGTAGATTCTAGCACGAAAATCGTGTCTTCTGCTATTTATTCACATAAGTAATTAGGTAGCATATATTTGTGTGACTTAAATAAGTGACTATTTTGCATGCAGTGTCCAAATTTTTGATTAACCAAATTACAGAGATATTAGGTAAATAACAGTTACCAGGCAAGAATTTCAAACTTCACAAATCACAAAAGCCAAAGATCACAAAGATAATGGACTAATGGAGGTTACGACAACAATTTTGGTATTATAGTATTTACCCATATTAGCTGCAAATCAACGTTTCTCCACTAATGTAGTAACTAAAAGTTTTTGGTCAAAAGATATGCCACAAGATACATGCATGCTTAGAACATAGAGTTATCAGTAGATTATCATGTAAAGTAATTCCTCCGTTTTTTCTATTGTAACAATTGAATTTTCACGTTTGTCAATGCTCAATTTTAACTATGAATAATGAATATTTCTAATTACTTTTAAGTAAAAAAAATAAAAAATGGGATGTTGTGAAAGTATATATCGAGAGGAATCTAACAAGACCCACATGACTATATTTTTAAAGTAAAAACCACAATAGATTGTGAAAGATCAGTGATGGATGAATAGTGCAAAAATTCAATTGTTGCAATAGAAAAAGAACGGAAGAAGTATATAAGTAGTCGAGTAAACAGTGCTCTATCTCTTAAGAAATAGGAGTTATGAGACTTGTATACTAACTTTGACTCTAGTAATGGTTGAAAAAGTATTTGTTGTAACGTGATGTTTCTCCACTAACATATTAAATGTTGTAACACGATATTTCTCCACCACATTCTGATCACGTGATTTTTCTCAAAATTACATGCATAAAACTAGATTTATGAGCAAGTTATAACGAGGATTGTATATCTCACTTTTATCTATCTAGTGTATTTAATTATAAAGATTAATTAATAATTGTCATAACTTATAACAGTTGGAGTTATGATTAGGTTATGAAGTGATTTATATACTTAATGAAACTCGAAGTACTACTTTCACTCATGTAATGGCCTATACAATTGGTAAGTTGTAAAATGAAGGTCCTCCTCGAACATAGTAACATATTAAATATTGTAACATGATATTTCTGCACAAAATTTTATTCACGTGATTTTTCTCAAGATTACATGCATAAAACCCGAGTGATGAGTAAGTTAATGTGAATCGTATTTAACTTTTATCTATAAACCTGAGTAATTTTGTGATAACGCATTTAATTATAAAGATTAAATTAATTATTGTTATAACTCATAACAATTAGAGTTATGATTAGGTTATGACGTGAATTATATACTTATAGTTATGAAACTTGAATACTATATATTATCCTTGACTCTTGTAATGGCCTAAACGTGTAAGTTGTAACATAATATTACTACAATAACATATTAACTGTCTAACATAATTACCAAGGTTGTCTTGGCCTAGTGGTTAAGATTAAGGTGTTGTAAACGATAGGTCACAGATTCGAATCCCGCTCATATGGATAAAAAAAAAACATATTAACTGTCGTAACACGGTATTTCTCCACAAAATTTTGATCATGTGATTTGTCTCAAGATTACATGCATAAACATAGAGCTATGAGTACGTAGGGCATGACGTGAATCATTTATTTTTTATTTATACACTTGAGTTATCTTGTGTCTGCGAATTTTTTAAACAATTTAAGTTGATAACGGTTACAATAGTGTGCAAATATGGAAATGCATGGTTAATTAATTAAATGTGTTAATGGGACATTACTTGTTAATGTTTTGTTCCTACCTAAAAAAAGTAATATCGATTTAACACAATATATTGTGTACATTATAACTACGTTTATTTTTTTGGTGTAGAGAATAATCATGAAATCAATAATTGATATAAACAGGATTTAATCGCAGGTTTCGGGAGCCACGCCACCTTCTATAAATATACTCCATATGAAATAAGGACTTATAATATTGAAGAAAATAAAAGGGACATATAGAGTCACTAGTTACGCATAATCAGCCCAAAATTACTAACGATTTAACTGCACTTAAAAACATAGTTGCCCCCATGCAGGATCGAACTACAGACCTTCAGTTTACAAGACTGACGCTCTACCACTGAGCTATAGGGGCATGTTTTTAATAATTATTACATCTGTTTTATAAATGTAAAGAAAAACTGTCAGTTGATAATAAATGGTGATAATATAGTGAATAAATGGAATTTTATAAAGAAAGTCTCATGCTGTTATTCCGATTATTTTTTTTCCATCGACATGTACCTCCTTTCCTTGACATATTTTTATTACTATACTAATGCGGCATTGAATGGTAATGAAAATTTATAGAAAATTAAACGTTTATTTTGGGATGACGTGCCAACACCAGGAGCATGGGTATGATTTATTTCATTAGCATCACCAACAATAGAATTATGTTAAAATAACTTTACTTGAAACTCTCTTTAACCATGTGAATTGCTGAAGCATTTGTTTAGTTAAATTTGTAGTGCTAGATTAGCAGGATTTGGTAATGTGATTTACAAGCTCAAGATTTCTCAGAAATCAGAATCAATCACAAGAAAATATTAACATTAAGCAAATTATGAACTATATCTTCTTTTCCCCACTGTTTCTTGGGACATATCTTATCACACTTAGCACCAATAATTCTTTAAGAGAAATACAATAAAACAAAAAAGGGAAAAACTATCTGAAGATCCTGATTTTGGTCAGAGGGAATAGGGCACATTCTGAATTCTTTTGGTAAAGATCCTGTCAATTGTCATGCCAAAGAAATCTTAACTGTACCAAGCAAAGTATGCATGGGTTATGAACCTTAACTCGAAATCGAAATCGAAATGTGTATCTATATTATGCTTACACACACGCCCTGAGACATATTCAAGAATGTACAGAAATTGGACTACATGACTCAAGTACTAAACCCATCAGGGAGCCTTGGTTGCCTCGGTTGCCTATACATATTAAGTGCAGAACTGCTGCTTCAATTTTCAAACTTACACACACTTGATATGCGGTGACTGAAATCGATTACAGTGAAAATGTTTATGAACATTAGGCCGTCCATAATGAGCCTTCACGTGCCTTCCGCAGAGATTAAACTTCCAAACAACATACCTCCACTTAATCGATTATCTGTTGAACAAACAACTTGACAAAAATGACTTGGTGTTAATCTTCAATCTTATAAGTACATTCTTTGCTTCAATTGTATTTAGAAAATTGCAATACGAAAGAAATATATTCAATAAAACAGTATAAGTTACCACATTTCTCGTTATAGGCCACTACAAATATCCTTTGAAAGTTACCTCTCGATGTTAAAGATCGCTAACAAAAGCCACCCTGTCTATTGTAGAAAATCACCCTTGCCTTACCATATCATATCCATGTTAACCTAGAACTATGGCTAACATATAGACTTTGCAACTAAAGCATGGGAAAAATGACTTGTAACAGGTCCTGTTCCTCGATCTGCCTTATTTCACGAGTTCTAGAAGCCCTTGTCCTACTTCTAGTCTCTTGCAAAGTAACAGCAAAAAAAATTGTACATGAAATGCATTTGTGTATATTTTCAAGTAACCAACATATTCAAACTGAAATTATCAAGATGACAAAGGTCAAATCCATCACTGAATGATCACCATCCATCATCTAACAATACTTACATTTCTTTGACACTAGGCACCAAAAAGAAACACGTAATTTGGCGCGGCAAAGAAAAACACTTTTTTAACACAAGGATGATCATTGCTAATCGAAATATGCCACAGAAGGTAATAAAATGAACCAAATCAAGAGCAACCTCTTTGTGTCATCCTTCATATATGGAAAAAATTGAAAGTTTTCTTAAATGCATTGGACTATAAGGTAAGGTGACTAGGGTATGATAATAATGTACCTAAAAAGTTTATTTGTACGGTAAGTGCCTCGGTGGATAGTCAAGTTCAAAAACCGTAAACCAATCGATCATAGATCGTTCTTCTCTCTTGATAATTTTGCTTAAAGGAGTGTTACACAAATCTCTGTTTCTCCTTCTCCCAAGCTTTTCACCATGAGGAGACTTTTTGATTTGAACTGTGCACCAGTGGAACAATATCCAGTCATCAAAGTTCTAACCAAATCTGATATGACAACATCCCAACTGGTTTTGCCTAGGCATTCTGTAGAGGAATTCATTGTTCCAAACATGCCTGAAGACTTGAAAAATAGGCTGAGAGAAGGAGATGGAAGAGCCAACATATGGGTTGTCGATGATGAAAACCGCTTGGAACATTTTCTGACAATGGTTGATCGTGACCATCGCTACTCAATCATTAGTTGGGGTCATGTCCGTGAGACCAGGGAACTTAGAGAGGGCCAGGAAATGAGATTTGGGTGGATTCATCAGAAGCTACACTTCATTGTTACACCTGAAGGTCTGTTAAGTATGCTTTTAAGTTTTTGATGTTTTTATAAAAAACAGTTCCCTCCCATCAGATTTAAGTCAGTCCAAACTTTTAGATAACTGAAAATAATTGATCTGACACTTGTTCTAAATAACATCCATAGAAAAATTTCATACATCTATTGAGAACTATAATATTTACTCCATGCTAAATTATCTATTTAGTCCATAACGGCATATATACATTAATGGATGCTCAGATGTGTATATGTGTACAAGTATATGTTATATGTTGTTCTATATGTTTGGTTCAAAGAAAAACATTTTGAACTAGATTTTATTGCCAATGGAAATCACGTTCTAAACTTCAAATTCCTTTATCTAGTTTTTTTCATAGAAAAGTTACGAAGAAAATGAAAAAGAAAAAGGGAAGGGATAGAGGGACGAGAGGAAGAGGGTTAAGGGCAGGGAAGATATATGGCATCCTTTCCTTACAAAAAGAGACTTTCCACCCTAGGATAAACTATTTTCAACCTGAAAAAATTATTTTCACATCTTTACAAACCATATGAAACACAGAACAAGTGCACATCAAAGGAACAAATCACTGTAAAAATTGAACGTAGAGAAAAAGAAGAAACAAACAGGATAAATGTTTATTGTATTATAGTTTCTACCTTCCCCCATTTATGTCAAACATATATTTTGAAGATATATATTTTGCAGACAATGATGAAAGTGACGAAGACTATCCAGAGAGGGCAGATAACAATGAAAAGAATGGTGAGAGAGAGGAAGAGGATGGCATAGACGAAACCACAGATGAGCCTCAAGCAAAAAGGAGGAGGACAGGCTATGGTATGTGTGTTCTGTAGTTTACATGACATGGCTTCCTTAATTTAGTTTCTCCTTTCACCATTAATGACCCTGATTACTGCGGTGCATATTACTACACCCATCTCACTTACGTTCCTTTGGTCTAAAGAACAGGGATACTTTCCTACTGACTACTTAGAGACCTTTTTCGTCCATCATTATATGTTAACTATGCATAGAGGAAAACAAATTAATACACGAAGGTATACCTTTGGTGCCAAACCTGTCATTTCTCAGGCTTGAGGCGCAAAAAACATAACGGTCTTCTAAATACTGGTACTGAAAATTTAAACACATAATTTCCTTAAAAAACGGGAAACATTTAATGGGAAGTTTAGATCATTAAATTTTTAGTTCTCATTGAGTTACCGTTGTAGCTATTAAATGTAATTTTATATATATTTTGGGGACCTCTTAGCCACGAGCCTTGGGAGATCACACACACTAAAAATCTACCCTCCGCACACTAATTACTTACATGCCTTACTTGTAAGTTGTGAGTACTCCCATTAAAATTCTGTTTTGCTGAGAAAGTTTTACGTCATCATCAATTTATCTTTTAATGCTACAAATAGGAAAACAAGATCTTTTATCGTATATAACGACTTGTACTTGACTGAATCTGGCAATATAATGAAGTAAGATGAATTCAACCCTTTTGCCAAAATACCATAACCAGCAATTTACCATACTAAGTTACTATCATTCGGTAAGTTTGGCATCACGATCACTTATTTGAATAAAAATTCTAACTACCGATCTGCTATTGTGCTGTCAAACTCAAATTCTTTTTGGATGTTCGATTTCTTTCCCAGTAAAAAGTTCACAATGTGCCTCTACAATCTCTCTGTACAAAGCAAAATCTTGTATGTGGGAGTATGATAGTAACTTATTTTAATTATGGTGCCATTTTTATTTTAGCTCTCAAGTATAATGCTTCCAAGGGATGACATAAACATTCTATTTTGTGAGGTTGGGTTTAGTGTATCCTATATGTTTCTAGTTATCCTGCATACTGCGCTCGTAGATACAATTATGTTCTTGTTCTGAAACTTCAATTCTCCCGAACTTGCAGGGACCTCATTGTTTGGAAGTTTCATCAGCATCCGTCCTTAAAAGGCAGCTCCATGCTCTCAACTACCAATTAACTACAGAGCTCAGAATTCTGTATATCTGTCCTTGGTATGCTTAAGAGCTCGTTTTCAAGTTGATGGCCGCAGTAATAATAATTCTCTGGGAGAAAACCTTCTTTTGAGTAGAACAATACTCTTAATTTGGCCAACACATTGATTGATTATTTTGTCCTCAAAACTATCAAGATTTTTAGCAAACTCAAAATTTTCTTGTTGCTGCTTACTAGTTTTTTTGGCAATTACTTTTTAGCTTAATCATGCAAGTCTTATCTTCCATAAGTCCACAAATAGTAGTCACATAAAAAAGTTCTAATTTTTCTAGAAAAAGACAGTCATCTTTTCTAATATCATACTCCCACTGTTCTCAATAAGCTTAACACTTACTAAAAATGGACGTTCCACAATAAGCTTAACATTTGCATCTCATCCTATTATGGGGTTTTTGCTCTCTTAGGATTTAAGAACAAAGCCCTCTAATAAAACATTGAGTTAATTACTCAAAACACACCCAAAAAAAAACCCTTATCTCCTCTTTGATTCCCAAAACTCCCGCTTACGAAGATTTAGCAATTGGGAACATATCTCCCTCCTCTCTCTTGTTTCTCATGCCATAAAAACCATTAAAGCTTATCGCGAAACAAAGGGAGTGCACGATTAGTCAAGATCTAGAGTATGCCAATGTGTCATTACCTTATTTAAGCTAAGGGAAGATAATGGCAATGACACAATTCCTATGACCAATAATTCAGTAAATTCATGTCATATACTAATTACTACAATTTGCAAAGATGAGGGTCATATTTCACTATACTCTAATACAGAAAGCAGAATATGATTTACTGTTTGAAGTAATAACTCAAAAAACAACAGATAAATTAGGTTATACTAACATACCTAGAAACATATGCAATTAATAGCCAAAAATCTCCAATTTTGAAGCAGAAAATAGGCATTATTCCGTATAATAGAACTGAATTCCATGATTGGATGATTATAGAGCCTCACCTGTAAATCATTTTCAGAAGTTTTCTATCAGTAAAATGAAATTGGATTATGCTCTTAATTATATAGGTTGTTTGGTTCAAATATTGCATGCAATATCATCAAATCAAAACCCTAATAATAAGAGTAAGAAAAGAGCTGATCTTTGATTCTTACCAGAGTTTGGAGTGAATAGACTTGTTCTTCTGTTTCATGCCAACGAATAGAAGTTTTGGAGATTATAAAGAATTTTAACTTTGCTACACACAAAAAGGTAGTTGTTCTTGTTTTTTGCAATCAGTTGCAGTCTTGCAGACGTGTAGTTGGTTGGGGAGTTTTAGGAAAGTGGAAACTGATAGGGAAAATAGAAAATAGGGAAGGTTTGGGAGATAAACCTAGTTCTAGTTCATTCATCATACACACGAGTATACTATACATGGACTAGTTTTATATGCACGCGATGCGTGCAAAAACAAACAAAAGGTCAATTGTATAATAATATATACAAAAAATTGTTCATAAAGCTCATTGTATATTTTTCTTCCATATCTTGAAAACCAATAAATCAAGAATGATGTAAATATTTTGTTAATTGAAGCGTATAATAGTAAAAGATGGTGAATTTGTATTTTATTACTTAAGGGTAGAAAAGGGTTTATCATTTTTTGTGGAGTTAAGGGTACAAAGAGGACCCAAACTATCAGGTTTTTCACCATTCAGGACCTACAACTATTTTTTTCACCCTTTGGGACCTGATGACAAGAATCCGGCAAGTTAACTCAACTTTAACTCACCTGAGGTTAACTAGAGCAAAAAAAAAAAGCAAAATTAAATTGAAAAAGTAACCGTTGGAATTTTGGAACTTTAGTTCCTGAAATACAGCTATAAAAACAAACAAACACAAAAAAAAACAATTAAGATAAAATAAATAATACTTAATATCCAAAAAGTACAAGAACACCACAAAAAATAAACTCCATTAAAAGTTCAATCTCCATTCTCATCTTCTCCAAAGCTTAAAAAAAATGATAATTAAAACCCCAAATGAACAAGACTAATTAGATCCTTTTTTTTTTAGTTTTCTGAATGAAAATGAAAAACCCCATTTGCCAAATTCACATTTATCACAAGCCCATTAGAAAAATTCGAATTTATTGCTCCATTCTTGAAGATCTAAAGAATTCGAACAACAATACAAAACAATACGACCCAAAAATAAAAACAATTCAAACAAAAAAATAAAACAATTCGAAAGAAAACCCAAAAAAATCTGAACAATCCCAAAAGGAAAATAAGAACAACCCCAACAAAAAATCACAACAAAAAATCAAAACAAAAATCATACCACAAAAATCAAACATACCCATAAAAATTCGAACAATACAACAAATCCAAAAAAAAATCCACAAGAAAAAGAGAGTTCAAGAGTGAGAAAGAGAGACCATACGACGAAGACCAACTTCGAGATTCATCCACATTGAACATATCTTGTGCTAAAAACCCAAAAAAACGAATTTTTGGTTTGAAACATCTAGATTCAAACTGAAAAATTCGATTTTTGGGTTTGAACATCTTCTTCTTCCAATTTGAATGATTTCAGATGTTTTTTCCCAAAAAAAAATGAAATCGTAAACCATAAATGGTTCAAACCCACAAAATAATGATCCCATTAACTCGAAAAAAACATAAATAAGCGAATTTGTGGTAAATTTTGGTAGAAATTGGTGAACAAATGAGGAAGATCTGGGAAGAAAGAATAACGGAGGAGAGAGAAAAAAAATTGGGTTAGGGTTCTTGAGTTCTTAATTTTTTTTGGGAAAAACAACAAATGATAGCTTTTTGGGTTTTAATTGTCAACTGGGCCCACAAGTTAACCAAGGTTAACATTTATGCTCAGAATCTCATTTTAGGTCCCAAACGGTGTACAAAAAAAGATCAGGTCCCAAACAGTGAAAAATCTGATAGTTTGGGTCCTCTTTGTACCCTTAACTCATTTTTTGTGTCCCCCTCCTCTTCCCTTATATAAAAGAGACTATGGAGTATATTTAGTACTAATTTTTGTTTATTTAGATTATTTTTTTAATATTTTGTTCATTTGGATGATTTTAAATGAGCAATGAACAATTTAGCTCATTTGGATGAATTCAAATGAGCAATGAGCAAAAAAAGTTTTGGGTGTACCATACTCACGCTACACCCCGATATATGATAAAATTATTCCTAGTTCGAATTTGATTGGAATAAATTTTGTTCAACCCACGTCATTGTTGTAAATAAAAGATGTATTTCTTATAGAAAAAATAAACTTTGTTATTGTTTCATTAGATAATGTTGTATGATAGATGACAAAAATTGTATGAGGAAGTACTAATGTTGTTTAAAAGATAGATAAATGTTGAATAAATGATGAATGTTGTATGATAATGGGTTTTTTGTCCCAAACTATCTTTAACTTTCATGTTTTTGCGAGAAACTACCTTATAAAAATTTTATTGTTCTAAACTACCTTACTTTTGACATTTTGTTGTTGACAGCTACCTTATGTCGGTTTCCGGCGTAGACTTTTTTTTTTCCGATCATTTAATATCACATGTTTAGCACGTGACCTCTCTATCCCATTATTTTTCATTTTCACTTTTGTCCCAAACTACCTTTAACTTTCAAGTTTTTGCGAGAAACTACCTTATTTTTACCATTTTGTTGTTAAGACCTACCTTATGTCGGTTTACGATATTGACTTTTTTCCTATTCATTTATTTCTTAAATGTGCGGAATTTTTTGGGCAACAGAAGCAACTGTTGCTGGTAGGCATAGTATGATTAGAGAAATTAGTAGGTGTAATCAAGTCTTTGCAGTTCGATCATATGTTCATATGAATGGAAAATACTAATTTTGCTACATTTTGTCTTGCATGATGAATGCAAATACAATATATCAAGTGATGAATGCAAATACATACATGCACCTACTTATTAACTGATCAAATAAAAAACTTCCATAATAGTCAAATGATTGCCAATTGTTTTAGGCAAAACCAAAATACATAACATACATAAAATGCTTACATAGTAGTAGCATACATAAGTTTACTCGAAAATACATCAAATTTGAAAAGCAACTTGTAGTTAAGTTAATTGAGTGAAAGCTAAGTTATGTTTGACTAGCAAAATCGAGCACCACTGTTGAAATGCAGCTGGATTGAGATGGCTGACTTGGTTGTGGGGGTTGCAGGGTGCTTGTTTGAACTTGATCACCAGTGCCCTTCCTCTTTCTTTTCTTCTTCTTCTCTATACTTTGCACCACTGGATCTATTGACTTTGGCTTTCCTCCTTTAGACTTTGGAGCAGTTGGTTGTGGTGGTTTTTTGCACTTTTTCTTGTTGTGGCCAAGACCACCACAATTTGAACACTTGTTTTGCTTCTTCAACAATTGAGTATAATGTAAATGTAAGTAGCAACAACAACAACAACCACCTTTAACAATTTTCCAATCACAGTATTCAACAATTGAATAATTATCATTCATTATCAATATACACCAATTTATTTTACCGATTCAAACAAAAACTAAAAATTGGGCAAAAGATGAGATTTGTACCTGGGTTTCTGAAATTTTGTATAATTCATCCCTTTTTTGGTGCCCATAGTCCGAATTTGGCAAAAATTCTGGGTAAAATTTGATAATTGAGGGAATGAAATCAACTTGTCAGAGAATAACCAAATTAAAGAAGGTTGAAGAACGAAAAGTAAAAATAAAAAAAATAAAAAACTTACCCCATGTTTTGTCTTTGCTGCCACTTGAATTTCTCCAACCACCATACACTACAGTGGATTGAATGCAAGTGTGAAGTAAATGCTTGATGCTTGAGTTCCAATTGTTTCACGGGGAAAATAAAAATTAGGTCAATATAAGATGAGAGAGATAGAATGAGAACAAGAAATGGAGAAAATGGGTTTGGGGAATTTTTTTTTAAAAAATTTATAGAGGTCACGTGCTAAGCATGTGATATTAAATGATCGGAAAAAAAAGTCTACGCCGGAAACCGGCATAAGGTAGTTGTCAACAACAAAACATTAAAAGTAATGTAGTTTAGGACAATAAAAATTTTATAAGGTAGTTTCTCGCAAAAATATGAAAGTTAAAGGTAGTTTGGGACAAGAAAACCCTATGATAATTGATAAATTTTGTTCGCCTTTGATAGAACTAGGCAAAGGTCGAAGTTTGGAAGGATTGTGAAATAATACGAGGTATATTAGGAAGAGAAATTTGAGATTTTATCATAGGAACGGTTTACTAATTGAAAAATTGTTTAGGAAACTTAAGAACTTTGAGTAAGAAAATTGTTTAGGAAAGACAAGAACTTGGAATTATTCATTGATTGCATTAGTTGTTTACAGATATTGGTACATTATTACAATCATTTGTTGTTGCACTAATTAGGGTCAGGTCAAGTTTTTGCCTAAAACGTGATCTGTTTAGAGTCAATGTCGAGCTGGGTGTCTAACTTTCTAGTTTTGATTTACAAAAATTACATAACATCAACTATTTGCACACCCTTATTATTGTTGTCCTGCAATATTACCAAATAGTCGCTCTCATAAAGCTAGCTTTCTATGATACAAAATATAATCTTTTTTGGCTATTTAACTGGTGAAAAAGAAATACACGGGCATTAAAAAGGATAAAACTACGGTTTTTTCACCAACTATTCCCGAGTTTTAAAAAAATTCACGAGATACTTCCCAACTTTTCAAAATACACGGGGTACCCCTTAGTTTTATGTTAATCAACTCAAATGCCCTTAATGACTAACGATGTTAACCGTCATCAGTCTTAACCCTAATTAACCCATGATTAAATCCTAATTAATTTAAATAAACCCTAAAACCTAACTCCTAACAAACCTTAATCCTAACCTTAACCCTAACCTTCACCACCACCCATCCCATACCCCAGCAGCCCCCAACCCACGCAACAGCCCTCCCTCCTTGACACAACAATCCCCATTGATTTCCTCCCCCGCTAATTTCTTTGATTTTATCTTTCTTCGATCAAAGATGTTCAAAGTCGATATCTTCAGTTAGACCATGTACAAAGTTCAATTTATTTGCACTAGTGTTGTATTTGATTGAAAATTCAAGGGGGGTGGGGGCGCGGGTTTGAGGGTTGTTGGGCTGTGTGGGCCGGGGAAGGGTGGGTGCTAGCGAGGATGCGGGATAGGGGAGGGGGCTGGCGAGGGGGTGGAATTGCAAGGGTGGGGGAGGGGGCTGGCAAGGGGGTGGAATTGCAAGGGTGTGGGAGGAGTGGTGAATGGTTCGGATTAGGAGTAGGATTAGAAGTTAATTACGATTTGAAATAGAAAATTAGGGTTAATGACTAACGACGGTTAACGTCGTTAGTCATTAAGAACATTTTATTACTCCCTCCGTTTCATTTTGATTGTTACACTTACACTTTTCACGCATGTCAATGCAAAACTTTGACGATATATATCTCTAGTTTTGTATTTGTAAAAATTATAAAAAGTACAAATTAATAAACTACATACTAAGACGAATCTAACAATATCCCACATGACTATGTTTTTATTTACGTACAAATCACAAATGATGGTCAAAGTGCGATTTATGAATAGTGTAAAATGTCAAAGTGTAACGATTATAAATAAAACGGAGGGAGTAACATAAAACTTATGGGAACCCCATGTATTTTGAAAAGTTGGGGGATAACTTGTCAATTTTTTAAAAACTCGGTGGCACTTAGTAAAAAAAAACCCTAAAAACTATGTAACAACAAGATCTATAACAAATTGTACTAATTTTTTTATATATTCAGTACATCATATGCTTTGAGCTTCTTATTTTATCTAAAGCAATCCCTAGATTGATAACCATTTAGAGGGCTTGCAATATAAACAAATAATTTTGAAAGAAGATTAAGGAATTTTGGTACATAAAATGATAAAAATAACCAAGATAACAGATTCAGACAAACTTAAATCTCTTATCCGAAATAAAAAATAAAAAAAGAGATGCAAATAAGCAAACTCGAATCCACGTTTATACTACATGTATGTTGAAGATTTCTGCTCATTTGAAAGATGCTAAGAAGTACAAGGAACATAAACTTTGCTTTTGATGTAGGTACACATGAATGTAAAAAAAAATCATGATTTTTGCATTCTTGTCCTTGTTATGATAATATGATAATAAGTCATTATTTCTGCTGAAAAAACCAAATCTTCCAAGATGTATGCAAAATGACTAAGCAGAAAAAGAGAGAGAATTGGATCGAAACTGAGAGGAAGCAGAGCAAAAGGGGAACCTTGAAATCAGGCAAGTATTGCAATTGAAAGAAAAATGAGGTCATTTTTACATTGGCATTCCGCTTTCTGCATGAACAATTTGCAGATGCTCATAACTACTAATCAACACACTTTGGTACCAACAACACACACCCTAAGCTTTAACTCAACGACCTCAAGGCTAAACCACTTGTACACACATGTCACAACAATGAAGGTGTCGAACATGCTCAATTGCGCTTTTTTTTCTAATACATCAAACACCATTGTAGGAATCACTGGTACATACAATATGCAATATCAGGTCCTCGGTCTAACTCTTCTATCATTAGTATCACCACCGTCTGAGAGTTGGGCCCATACGCTCCGAGACTTTCCACCAGCGCTACTGCAATCATCCTCACAGCCAGCAACCGTCTTCAAGAGCTCGGACTGCAATGACGGACAGTGTTCCTTGAGATATTCAAAGCCATCAGAGCGCATAACAGCTGCACCAAACCAAAATACAGACTATCAGAAGACATTCGTTCTAACAAACAGCTCAGCACGTTAACAATCTATTAGAATACAACTCCCTCCAATTCAATTAAATACAGAACTTGGTTTGGAAAGCTACGAGTCGAGAGATAGAAAGATAAAAAGAATATTAGCTTTTGGATGAGGAGAAAAAAAGAGGTCTCATGTGCCAGCAAAAGGGAGCATCACATTTATTTTGAAATCCGAGAAGCGTTACATATAATAGGAAACTGAGAGAGTACAAGAAAGATATGGGAGAAGCATAAAGCAGAACATAACCTGCAAGGTTTTCAGCTGCAAATCTTAAGCAAACGGCCTTCAACTCGGTGGCATTATGGCAATCAGCTAATGCAAGAATCTCGCCAACTGTATGGACAGATATACCTTTGCACAAGGAAGATTCACACAACTGTCTGAGCCTTCCTAGCCCATATTTGTCAGCTGCTGCCAACAACTTACCTATTAACAAGTCAGCTATATGGGACTCACAGGAGGAACTTAGTTGAGCGAGGTCCGCCTCTTCCACAAGATCATCTCTGTATATAAAGTGCAACATAGCCTGAAAAGCACGCAAAAGGCTTCATATATTATTGTCCCATTCGTACTCGTGTAAAATTAGAACCATCAAGATATAAACAACACATTCTAAATAAAAATGGAAAAGTCTTCTAAATCTTTTCCCCTGATTTCTTCAATGCAAGTGAAAAGGCTAGGATAGATGGACCAGCCGAAACAACTAAAAGAATAATATTCAACCCAACAAAAAAGACTTTCCCAATCATGCATACAGGTCATACAGTAAATGAGAGAAGAGATGACCGACTAAAAAATTTGGAACCACGAGCACAATACAACAATATCTACATCAGATCACCTGGAAAACTTTTGGCTCCATGTCATTCACAATAATCTCTTCTTTCCCTTCCTCTAATTTCTCCAAAAACTCAGATCGAAATATAGGTGATCGAGCAGCCAAGACCAATTTATGTGCATGGAACTTTTCTCCAGCCACAACAAAAACGATATCTGAACCTTCCGTGTTTTCAAGCAGCATGCCAAAATGCATTCCCATATCAGACTCGGGAACCCGGATCGGGTGCAATCGAGGACATTCAACTGATGACACTACAACACCAACAGTACAATTAATTCGCAGACAGTCATCCTTAAGATAACTTGACACTTCAAGCATACTCCTCTTGAAGAAGCGCTTGTATCCCCTGCATTAGCACATTAACCAAAAGAAACAGTTAGCAAGAGCACAAGCCTTGTTTTAAGTATCATAATTCATGAAGCTTCTCAGCAATCAAAAAAAGACCTCCACAAAAATACAATAGTTACCACAGAGACATCAAAAATCTCATAAATCATGACAATGCCACAGAGATTGTAATATCGAGATCAAAACTAAAATCTCTGAAGATAGTACATATGCAAAACAGCAGAAATAGAAACAAAAAAACTAAAACAGTAAAGTGGAAAGATCAAACAGGTGGATTTAGTGATTAATGACCAGATTCCTAAGCCTTCCATAACCCCGGAGCAGCACTGAACCTCCACCCCACCCAACCACGTTCAAAAAAAAATGCACACAATAATCGATACTTGGGAGAGAAAATGAAGTCATCGTCTGTTGCGATAAGCAACTCTATTTGCATCTTTTCTCAATGATACACATTAGCATCTGTCCACTGAGCTTCATCCCACCCTACCCACCCCTGGCTAAGAGAAGACACACAGAAAGATGAATCCTTGAAGTCAAAAGAAACTTGTCAGCCTGTGCAAAAAGAATTTCCTATATCTAGAAAATTAGTAACAATGCTGGCTGAGATAAGTCTCCCATGTGCATCTTTTCTCAATAATAAGAGGAAATATATTAGCATGTAACTTATTCAATAGAAGATGTGTAGTAGGCTTGACAACTCCATATAAATTTTCCAAGGGACAAGGAATATGTGACTAATTGGTGTATGCAGCAAATTTAAGTAAGAAACAAAAGCAGACAACTCCTTCAGTCTCTCCCATATGAATAATTCTAATTCCTATTTTAAAAAGTCCCAACTATTATTTCTAATTATTATATAATGTTCAATCCCTTCATAATTAATCCTCATAATATATTGATTTAGCATTATATATCCAATATGCAATAGTATGAGTTATTGTTGATGCGACTCTAAAAGTTGTTCTCCAAGTAGTATAGGATGTAAAAGATGTTAATCTTATACATATACAAAATGTGACAAAGTATTTATTTACTGAACACAGTTTACTTTGATTACATCTGTTCGACGTCTCCAAAATAATCATTATTCTAATCTGTAACCCCCCCCCCCCCAAAAAAAAAAAAAAAAAAAAACTCCATTTTTCCTACATCTTCCACTCCATCTCTCTATCTCTTGAGTTAGTTAATGAATCGACTATTAGACACTCAAGAGGTGACAGGAACCCCTTTCTACCTGGTGGGTGAGCTGGGTTCAAGTAGGCAACATAACCCCAAGATGTTGACAATATATATCATTCACTAGGTCTAGACTCAAGAGATATTCAAGCTCTGCCATGAGCCTATTCAATTATCCATGTTGAATACGATAAATTTTTGATAGGGTTCTAACTTCCAACTCCTCATAAATTTTGATTCTATGTTGATATGATTTTAATAGTGAGGTACTTGTCTGGCCTAAAGAAGACAGAGAAAGAGAGGAGAAGAGAACAAAAGGAGAATAACATATCGAAGACGGAGAAGGAGAGATGTGAAAGCTTGACCGGATACAAACATCTGCACATGTGCTGGAAAGTACCAAAAATTGATCAATGGCAATCTCTGGCATAACCAGCAATCACAATTTCCCAAATGCTTCACAATCCGCAAAGTAGGGTTTCTCTAAATTCGGTCTTTCCATGAAGGAAGCCAGGCTCCATTCAGTGGGTATTCACCCCATCCCACCCCACGCCACAAACACACACATACAGAAAGATAAAAACAACAATCAACCAAGAAAACAAACAAAGACCACATAATCCACAAAATTATAGAGCTTAATATCAATAAAACAACTGAATCTCCTACAAAAAAAATACAAAAATCTGCCACAAATTAAGCAACCTATCCTAATTCCAACCCTTATAATCCAATCACAACAACAACAAAAAAAAAAAACTAATCAATCAATAAAACCCAATTACAAGAAATAATAATCAATCTTACTAAACAAAAATCAATAAAATCAATCTCTATAAAACGCAAACATACCACATACTCCCTCTATACTTCAAAGTATAGGGCCCACTTTCCAAGGATCGATCAAAATGGCTATGAACTTTATGCTTCGGTTGATCACCTTGATCAACAAGAGTCAGCTCAAACAACGCCCTAACATCGGTACCCTCACTAGCTAAAGCGATAAAAACCGATACATAAGCTGAATTATCTTCAGGATTTTTACCGTCTGGGTAAAAATAAATCGCCCATTGATAACCTCCAACGCTAAAATTGTCGCTTGCAATGTGTTTTCCGACGCCCATACCTTTAGCTAAAGAATAACCTTGGATCACGAACTTGTGGGACCCATTTACAGTTTCCGTCACCACCCGAGAGCTCGTCGGAGAAATTACCGCCATTGAAGGTTCCGACATGGTTGACGGTGAAGAATTTGAGAGGAATTTGGGGTTAATTCGTGGAAATCATGGAGAATTTGGGGGGTTTTGTGAGGAGAGAGAAAGTGGAAAGTTAGGGTTTACGTTGGGGAAGAAGATGGAAGATGAAGAAATGAGGATAATTGGGGATTTTTGTTACTTTTCTGTTTGGTGACACGGCTCAATTGGTCTAAACTCGCTTACTTTTATGGTTATTGCTATGAAATGAAGATTTGACTTTAAGTCTTTGATGACCCTATGCTTTAAAATTTGGGCCAATTCTGAAGATTTGAAACTTTGAAAGATTATGCTATCAGCCTATCACCTTGTTTCTTTGCCTTTTTCGTCATTGGGATCATGGGATGTCCCTAAAAAAAATTGTTGTAGAGTTGTATCATGTATGGTGTATGGTGTATGGTGTATGGTGTATGGTGTATGGTGTATGGTGTATGGTGTATGGTGTATGGTGTATGGTGTATGGTGTATGGTGTATGGTGTATGGTGTATGGTGTATGGTGTATGGTGTATGGTGTATTGGTGTATGGTGTATTTAAGACTGATTTTTGCTTATTTAAAATTTTACTTTTTTAGTTCATTTGCTTATTTGAGTGATTTTAAATGAGCAATGAGTAGATATATCATATTCACGGAGTCACGATACATCCGGATGTATGATAAAACTTTTGTGCACTATATTCACAACTTTTATACTATACAATAGGGTGAATGTACATCTGTTTTCGAAATTTCTAGTGGTAGCCTCCAACTTTGACAATCTATCATTGGTAGCCAAAAAAAAGTATGATTATCAGAAATAGCCTTGAGGTTTTGGCTATACTTGAAAATGTTGCATTAACGAAATTTCGTTGAAAACAATTCTTGAAAGAGTTATTTTTTAACTAAGTATGGTTCCATAAGCTAGAATGATATGAGTTTTCTTTATAAAATATATTTTGCCTTTGTGTCTTATTAAAAACTTATTTCACTCTACTTTACAAAAGAAAGTCTGTCAAGGATAATTATGTTATATTAGATATTAGAAACCTTAATTACGACGAAAACAACCTTCTTAACAATTGTTTATGGCGAAAAAAGGTTTTTAATACCACATTTTCAAGTATAGCCTAAACCTCAAGAATTTTTTTTGGCTACCAACGATAAAAATAAAAAAAATTAAATAAATTGAATGCTACCACTAAGAATTTCCTTTTTTTTTGGCAAATGTCTCATTTTTATGCTTATTTAGAGCTCTACAAATAAGCAATGAATAAATAAATAGTATTGATTGTATGGGATAAATCCGATACAACAGACATGAAAAATGAGCATTGGCAACCCTATAAAGGGTAGGAGAGTACGGTCCACTTATAATCCCAAATGAGCTCCCAAACTAAAATCAATTGGCAATTATAGAAGTAATTCCTCTAACGTATATTGTCGTATTTTCTCTAACTCACATGTGATTCAACAAATAATAATAATAATAATAATAATAATAATAATAATAATAATAATAATAATAATAATAATAATAATAATAATAATAACAATAATAATAATAACAATAATAATAATAATAATAATAATAATAAGTAACACAGTTGCATGCCTCAAATCAGGGGAGAGAGTAAGTAAAAAAAATATTTTTTTTGGGCTCCCACTTGGGACCTGTTGGTAAGAGGAAGGACCCTACTGGACCAGCAATTCGTTCATGTCAGTCAGTCCAACTACACATGTCAACACTTGAGACTAGGGGGATATAAAGAAATCCCTACTCCCAAACATAAGTAGGAGGTCACAAGGTGAAGTCCCCACCACCTCCACCAAGTGTGGTTAGTAAGTAACTAAGTATATACTCTACCAACAAAAACACATTTTTAAAAAAACAAGGTATTGAGAAACCTTGACAAGTTTGGGGGTTTAAAGGGGATCCTAACTTGCCAAGGGTAAGAAAATCAATCCCAGGACCTCCTTAAACCGAGAAAGAAGGTCTAACCACTAGACCATCATTCACTCTCAATAAAAACTATATTTTATCTATCTTAAAGAATTTATGTCTATGCAAATCTTTTTTGAGAGGATATGTCTATGCAAATTAAAAGGCGTGCTTGACAACATTTATGCTCCACATGACACCCTCAATCTGCCACTAAAATTTTGTAGAGGTGATCATCTTGGCCCGGCCCGTTTTTGGGCCGGGTTTTGGGCAAAATTTTTCGGCCCGCGACCCGGTCATTTTTTTTGTCTTTGGGCGGGCTTTGTGCAAGCCAAAAACGACTTTTTAGACTATTTTTTGGCCCGTAAAAGCCCGCTAATTTAGGCCCGAAATAGCGGGCTTTGGACACAAAAATTTGGTCCGAATTTAGGCCCGGCCCATGATCACCTCTAGAATTTTGCAATGTGTCTTTACGAACAATAAGTCAGGTGATCATTTTTTTTTAAAAATATATATGCTGAAGTCTGGGCTCAAACCCCTTACCTCAAGTAAAGAATTCCAAAGATTTACCATCTAATCTAACATTTTTTAGTGATTCATGTTTTCACAAAATTATAGATATGTGTTGTAATTAATCAGTAATGTGGCAGTTAATGCAGTTATGCAGCCATGAAGTTTATTTTTCTTATTTGATTTTGTTTTTTTGCAGTTATCCCCTTGCTCATCTCTCCTTTCGAAATTCACCATGATCATTATAGTCCTCTACTTCGTAACTAATGGTGTACAGTTACAAATTATTTTGGATGCTAATCAAATCTTATTGTTGTTGTTCGAGAATACGAATCAGGAAATAGAGCTCAAAGGAATAAATGACCTATTAATAAGAATTAATATACATTTACCACTACACTAAGTGATATATAGTGTAATCATTTTAAAATTAGATTATTAATAGATGAAGAATTTAAGTACCTTGGATATTGTTCGGGCCTTAAAACTAGTTCACCTTGAATCCTTGTTACTTGTTGAAATATAATTACATTCACATGTATTGGTAATGTACCTAATAATGAATACATTCACATGACTTTTTATTGTTCATTGATTAAAACATATATAGATTTGGCATATTCATCATTCTGGTTAAGAATCAACCTAATTCAAATTTAGACGCACTTTATTGACAATTACAGTGAGAATAAAAGGTGTGTGAAGGAAAATGAATGCGTATAAATTAATAACCTTCTAATTTTAGAAGTAATTAATGTTGATTTTAATGAGAACTCAAACCTAATATTAATAGTACATGCGGTTTAAGCGACTTTATAGTTAATTAGAAACCATATATATATTTTATTACATATGTAAGCATTAAAAGCTAAAATTCATCTTAATACTTGTCATGTCGTTACATTGCTTTTTCCGGGATTTCGGTACCAATAGCATTAGAAGTGCCAAATTGTCATATATCACAACATATATTTAATATTATAACTTATTGGAAAAATAGATAATTGGAGCATATAAATGTGCTCAAAACTAAAGTTCCTCTTTGGTGAGAAGTTGATAACCCGACCAATTATATAACCTTGAAAATTTAAAAATGTAAGTATTGTAAATAGATCCTTTTCAATCTTAAAAAATATAAATGCTAATCAAATGTTTGTACTCTCTATCAACTTGCCACGTGCATGCTAACTACCTAACTCTTAACTCAACAATTTTCACAGCTTCGACTTTAAAGTAATAATTCGACAAAATCTAACATAGATGCAACATGGAAGTTTAGGTATTAAAAAGTTACTATATATTTTAACGTTAGGTAACTCATAATTGTAGAAAAAAATATACTTGCATATACTCAGTCATAATTTAATATATAGGATTAGCTATCATTAATCAATATCTATTTCTTTCAAAAAAATAAAAAAAATCAATATATATTTTTCAAAAGTCTTTAATATAATTATAATATCTCCAACTATTTATCTCCATTATCCCATCTCGAACTTCACTTTCAATGATTTCACTTCCCTTTGTATTATTCTGTCATCCTTTTAACTATTATAATTATATATAGTATTATGTATGATTTTAAGTTTATTTACCCCTTGTTAACTCAAACTCTAATAATTTACCACTTTAACTAAAACCCTTGAATTACACCTACATGAACCTAATAATTTAAATTTAGGGTCTAAATACGTAATAGATTGTTTTTATTTCTTAGAATATGTACGTACGAGCAAGTAAAACTCCTCTAACTTCAATTTACTTTGTTTTATGTCTGGTGGTTGTATTAGGCTATTAGCGTTAGGTTGTACTTTCGAGAGATATGTGAGCTAGTCCAAGCCCAATCTCAAGCTCACCACTAAAATCTTTGGCATCATGAAATGGATATTGAGATTATCCAAACAAATACTATAAGAAGCCTCATTACTCATATTGTCGCAACTCTCATCGTCACTCTTAAGGTCAAACTCAACGAAGCAAAAAAAACTCCACCATGATTTCAGTAGACGAAGCTCTAAAAATCATACTAGAAGTAGCTCAACGTCTCGAAGAAGTAACCGTTCCAATTCACGAAGCTCAAGGCAAAACCCTAGCTCAAGATATCCATGCTCCCGATCCTCTTCCTCCTTATCCCGCATCCATTAAGGTTACCTACTAATCTTCATTTCTAATTCTACATTAAGAATCGATTTAATATCTTTATTTTACTGCAATTTCGTTAAATTAGGGTTTCGATTGATTAGTTTATACTATTATTCAAGAATTTATTTAATAAATGGCGTTTTTCAATTTTCGGCATAATTTTTCATGGATTTTATGCGATGATGTTGATAGGATGGTTATGCGGTGATTGCGGCAGACGGTCCTGGGGAATATCCTGTAATATCCGAATCGAGGGCCGGAAACGATGCTGTTGGTGTTACTGTGACTCCTGGAACTGTTGCATATGTTACTACTGGAGGTAAGCTAAATTTGCTCCAGAGCATTGGAATTGTTGCTTGAAATGCCGTAGATGATTCCATGTAGAATCTTTTCGTAGCTTCCCTAGTCGGATGCAGGGGATCGTGATTGTAGATTGTATTTATTATCGTGTCATGTTGTGTAATCATATATGTCATGTTGCTTGGCATCTTATGAGATACCTTCATCGTTGGTTCTAATTGTGGTATTTTACATTTTTTTCGTCGTGGCTGGATTTAGGACTGACCTTTTAGGAATGGCATGTAGTAAGGACACTCTTAAGCATTCTTATGAGCATTTGTTGTTGCAGGGCCTGTCCCTGATGGAGCTGATGCGGTTGTTCAGGTGGAGGACACTGAACAAATTCAAAGTGATCCTAGTGAGCCTAAGCGAGTGAGAATATTGGTGCAAACTAAGCCAGGTCTTGATATTCGTCCAGTAGTAAGTCTTTTTGACCCGCATCTCGCTCTTTTCTTTGCAGACATCTATATATAGGCTCCATGGCTCCTTTTTAGATTGGGTTATATGGCGGTTTCATGACTAGATAAACTTTTATGGAACTGTTAATATGAGTTGATTAATTTATTGTTTGGGTTGCTTGAGACTCCTTCAGTAATTTCTTAATAAAGTGCTTAGGTTTTATTCTACTGCCACATCTAAGTTTAAAAATTCTTTTTTTAGGGCTGTGACATTGAGAAAGATGCTGTGGTGTTGAAGTCTGGTCATCTTGTTGGTGCCTCTGAAATTGGACTGCTTGCTACGGTGGGAGTGACTATGGTGAAGGTATATTAAAGGAGTTCACCCTGCTCTTGTCCTTTTCTGCTAATTACCTTTTTTATTTCATAAGTCGCAAGAAGTTAAATGCCCTGAGTCGTGGTCTTCCATGCAGGTTTTTCGTACTCCAACAATTGGTGTGCTCTCGACCGGAGATGAACTTGTGGAGCCAACAACGAGAAGCTTAGGTTGTGGTCAGGTACTAATTTACAAGAATCGAGGATGGTTTGGTGGAGTTTGCAGTTGATATATTTACTGTTGCAGTTGATTTAAGTTGCTTGCTATTGTTAGAAGTATTTGCCTGATTGTTACTTTCTTCACCTTCATTGTGGTAAATGTTGTAATATAGTATAATTTGAACCTGTCTTTTTAAAATGTTTTGACGGTTGGGAGTTGTGGGTCTGAGTTCTAAGTCAGTTTATAACTTTGTTTAGAGGTTCTTGAAGGAACATTCTGCTGTATATTATGATTTGACATTGTTGCTCATTTCTAATTCTGGATGTTATATAAGTTCATCTTAAAAGTGTAACTTAGGGAGGCTGGTGTTGGGGGAGTGGAACTCCCATCACATGTACGTCGAAGTTTCTGAGGATATCTGATCTAGGTAGGTATTTGGCCTAGGTTCCTTATCATTCATACATCACACTCTTGGCCTGTTGTTCCTCCTCTATTATATTCTCGCCTTCCCACATTGCTCAGGTACTGTTGTGTACAAATATGCTAGGAGGAAAGGCAGTTGTGGTTCGATCACATCATTGGGGGGGGGGTAGCGAGTTCAGTTTACATGGAATGCATTTGCCATAGGGTCAGATATAACGACTTTGCCTCTAGTTTTTATACTCTCTTGATTCAGAGCATGAATTTTTATCAATTTGTAGATTAGGGACTCCAACCGGGCCATGCTACTAGCAGCAGCGGTTGAACAGAATTGCAGTATTGTGGACCTTGGCATTGCTCGTGATGATGAAGCAGAGCTTGAGAAAATCATGGAAAAGGCCTTTTCTGCTGGAATCGACATACTATTGACGTCTGGTGGTGTTTCCATGGGAGACCGAGATTATGTAAAGCCATTGCTTGAGAAGAGAGGAAAATTGCATTTCAGCAAGGTAACTATTGTTGCCTTTGACTCTTATGTTCAGAGTGGCTCAAGACTCACGATATCATGATAACAAATTAAAAGTTGTAGTGTGAATTGTGAAGTTTGATCATTTTGCACATCTTCAATGAATAGAAGATCAAGGATCATGAAACACGCTTGATTTTCTTGATGTGTTTTTGCTGTATTCATGCTAATTTTGTGTTATAGCTTTGCATGCTTTAGGTTCTCATGAAACCAGGAAAGCCTTTAACATTTGCTGAGATCAATACAAAGCCAGCTCAGAATGCGAATGCTAACAGAGTTTTGGCCTTTGGGTTACCCGGAAATCCTGTGAGCTGTTTAGTTTGTTTTCATCTCTTTGTAGTTCCCACTATTCGTTGTCTTTCTGGACGGACAAACTCCAATATTCTGAGGTTACTAATAATTTTCTTATTCTTAAGCATTCTGGTTTTTTCTTCATATTCTGTTGCAATTATTCCAATGTTCCTTAAGCTATCTGCATGTTGTCGTTTGCTGTACAGGGTTCATGTTCGCCTTGAGCAACCCCTTAAAACAGATCCTGCACGTCCTGAATTTCACCGTGCCATTATTACATGGAAGGAAAATGATGGTTCAGGAAATCCCGGGTAAAATCTGATATCTCCACTTTGCTGGTTCATCTTTTCCTTTCCTTTTCTATTTTCCCCCCTTTTAAGTTTTCCTTCTTCAAGTTCCTTCATCCTTTCCTCCTCCCTAACTTGTCTGGGACTCTTTCTGGAGCTTTACAAGTGTTTTGCAATATCCATAAATTTCAGTTTTGTTGCTGAGAGCACTGGTCGGCAAATGAGCAGTCGTCTTTTGAGTATGAAGTCAGCAAATGCTTTGCTGGAGCTGCCAGCTGGAGGTACCTTGCTCCCTGCTGGAACGTCTGTATCTGCCATTGTTATTTCTGATTTACTCAGTGCTCCTGCAAAGAGGCATATGTTATTACAAAGTTCACCTAGTGAAACTGCTGCTAGCAACTCTCAGGATCCTGCAGTTAAAGTTGCTATTCTGACAATTAGTGATACAGTTGCAACAGGGGCTGGGCCAGATCGTAGGTAAGCAATATTAAGGCAGTTTTATTTATTATTACTATTTTTAAAATTTATTCCCCTGGGAGAAAAGGGAAGATTGTTGGTCACCTTAGAATGGAAGATAGTCAATAACCTCTATCTGAGTGATCTTGGATATATCCTCAGCCTCAGGGACTATAACTTATTTTTGAATATCTGAACTTATGTGAACAAAACTGAACTTATTTGAACTTATTAGACCTTATAAGTCCTTATTAAATCTTATCTAAACTTATTAGACTATATTTTGTGAGAATCTCAGACCTTATTTTTGCTCAACTGAACTTATCCGAACTTATTTTTTCTGATAAGGACCGAAAATAAAGTGAACAAAATTGACCCTTAGAAGTACTTTCATATTTTGCCCAATCAGAGTGAGTACATACAAGCCTTATCGAGTTTCCTTGGTTCCCTTTTACAGCCAATCAGGGTGGATTGAGTAACACAATCTATATTCATGCAAGGCCCATTTATACTTTCGATGTGGGACTCTTGCACTCACCTTTTTCATCTCCCTCTTATGTGTTGGCTAATCCAATGCCATATTACTCTGATTGCTGATGATTGACCCAAGATGAATCTGCTATATTCATGCAAGGCCCATCTATACTTTCGATGTGGACTCTTGCACTCACCTTTTTCATCTCCCTCTTATGTGTTGGCTAATCCAATGCCATATTACTCTGATTGCTGATGATTGACCCTAGATGAATCTGTTGTTGTACCATGTAAAATTTTTATATCAGGCTTAATAAGGCAATCACTTTAAAAAACCTAAATTAAAATGTCTTAAAACTAATTGAAATGGGTGGAGCAACCTACTTCCTTGAGAATGAGCCTTTTATTTTTGAAGGTGGATATACGAGCTCAGGAAAGCATTATCATGATTTATCTTTTTGGATTGTCGTGGTTATGGTTGGACTTCATGTTTGATTTAAACTTTTAAGTGCCAGTACTGGAGGAGACCATCTGTAATTGCTGCACTTAGGGCTTGACGTCTTGTTGGTCATGTTGGTTGAATATCTGCTTCTTATTCAAGTCAAAACCCACTAAGTCACTGGCTTCCTCCCGACTAGCAAGCTTAAGTTTGTTTCTGGTTTGTGAATATGGTATTTAGGATGAAGAGGAATTTAAAAGAGGCTGAATCTGTGTTCTGTCATTTTGCTGAGAAATGGGATTGAAGTCTCAAAATTATGCAATAGTAGAAGAGAAAATAGAATTAGGTCACCAGATAGCTAGTTGTATTGAATGATCAATGTAATCAATCCAATTACAACTCCTTACTTTTGAAAGTCTAAGTCTCTCGACTCAAGGATAAGCTCACCACTTTTCAATATGATCTTCACTCTCTCAGCCCCTGGGTATTTATTACAAAGTATCTCCTAAAAGATCCCTATACTGCAACTAACTTCCCTTTTGCTGACATCATAATATTCATACATTCCCTCCCCATACTCGACTGCCTCAGTTTACTTTGCTGCCCTCAACAGACCAGCCCTTTTCTACCTTCTTGTGGCAGAAGAGTAGAGAATAGTGAGAGCTGATTGAATCTTAGCATAATTTCACGTGTGGCTTTGCATAACAATATCATATGTAGCATTTGTGAGAAATATAATTCCTTGGCCACTGTGCAATGGATTTGCTTCTCACTGCTTCAGCGTTCAAATTACATGCTTTTCCTCTTTATCTTGGTACTTATAGTTGTAGCTGTTGCATCTGGATACGCCTTCTTGAATCATCATTTCAAAATAGGTCACATCATTGATGCTACAGAAAACAAGCAAGAATAGTATTTCTCCGTGTCTGAGTAGGACATGGTAGTGCAAATGCATTGCTACATTCTTAATTTTACACTTATGCAGTTGACAGATTTGGGCATTTTAGCATTGTAAATTTCATGGCAAATATGAAAAAAGAAGATTGCTTTATCTGTTGTCCGTTTGTAATAAAGCCATTTTTAGTATTTTTTAACTTTAGGTTATAATGGACTATAAGTAAAATGACTTAGAAACCTCTGCGCTTCTTATTTATTGCGAAGAAGCGGATGGTCATTACATTACGGATCAAGGGTTAGTTTGAAACAACTGTGCTGTTGTTACTTGGGCAAGCTGTGTATATTGGACCCTCTTCACCCTACCTGGGTGGAAGCCTCTTTAGTGGCGTTGTGGTAATGTTCATTCTCTGATGTTCTGGAGATATGCATTATCCCCCTGTAGTGGTGTAAGATCATTTATCTAATTGCTCTTGGAGTTGTTCATATATGGTTGAATTTCATGTTCTCCTATCTCAATGATCTTTCCTCTTGTACTTGCAGTGGCCCTAGGGCTATTTCTGTCATTAATTCTTCCTCAGAGAGGCTAGGAGGAGCAAAGGTAGTTTCAACTGCTGTTGTTCCAGATGATGTACAAAGCATTAAGGATGTTTTATGGAGATGGAGTGATGTTGATAAAGTGGATCTCATCATCACACTTGGTAAGCCTTTTGAGTCTCCAGTGCGTTATTTCTTTTTGGAAAGTTACTGATGCAAAGACCATCCAGGAGTGGCCTTAACCGGGGTGGGGTGGGGGGGGGGAGGCTGTGATACTGACAAGTTGGGGGCAGCTATGCACTATAGACAACCTACTTAACACACCTTGTCCTAATCTCTTTGAGTGTCTGTTGCCTTTGACAATAGGAATCTGAGACTATGCTGAGAACAGTAATTGTTTTTAATTTGAATGGCATGAACAAAATTTCTATTGGTTTCCCTGGCTCCATTGATTATCACCAAAGCAGTTTGAAGAAGCTTTGTAGTACCGGCTACTAGGCTCAATATTTTTATGTATAGCCTCTGAAACTTAGTGCGAATGGAAACAGAAAGTTCAGAAAGAAACTTTGTTTTAAATTTTGCTCTCAGAAATAAATATTCTGTCTTATTTGTGTCAGCTCTTTTTTTTTTTGTTTCCTAATTTCTCGAGTTATGTTCGATGCTAGGTGGCACTGGTTTCAGCCCCAGAGATGTGACTCCAGAAGCAACAAAAGAAGTAATTGAGAAAGAAACTCCTGGTCTTCTATATGTCATGATGCAAGAGAGTCTGAAGGTACTACCTTTTTTATTGTCATCTGTAATTTAAAATCGTTATACTTAATGTAACTTGGGCTTCTATGGCTGTTTGTTGTTCATGTTTACACATCCACGTCATCCATATAGACCCCATCTACAAGAAGGTAGCCACTCAGCAACTCATTGCTAGATATTCAAACAGATCAATTATAACTTTTTACTCAATTTGAGAATACAAAACTATCTAAGATAGATAAGAAATCAAAATATCAGTTCCCTTTTCTTTTGGTTATATTGTTGCATGATACCTTTCACAGAGAATGTACTCCTTCCGACTCTGCAGTCTCTTCACTCATCCTTTTTGGGATTTCTTGAAGTTATCTTGACACTTCTTTTTTTTGTTAAAGAGAAGACTTTAATGTAAAGGTTTTCTACTCTTCTGTCTCCTTTGGAAAACTTATATGGTCTTGATAAGCCAAAGAAGAAGTGGAATGGTGGATTATGCTGTCTCCATAATGTACTGTGAATTATGATTAGTTACCTTGCAACACAAGGTATTTTTTTAAATTTGGTTTGGATCCTCCCTTGAAATCTGAATATCCCATCTCAACTTTGCTTCTCTCATTTTACTCTAAACTAATTGATTTTTTTCCCTTGCTTAGTTTCTTTATTTTGATTGTGCTTTCTGTTGTCCTATATCTGAGTCTGTTCTTAATATCTGATTCTGTTTCCTCCTCCATATAGGTGACACAAACTGCCATGCTCTCCCGTTCAGCTGCAGGAATAAGAGGATCTACACTGGTATTTCTAAAACTTATCTTTGCATTCTTTGAGAAAGACATTCTTAAAAAGTTAGAAAAGAGGCCAAAACAATTATGTGATAATTGTTTGCAAACTACTGTGCTATTACATGGCACTAATAACACAATAATGAAATGAAGAAAATCTGCTTTCTACAAACTTTTTTCAAGCTTTCATGGTGAACACAGACTCTGCGTGTATGTTATTCATGGGGTAGTGCAGAAGTAGACCTTCTGCTAAGACCTGTCACAGCTATGGCAGATTAATGGAGCTGATTAGAAACTAAAACTGGACTAACCGATTGTCAATTGGAAAATTAGAGAAAATAAAAGATAAGCTCAAGCTTTTGAGAGTCTCTCAAGAAACTAAAACGCTTAACCATATTCTCCATGCCTTCCCTCTTTCTGATCTCCTCTATTTATAGAGAATCAGATTCTCTTTTCCGTTCTCCCTCCTCCCTCCTCCCTCCTCTTAACTGTCTTGCTTCCTCTTCAAGCTATACACTAAACCACTAATTATGTAATGCCTACACTACCCCTGCCTGTTGAGCTAGTTCGCTTATTGTTCGGATAACTGTTTTTTGGAGAGAAAAGGAGAGAGCATGTCACCAGTGAAATGAAAGAGAGAAATTGTTGTGGGTCTCACACCAAGAGGAATTACTAATTCACTCCCCTTCTCACATGTTCACCATCTCCACTTAGTCTTATTCTTTATTAAATACTTTTTTTTGGCCATGCTGAAAACTCCCAACTTAGCAGCAGTGCAGAGTATAAACTAGCCTACTATCCTTTGTAATGTGTAATGCAAGAACAGTCCTTCGATCCGCTTTTAACACTTTATCACTCTTTGATTTTCTCACACTTTGTTTGGATGGTAATCATGGAGGATTTAAAGAACCCTTCCAATGCGCTTTCCTTCCCTTCTCCATGTGACATCCAAACGAGGGATAAATGATTCCCTTCTCTTCCTTTCCCTTGCGTCATTTTCTCTCTGACTTTTCCCTATCCAAACACACTCTTTAGTGATCATTGTATAGCTTTCACAATATCGTGTCTCCTGAATAATCTCGCTCTCATACAGATTATCAACATGCCGGGCAATCCAAATGCTGTGGCTGAATGCATGGAAGCCTTGCTGCCTGCGCTCAAACATGGTTTGAAGCAAATAAAAGGAGACAAGAGAGAGAAACACCCGCGTCATGTGTCTCATGCTCAGGCTGCAACTGTGGATACATGGGAACAGAGCTACAAAAAAGCCACTACCAACACTGCAAAGGAGCTTGGCTGTTCATGTTCCCACTAAGACAATGAGATGAATGATTAACAGGCATGTTTACTAAACCTCATATACCTTAAAGAGTTACAAATTTTATCATTTCTAGTTGATCTCTCTCTCTCTATGCATGTTCCAGGTCGAGTGCAGTTGTTGCACTCGGTACAGTCATACATAAATGGGGAAACAATTTTTTCATCATTTCTTCGAATGTTTTCATGGCTTGTTTTGTGAAAAAATGCATGCAAATACTTGTTTTTGTGTCAGTTTTAAGTTTTACCAACTTCAGAGTCGTGATTTTTCTATTGATGCAAATCTCTGATGAATATGTTCCTTTTATTGATATTTGGCATATCATACATATGATTGAACACCCTTGTAACATATTTGATTAAACACCCTCACATTTTTGATTCACATAGGTATTAGTAATACGTAAATGATCTTAACGATCATATGGAAACATATAAAACTTATGTGAATCTTTTTAGCATATTGATCCTCCTCGGCAACGTAGAGCCCCAGCTGATCTTGTAAGTTGTCTGACAACCTTACCACTTTCCACAGGAAATATCTCTTCAGGGCTGTAGTTCGGTTTTACAAAACCTGATCCAGTTTCGTTAAAAGAAGCTCCATTTTCCAAGACATCTCCCACAGACTTGAAATTCCATCCTTTTCCATTTTTCTTGTCAAGGATGTTCATTATAACCTGTCAACAATACATGACGAGAGACAAATTTAGATAGTGTGTAAAAACTATAATTTGCTAACCACTTGTTTGGTAGCCGATAATAGATGTGCTTTTACCCTTGACACCTATTTTTGTTAATTAATCTTGCCGGCCAAAATTGGTAAATTAGTCCGTCTTTCTGTTGAATCGTATTGTTCCACACTCTCTTTCCCCGTATTCTTTTGAGGACCCCGTGAAAAGGTCTACTGGATGTTGGTTTTTTGGTCTTACCATTTGGTGGTAATGGTAATGAAGTTATATGTAATTTTTTAAATGAAATCTGATGCAAATTGCCATGGTATCTCCAACCATTTGTGTAATTCTTAATAATTTTGTGAAGAAAAAGAGTATATGAGGATGGGTAAAGTATCACACTATTGGTATGCCTTTATTCACATTATCACCCATAAACTCGTCATTTGTTATAATTCATTATCGCATTCCAAATGGAACCTTAAAGGTCTTAGAATATTATGTGTTTGGCATATTCATTGATTACAACGGCAAATCTGGCTGTGAGTTGAGTAAACGTTTTGTTTATTGATATAATTAGGATTATAGCATTTGCTCATAGAAATACTAGAAGGCTGTCAAATTTCCTATATTAGAAAGCAGGTATGATGAAGCAGATATAATTACCTCTTTTGATCCAGATTTTGGGGCAACAAAGAGGTTTGATTCGCTCTTTATGCTAGGGTTCATGCTTCCTCCTATGGCATATATTTCCCATCCTAGGTATAAATTGTTAGTCACATGAGCATAACCATGACGAACCCTTGGCATGCGCTGGTGGCAATTAGGGCCAAAACGGTTGTAGACAACAGTGACCTTCATATTTTTATCGTCCTTGAAATCATCATCGTGGCCTAGGAGCATGACCTTGTCATGGTCGCGAAACCAATTGTTGGAGATGGTAATGTTGGTTGAGCCAAGGGTTACATCGATTAGGCCGTCCTCACTCCTGTAAAGGGTATTGTGGTCTATCCACACCTTTGTGGAGCCAAGCAACCTTATCGCGTCCCCATCCGTCTTGCTCAATGGTATCAATTTCGAGCCGGGACCCATAACTGAGCCTGCTGGCTGGGATCGGCAATGGTGGATTCTTAACCCATGGATGATCACATTACTTACCTGAGGATGTTAAGAAAAGAATATGAAGTATATGTTATGCATGTATACCGTGAATCTTCAAATTACACATGGTTTCACGTTTGGATATGAGTTTCAAGATGGAGGTACGATAAACCTCTAACAGGTAGATGAGATAGACACAAGTTTTCGTGTAACAAATATTGTTTGTATATGTAAACATATTGTTTGTGTTGTTTTACCCTTATTTGTTATACGAAACACAAACAATATTTGTTACACGAAAACTTGTGTTAGATACATCTAACTGTTAGAGAATTATTAAACCTCTTTCAAGATGTGGTCTTTTTAGAAAGATTTACATGTATATATGGTTGAAGTTTTAACGCTATATAATATGCATGGAGAAGATGTATGATACTATGATCGATGATGGTTAGGAATTTTAGTGTGTTATGACTTATGGGAATTTTTTTTTTTTTTTTTTTTTTGCTTTGTCCTTAAAAAACTTTACCTTCAATAATTGCTTTCAATATCTTCTAATTCTCAATTCTCATGATTCTCCTTCAATGTTCTCTTTTAAAATGTCATATTATCTTGGAGGAAAGAAAGTAACCTCTTGCTAGGAAAATTATAATTTTGCAACCATAATTTGAAAAGATTATGATCTAGAGTCTAATCCATACCTTGTAGAGCATTAGACATCCATTAGAAATATGAACAACAGCACCTCTACCATCTATGGCTGTATCACTTCCAACAATAAGGGCCCGTTCAAGTTTAATTTCCATATCTTTCTCGAACGAGATCCATGGCTTCCCTGGTACCATGGTAACTCCATACCTAAGAGTTCCAGGCTTCGGGTTTATCGCGTTATCAGTAGGATCAGTCACTACATATTTCGTCATGTCTTTGCCAATGTTGTTAATCATCTTCCCTACAAAACCTGCAGAGCATTTTGCAAGTTCTTCCCTTTTGTTCATCCAATTAGGGTTCCTTCGCCAACAAGTGTCGATCGAATTAAATGTTGCAAGACCGGATTTCTTACCCAAACTTAATTTTGGTTTCATGGCTAGTAAAAATAAGAGAATGATTAAGGATAAACTTTTACTAGCCATGATTAATATGTTTGGGTAAGAATTGAGGGTGTTTGAATGTTTTGGGTGATGAAGAATAGTTTTGAAGGAGAAGGTATTTATAAGAAGTGATTATGCATGCTAAATAAGGCCTGTTGGAATTTTGGTGCTTTTTTCTGTTATCTTTTTATTATTGCCAGGGATTTTTTAGCACCAAATTAACTATTGATAGTAAATGAACAGTTATATATATAACCAAATTAACCAAAATGTTGTTGCATAATTATGGAAAGTTGTCATTCTTAACAGTCCATGATATGTTCTATTGAATTAAATTTTGGTTAATGATAGTTGACTTGAAAAAAGTAGGGAATAGAATCATACAGATAAACGCAAGATTATATTGAAGTGCTTGTTTAATGTTGCAAATCATAGTGTCAATCAGTGTTATTCCGACACCTTCATTTGCCTTAAAAATGGGGTGTCGTGTCCGACACGACACTTTACTTGGATACTTCATTTTAAATTAAAAAAAGTTGACTTTTTTATTTTTTTTACAAAATAGCTGAGTCGGACACTTGGACACCTATATCCGAATAGACACTCAATCCGTGTCTGAGTAACATAGGTGTCAACTTAGTTAATCGTATAGGATTGTATATCTTTATGTCTGGTTCACAGAGCCTATGTGCATCAGCTTGCATTTTCAGAATATTATTTTCTATATAATGGTGGCACTATGTCAGTGATATTGTTGATTGTATAAATATAATACAGACAACATATATTTTGGAATTGGTTTTTAAAAAGAAAGGCAGGCAATTTCAAACCTACCAAGATAACTTCGTGTTGTGATAGATCATCAGAATGATTTCTGAAACCACTGTTATTAATGAGTGTGTGCATGGTGTCATTTAGTTGAATATCTTGATATACATATAAATATGAAATAAATTTGAAAGAAGAAAAACAATGTAAAGATGATCTAGGACTTGGGAGGCAAATTTCCTTGGAGAAATGATGAGAGCATCGTCAAAGCTCGTTGAGGTTGGTAACTTGGAACTAGATGACCAGCCCCTCTTACTGTTACAAATACCAATCCTTCATAGCCCACTACGTACCCTCCAATCTGCATGCAAAACAAAGACAACCATTACATTTGATATCAGAAAAGACTATGTACATTTGATGTCACTTACCCCAGTCCCAATCTAGGAGATGTATAGAAGCTTCCTTAAAGGTAAACGGTTGGATTCCGAGTGTTGGGGGTGTTTGGTTTGTAATGGCCTTTCGGTGGAGGCCTTGTGTAAGGGCAGTTTATAGAATTTCTTCTTACCAATTTTCATAAAAAAATGACACATTTTTAGTATAAAAAGACCTAGTTGGATTATTACCACATTCTCCTCATTATTAAACCTTAATTAGTAAGAATATTAAGGGAAAGTTAATTACAAGCCGTTGCAATTTAGAAAGACAAAATTGGCTTTACACCACCAACTTGGACTGATAATCAAAACACCATCAACTATTAGCAAGAGTGTACTAAGTGTCACAAATGATGCCGTTGGAACTACGATAAATAGGAAAAAAAATAGTACAAATACTCTGTTGCCGCGCGAAAAAAGGTAGCTTCGGCATCATTATGATATCGTTGCATCCAGATTAATAGTTAATGGTGTTTTGGCTATTAGTCAAAGTTGCTGGTGTTGGTTGCATTCATGTCATAGTTTGTGATGTTGACGTCAATTTTACCTTTAGAAAATGTGCTTAATTTTTTTGTGACATCTTAAAGTAACGTATGTGTCGTATGTGATTACAATTTGGAAGCCAAAGTACATATTTTTTTATTCTCTTTTTGTATCTTTTGTTGATCTTCCTTTTTGCGTTAATTTCATTTCTTGTAAGAGATAATATCGAGGGGGTAACTAATTTAATACCCTCCATCAAAAAAAAAGAAGCAGCTAATTGAATACCTGGTGGTCCGAATACCATGGACGCCAAGCAGTTTTGATCGGAAGCTTGAGGGTCTTTAATGAGTACTTTGACGATGTAACTGGCACACGTCCATCCACATCTCCACTGAAAATACAATTGAATTTCATAACCATTAGTATAAAATATACTGATAAAAAACTCTTATATTATTAGGGGCCTTTTGTTGCGAGTAAAGGGAATGAAATCAAGAAAGAGTTAAGGGGGAAAGGAAAGCAAAACCCTTATATTAAAACCTTTGAGGTCTGATCTCGCAAAAAAAAAAATTCAGTTAAGGTTGTTAAATGTAAAAAAAAGTTGAAAGGTTTTTTCCAGCAAAAAAGTGCTTATAAAAGGTTATATCTCACAAATTTTCTTAAAAATAACTATTCATAGTGTCATTTTTATACCAATGGTCGAAATTCATTTTCAAGAGGAAACCATGGGAGTAGTATATTTGAGACGAGAAAATAAAGTATAAATGCCACAAGAAATTCAACTGTATACAATTTTTTGAGGTAATTCAACTGTATACATTGTAATGAAACTTTATCATTTATCAATACCTCTAAAAAACTATCTAAACACTTAATTAAAGAAATTTACCTGTAAACCCACACACTTATATTGCTTGCAATGAGCTTCTGAATAACTGGTAAAACAGTAGATGGACTATCTTGCCACTCAAATAGACTGGAGCATACATGCAAAAATCAAATCCTTAAATTAGCAAATTTGATGATATACATGCCTTTTAAACTTCTAAAAGATCAGGGTTATGAAAAGTTGTTAAAAAAACCAAACTAAACATTTACCTGCATGATAGCCATTTTGTAGGTTTGACATGGAGAGCTTTTTGCACATCTTTAGAATTTAGATAAGTATCCACATAATTTGAAGAACATGGATCATAAACCTCCACCTGAATAATTTTATGAACGAATTATATATGTCAAGGTAGGTCTTAAATATTCTGCCAATGTACGCGAAATGGACACGCGACTTTCATGAAGTGTCTGTGCAACATAATAGTGTCGGACTGTCGGTATGTCTTATTGTGGTAGTTGTAGGGGTGTTCATAAGAAACTGAAACCGAAATACCGTACTGAAATACCGAAAAATCGGTCTAAATGGGTGGTTACCGTACCGACAAAAACCGTTTTGACTGTACGGTTACCGGTCCAGTACAATTAACGGTTAAACGATACGATTACGGTTATGATAAAAATATTTTTTTTTTCTCTATTTAATTGTTGTGAAACATTTTCAAACAATTACATTAGTTCTAATATTTGTTTCTAAATTACAACAATTACAGAAAGTATGTAATTACATGGAAACTCTAGTACTAGTATAAACACTATAATTAGGAAATGAAGTGAATTCTTAGTGTTAGTTATGTTTTCCAATTGATTTATCATCCACTTTATAATACATTTTAATTTGTATTAGAGTATATATAATATTGAAATATATATGTGCATTAAGTAAAACATAATAGTATAACTTAAATAACGGTTAATGGTTAACCGATCAGGCGGTTACCGGTCTAAACGGTTACGGTTAGCAAAAATAGCGAACCAAAACTTCCGATTACCGAACCGAAATATTATTTCGGGAAGGTTACCCACCCATGAATACCCTAGTTGAGTTGTTACTTGTTACTTTGTTAGTATAGGTCTATAAGAGAAAGTTGATTTGTTCTAGTAAATTACTAACTGTACACCGGCCATTTTGAATAAAGAAAAAGAGAGTGAAGAGACATACTGAATCAAGAACACGAGCTTTGGAATTTCCAGATGTAAGGCAGACTGGAGCATAAATGTTGTAGACGTCAATAATTCCTACTTCTTCCCCAGCTTTTTCACTATAATCTTGGCATTTTTGAGAAGTAGATGTCGCTGAAAAATTGCAATATTTTTGTATTTTGTAATATGTTTCATCCGAGTACATAGCATGGCTCCACAAATAATCATACATCCCTGCTGTATTTGTAACATCATCCACCCATGCGTTGCCTATCTGTAAAATGAATACCCAACTGCATCATAATATGCTACAAGCTATGTTACTTGGACAGATTCTTCGTACTACTTCAAGTACCCGTGTGACTAGGGGTGTTCAATGTCGGATATTGGATCGGATCCGATCCGAAAATTTTGGATCGGAGGAATTGCGATCCGAATCCGATCCGGAATTTTCGGATATACGAACTTTTCGGCTCGGATCACCGTATTTTCGGATTGGGTCGTTGACATTTTTGAAAAATTTCGATCCGTATCCGATTCGAAAACCCGAATTTTTTTCTGGATATCCGATCCAAAATATCCGAAATCTTAAAATCGGATTGGATATCCGAAATTTTGTATCGGATCGGCGGATTTTCGGATCGGATATTTTTGAACACCTCTCCGTGTCGGATCCTCGACACTCGGACATGGGTATGACACTTCATTTTGGGCCAAAATCATTGATAATTTTCAGAAAAAAAAAGCCGAGTCGGACACTTCAACACATACCTGTGGCGGACATGGGTACCCTAGTCTGTGTAACATAGGCTACAAGTTTATGGCCTAGATCACAATATATGTACCTTTTTTTTTACAAGGTTGAATCATGCCCCTATTTAATTGATACTTTTACCAAGTCTTTTAAGTATGGGGACAATAAGCCATCGGATTGTTATGTTCAAAGTGTATCGACTTAATATTTTTGTACATGTAACGTTAACAAAAGAAGCCACGAAGAGATATCATTTTAGAATTAAGGAATAATAATATGTATTATGTTAATCAACAAGAATGTATACGAGATTTGACTCCAGACACACATGACTTTATCGACTAAGCTAAACAGATGGAGTAGTTGAATGCGAAAGAAGGCCTTCGGATCAAGTGATACATACCGCAATGCCTTTGAGGTTAATGGAAGTGTGCTTTGCATTCTTATTGTGGTGCAAGATGGTATAAGCAAGTTGAGGCACATAATGACCAGCATAACTTTCTCCGGTTAAGTAGAATTCTCGGGTTTTATACTGAGGGAATCTCTCAAACCAATTCACAAGGAAAGTATAAGCATCTTTAGCTGTGCTCATATCCCCTGTTTGTTCATAGATGATTGATTCATTCCCATAAGAGAATCCTACTCCTGCTGGTGATTCCAAGAATATCACATTTGCATCTGCCATTTACACAAAAATGTCAAAAAAATTTACTTGAAACTTGCTACTATCAACGATTAAGGACCCTGTTTTTATCTACTCGTAAAAATAAATTTTAGCAAAGGTAGTGTTTTAAGAATAAGGGATTGAGTAAAATATTGTTAATACCATTATTCCAAGAATAAGGATTTCGGATTAGAGTCTTCCCATCGCTTTTTACCCTGAAAGGTCCCAATTCTAGTAGTCCTCCATTACCAAATGAGGAACATCCAGGCCCTGAAATTAAATTCACCAATGTTAAATATAAATATGTCAAAAATAACAAGAATGCTCAAATATATACTCCATAACTAGCTAGAGCACTAACCCTATTAGTTAGTGTCGCCAAATATCAATTATTTTAAACGCTATTGAACAATTAACCTTTAACAGATAATAACTTACAGCTACTGCAACACTTAACAACTATAACCTTTTTACAGATTACTTTGCCTAACAAACTTTTAGTGAATTATGAACTTTTCATTGTATACTTCATGTCAATTACTTAAAGCTCAAAAGGTGGCTGGAAAACGCAACTAATTGAAGTAATTAAAACTTAGAAGAAGCATGTTTACACAAAAGAAGGATGACAATGACAATGTACTTTAATGATGATATTCATGTGGTGGTAATACAATGTTGTTCAAGAAATTATCCTGTTGAAAATTACTTTACAAGGTGTAGCATTTCCACAAGTGGGGTCAGAAGAACATAAAAGTCATTCAGAGTTGATCCAATTTTGACGAAGTTAAAGGGGGTAAATCAAAGTGTTAAAAAAAATGAAACAAGTAAAAAACAGTTGTTCTTTGGAAAAAGATGGGGTGGAAAGTTCTTTAAAGTTTTGTCATTGAGTCCTGAGGGCCTATTTTTGACTTGGAATATACTGGAAGTCTAAATATTGGAGTGAAAAGTATTTATATATTTTTAAAGGTAAAATGAAAATTTTTGGACCGTAATTGTATAAGACTCCCATTCACATGTCCGTTACAATTACAAGCCAAACATCCTCACCCTTTTTCTTTCTTGAATTCCAATCAAATGCTAGAGGTAGAAATGTAGCCCTAGATTATGTTAGGGAAGATGAAAAAAGTCACCACTTGAACCAATTCCAACTCATGAGAAACTTACATTATTACATAGACATATTAGCATCTGTGTGGAACGAAGGTATGACAGTAGTTCATTTTAAGCCTTCGAGGATGTTTTTCCAATATTTATACTCTTCTATAACTGTTTATGTTCCTAGTAATAATGTAGAGTTTTTTGCAGGATATACCAGGATAATAGGGCATTTTGTGGGGGTATACCTCACTAAATTTTTTGTGTGGATATACCAACTTAAATTTATGTTTTGTTAAAAAGTATCAAAAACACGATTTCTGGCGAAAAAATCAATTTTCGACCTTTGACTTGGTAGGAAGTCGCGAGTGAGCCTCAAAGTGACAGTGATGAAGTTGAAGGAAAATAATGTAATAGAAGCAATTGAATATCACATACTGTACAAAGAGTAATTAAGCAAGTCAAAGGTCGAAAATTTGACTTTCCCGCCGAAAATAATATTTTTGGTACTTTTTAACAAAACTTAAATTTAGCGCCTGTTCTCTTCGGCATAAAACAGCTGAACTGAACTGAACTGAACTTATTGGAGCTGAACTGAACTGGACTGAACTGAATTGAATTGAATTGAAATCAACTGAATGTAATAAATATATAAATAATATTTTAAACAAGAATAATATGAATATTAAATAATAATTATAAAGATAAGTAATTATAATGAATAATAATAATAATAGTATTTTGGATATTTTCAAATGATAGTTATAAATAAATAATATTAATAATCATAAATTAATAATAATAATAATAATTAATGATAATAATGATAATTATTTTATATTATTTGTATTAATATATTAATACTTGATGATGATATATAATAACAATAATATCTAAGAAGTAAATTAATATTACTTTTTCAATAATTAGATTTAAGAATATAAAAATATTTAGTAATAAAAATAATGATTGGGTTGGACCGCAAAAATTACATCATAAACTGTCTTGACGCGATTTGATTGGTTTATGGGCTAAAAAAAGTGGGTTAATTTGTGCTTTGACCAAAATAATGTTCCTCCTAATAATAATAGTAATAATAATGAGTAAAGCTACTACCATAATAATAATAATAATAATAATACTTAATAGTAATGATATATATTTAAATAATAATAATAATGATAATAATAATAATGATAATAATAATAATAATGATAATAATAATAATAAATAATAATAATAATAAGAGTAATTAGTAAAATAAATTATACCAACATAATAATAATATTTAACAAAATAATTATAAAAGAATGGAGCTGAACTGAACTGATCTGAACTGAACTTATTGGAGCTGAACTGAACTTATTGGAGCTGAACTGAACTGAAAATAAGCTGGGGAGAACAGGCCCTTAGTTTGGTATATCCCCACAAAAAAAAATTAGTAAGATATATTTCACAAAATGTCCTATTACTCTACTATATCCCTGCAAAAAAAATCAATAATTTATTATGGAGTCTCAAGTTCCCACTAATTGAAAATCTTTTGACCAGTAATCTTACACTGAAGTCTATATAAAGAAAGATTTAGAACCAATCAATATAAGTTATATATACTTTGATGTTTTCATAACATGAATCACTCCGCTCATACATGTGGACAGACTGGTGTAAAAACTATCTGCAAATTAAAGTGGGTTTATCAGCTGATCAACTCTAAAACAAAAGTATAGTTCTTCAGAAAAGTATTTCTTTGTTACTACTATATATAATAATAGAAATTAGAAAGACATAACATATATTTTGACAGTCTTCGACTTTTCTCTCGAAATTGTAACCTAATCTATAAGTAGATAAGTATGCTGTGTGTTACTTCTAAATTAGTGCTAAAGCATGGCATGGTAATTCTTTATTCTCACTACTAGACATTAGGATGACAGTTCATAATTAACATGCGAAAAGCAGGTTTTAACAATGGAACACCATATATATATATAGTGGGTCCAAACCCATGTGTTTTGAGGCAATTTTCAAATTTATGTGTTCACATAACAATATTTAACTTCTTTCTGCTTTCCTTTCCTCTACAACGTATCACATTTTTCGCAATACAATACCAAGTAAGTGTTGGCCTAGCGGTGATGGGAGTGGCTTTGGTAGGACGGACTCGTGTTCGAATCCCCCTAATATTTTTAGGAGAGGAATGAAACCTAATCCCCGAATCTCCGAACTTGACCCCGATTCAAACGTCACCCGAAGGGTGAATCAGGTGCAAACACAAAAAAAAAAAATCACATTTTTCGCAATTCTACACGTAGAATTCTCTTCTCTCCTTAGTTTTTATTTTTTTATCCATATGAGCCATGAAGGCGGTACAAAGTACAAACATGGGAGGGGAGATTCAAACCTGTAACATATCGTTCACATCACCTCGATCTTAACCACTAAGCCAAGACATCCTTGGTTACTCTCCTCTCCTTGGTCATTGTGCACACAAACGTTCCGAGTAAAAGAAAAAAAAGGAGGATGTACTTTGTAAAGTATTTGGAGCATCTAAATACTAGTCAGGAATAATATAAGCACTCAAAAAAGAAACCACTATCTTAACTACAATGAAGCGCATTTTTACTAACCGTGTTAAACAAACAGTTTACCTTTGTAAATAATAGTTGCTAATTGGATTTACTAGTTGCTTCTGACATATAATTAAAGCTAATCAAGCATAATTTCCACTAATAAAAAGACCAATAAACTAAACTAATTAACAATATATAGTTATTTACCTCCATTGAGCCATAAAACCAAAGGTTTTAAAGAAGAGTTTTTGGGAGATTCAGCAAAGTAATAAAACAATGCCTTATCGTGAGCTGGATCAACGGTCACATACCCAGCATACTGAATAAAGTCCACTCCATCGGGCTGGCCCGGTAAGGAGGTGATTTTGTCAGCCTTCATAAGCCCATTCTGAGGCCCAATATGAACCCGAGTTTCTTTGATTTGGGCTGGCAATGTGGCCCAAGAAGCAGCAAGAGATGGGTTCTTCGAATTCTTATGCTTTAGTAATTTGTATAAGTTAGCAGCTTGATCAGTAGCATTGATTGAAGTAAGAATGTTGGAAAGAAGGCAAAAATAGAGGGATAGTAAGAGGAAGTGATAGTGTTTGCTTTTGTACATCTTTGTTGTTTTCAACCTTATCAAGTGAGTGGAAAATAAGGTTAGGAAGTTTCCCTATATATAGAGCAAGGTGTGTCTCTTGCAAGTGGGAAGTTTTTTTTTTTGAAAAGTTTAATGTTTGAAAAATCAAATAACTTTATTTATGCATAATATTTTTTGTTTCGGGGGAGGTATTAGGTGAGGGGAGACTTACTAAAACGAAAATATTTCCTTGAATAAGAATTTACATAACTTTTACTTTTGAGAATCATGATAGACTTAGAATCACGTATATATCAACAGACCTCTTCATCTATTTCCCCTCTAAATAATACATTGGGTTGTAGATTATAACCGTTGATAAGGAATTTCAAGTCGTTTTTTAATTAAAATATCAGACCACATCAGGATTTGAATTGGAGCACAAGTATTTGCGGTCCTCTACCTCACCACTCGACCATGCCGTAAAACGATACAAAATAGAAAAGACCACTACATTGGTCGAAATGTCTCGAATATTGAGTTTCAGGCATTGGCTAAAATGTCTCGGATATTGAATTTTAATTATTGACTGAAGTAATGTCTCGGATATCGAGTTTTAAATATTGGCCGAAATGTCTCATATACTGAATTCATCACACCAAGCAAATTGAGCTTGTTTTTAGTTTTACAATTTAGCTCACATAGTAAACCCCCCCCCCCCCCCCCTAATACGTTTGTGTCCCCCGATTTGCCATGATTGATGATTTGATTATAAATGCTTAGTGAAATTGAGGTTGTAAATGGTCCACTTCTTCGTACATCATATGATGACTACAAATAGTCAAATACAATCAAATCATGCGTTTGAACGCCAACTTTAAGTAAACACTTCCTAATTCCTACTAACAGTACCACTTTGGCACTTGGTAAGGTTACGAATTTACGATTAAGAGATGTTTGTCGTAGTGCATGTCGTAGTCATATATGTATCATATAAGTATTTGCAGTCCTCCAGCTTACCACTCGGCCATGCTGCCAAAACGATACAAAATAGAAAAGACCACCACATTGGTCGAAATTTCTCGAATATTGAGTTTCAGATATTGGCTAAAATGTATTGAGTTTTAAATATTGACTGAAATAATGTGTCGGTTGTTGAGTTTTAAATATTAGCCGAAATATCTTTTAATACTGAATCCACCACACCAAGCAAATTGAGCTTGGTATTAGATTTACAATTTAGCTCACATAGTAGTACATAACACCCCCCCCCCCCCATTACGTACGTTTGCCATGATTGATGATTTGATTATAAATTCTGAGTGAAATTGAGCTTGTAAATGGTCCACTTCTTCGTACATCATATGATGACTACAAATACAATCAAATCATGCGTTTGAACTCCAATGTTAAGTAAACACTTCTTACTACCAGTACCACTTTGGCACTTAGTATGGTTACGAATTTACGATTAAGAGATGTTTGTCGTAGTGCATGTCGTAGTCATAAGTCAATAAGTCATAGAAGTATATATGTATTATGTATAGGACCAAAACGTCAGTGAGAAATCCTGAATAATGTGATTTGCGAAATAATGTGGATGCATTGACTATTGACTATTGTCGCTAACCAAAGGGTTGAAAGACTTGAGTAAACTACCTTCCGACCGAAAAGATATTTTTATCAGCATCTTGAAATTTAGGGTATTATTATAGAATACAATTTTTTCTATAAAGATAAGATAAAGATATTAGGCTCCTTTCATCTCGAGAGTAACACTTAATACATCAGTTATAATTACATGGCGAAATATTAAATCTAGAACTAACTAAGTGGTCTACATTGGTTGTTCAATCGACGACTCGATTGGCCTCCCAAAACACATGCTTAATTTGGAAGGCGACAAAGTGGGTGAGCAGGGAGATATGCTCAATACTTCCTTATATGCCTAAGTATATACGATAACAATATAAATATGAAAATTAAAATTGACCTAATTGGTTGAAGATCTTCCTTCCACCTTTATAACAAGGGTTCGATTTTTGTCCCTTACAAATTAAAGTGAAATGAAATCCTCAATTTCCCTCATTTAAATAAGGATATACTCCTCATGTTGTAAATATGATTATGTTATACTAATAACGTTATTTTTTTTCCTTTCCTCTTCTTTCACTAAAAAGCGGTATTAGACGTGATGCAACTTTAGCATGGAATATTAACTTTAATTTAGTCCCAACTAAAAAAGCAATTGTTTATATGTGAAACGTGATATATATACAACTTTCAATAAATAAATATTATCTATATATAAAAAAGAACCTATATGTAACACCCCCAAGTTTCTCTCTTTTGGAAAACTCATTTTAATATAAAACTCCTTGAGAAACTTGAGAGTATTACCGCCACGTGATAACGTTAAAGGCTTTAATACTAACTACTAACTGAACTTAAACTAATGCAGCGGAAAACTTAAATAACTTCTCTTTATTAATATAAACTTTATTGTACAATTATATAACAATGGAAATAAAGAAAATATAATAATTACAACTCCTTGACTAATTATGATTCCTCACTAGCTCCCCCATATGAAGTATGCATCAATCAACCTGTAAAATCTGCTCACCAAAAGGGTCATCACAGGGACAATGCCATAAAACAAAACAAAACAAAACAAAAGCGTGTCAGTAAAAATACTGAGTACATGTATATGCGGAAATTTAAATACTTTATTAAACATTCAAAATACTCATATAAACCTTCCTTGGATACTTGAAATAATTTGTATAAACTCCTTGGATACTTGTATACTATAAAGTATATAACTTTGATAAAAATCCTTTTTCCTTGCCTAGGTACCTTGCCTAAAGTGTGCACACCCCCCCAAGTTTAGTATTCCTTACTGAGTCTATTACGAGGGGAACTACCTTGTCCACATGACTTATACAAAAAGTACATGGGTAAAATATAATAGCTACCGTTCTTGTTAGTAAATAACAAGCCGTGGCCTCTTTATAAATTGTGATCATAAAAGATCATATAACTAATAAAAATCTTTCGGAAATAATCCTCCTTTAAAAGAATAATAATTCTTATATAAAACTTTAGCCATATGAAAATATGATATAAATAACGTGTTCATAAACTCATCTTGGAAAATTTCAATGCTATATGAAATAATAACTTTTATGATAACAGCATATAGCATAACAATTAACACTGGGATACTTTGGCGGAAGTAGTTAAATTATGGAATTGAAATTTAACACCTACATAGTTCCAGTTGAAAGCTGACGGAAACCAATTAACAAAACCATCGTGACATGATTAACACCAAACTCACGTAAAACATGTAGAATGATACACTTACTTATGGAATATGCTGAACTTATAATATTGACATTAAACTCACGCATATATAACAATCTAAAAATAACAACCCTAAAAACATAATACTATATGTGCATAACAATATTAAAAATCTACATATACACGCACCTTCAAAATAATAACTACTAGGGAGGAAAATAGAGAAGGTAGGCTAAGAGGGAGAGAGAGTTTAAACTTGAGAAAAGAGATTTATTCCTCAAATTTGGTGTGAAGAATATGGTGGGTGGAGACCCCTATTTATACTAGTTGGGTAAATAAGATAAGAATAGGAATAGGAACTAAAAGATAGATTTTTGAGAAAGATAATTAATTTTAGCTAGGATAAAATATCTTTTATGATAATATAGATAGAATAGAGGAATATTCCACAAGATAAATAGTCTAGATGCTAATTAACCAAAAGATAAAACAAACAAATTAACCAAAAGATAGAAGAAAACAATGTAATGTAACCACCTTTTGATAAACATTACCTTGTTTCCTGGCGGTGGAAACCAAAAGATAGAATCACCAAAATACCAATTTGGATGCAACTCACTGGCGTGAGTTTGCACCGAAATTGGTTTGCATATCTTTTTTTTTTTTTTTTTTTTTTTTTTTTTTTTTTTTTTTTTTCCTTTTGTAAATCTCTTATAAATCCTTTTTGAAATTTCTTTTTAAAATATCTTCTAACTACTTGGATTACAAGTTGTAAACTCAGGCCCAGTATATAATTTGGGCTAGAATTTATTTGAAAACCCCATAATATATCATAAAGTCTTATTTAAAACCTTTATAATTAATAAAAAGCCTTTTTAATATATAAAACCTTTTAAAAAAATATAACTAAGAAGTTACTAAAAATACGGAGTATTACAGACTACCCCCCTTAAAAGAAGTTTCGTCCTCGAAACTTAAAGCAAGCAATGCAAGAGACAAAGCAAGTAAGACACATATACCCAACTTCCTATAAAAGTAATTGATTCACATAATAACTCAAAATATGCCAAACAATATGGTTCTAAGTCAAACGCGCGAAACTCTATCGTATTCTACCCCCCTTAAAAGGAGTTACGCCCCCGTAACTCGCTAAGGCTTAAAACTTGACTTAAAATTATTTACCAACTTTGTAATACAAACAATATAAAAATCATTTCTGAAAATGTAATAATAAAATCACTAGAGAGAAAATAACACTTTCAAAAATAACTTTTAAACTTTAAAAAAAACCTCTATCTCAAGGTATTAATAATAGAAATAATTGCCTTCAATAATAAATCAACATAATAAAGAAAGTATTTGAATAAGTACAAAAGGGTATAGTTTATGACAACTGAAAATTTTCTAAAACTTGAGTAGGAAAATTTTTCAAATTCTTGAAATAATAAAGAAATACATACTGATACTAAAGACAAGTTTTGTAGGAAAACTATTTGAGCAAATACTAATATATTATCAAAATGCTATAATATAGTGAGAACAAAAGAACTCTATAAAATCTTTCGCAAGCTTTACTCGAAAATAAAATATTCAAACAACTTTTTCTTTTGTTTGTAATTAAAATACATTTGTTTTCTCCTCAAAATTTAATCAGCTTTACATAACTCATGAAGGTCTCACAAAGAATATCATAAAAAAAAATTAAAAAATTACCCTTGATCCTACTTTATTACAAATTAAAATCAAATCAAATCAATTCATCATTATTCACAAGCAAAACTTGTTAGTATATATACTAACACAACATATACTTGAAGAAAAATAGGCTTCCTTACTTAGGTCCTCAAAACTAAAGTCCTCGAAATTCATCTTCAGAATTTTTCTTAAAGTACCATAATTAATATTCTCTGAAAAATAGACAGTAGCCAACTAGGACTTGAGATAGTAAATAAACAATCTTTCCTCATACAATCTTCAATTCAATAAAATTAACTCCTTCACATAATATAAACTCAATGCTTAAATCCGTAATATAAAAATATGACTATTCTTTCCAAAATCAAACCTTGATTGACTAGTTTCGTCCCTTTTTCTCTTTTATTAAGCTCCAGATTTCTCCCAAAAGAATATATTTCTTCTATTATTAGAGTCACTTAATTATTTCAATAAGTGATATACTCAATCCTTATAATCACTCTATCTTTCATATTGACAAAACAACAATTATACACTATCCTTCAAGCAAAAGTACTTTAAGACTACTCCCAAAAATAATACTTCTCTTAACACCAATAATCCTCAAAATCAACTTAGAATACATTTAAAGAATTCTAGTATCTTACTTCACCTTTAAAACAAAAAATGATCTAAAGGAACCTGCTAAAGTTTCAAATATGGTCTTACTTCGTACTTTCTTTGCTTAACTATAACAACGATAACTTCTTTGCGATTCAGCATAGGGGAAAATTCCTTAATTAAATCCAGCTTCAAATATGGTATCTCATATACTTATAAGGTCCTCATAATATTTTTTTATTTGTCACCTTTCAAAGGTTATCTCTATATCATTGCTAAGACGGTGTTGACTATATCCATAAACAAAATATATAACTTATCTAAATCTTAATAATTCCTCCAAGCTGGTATAAACCATTGACCTCCTACTTGTTTCCACAAATTATGAAATTTCTCTTCCTTACTTATGTCACTAAACATCAAAGATCATCCAACTACATAAAACTTCAAAGGACTAGTTTCACAATCCTCGGCACATAATATAATGTATTGCCTTCTTCACTCCTACTAAAACAAATAACTACTAAACTTCTTTCCTTATAAGGAATAAACTAGAACAATTTTCACCTTTAATGGATCTCAATAAATAGTCAATTAGGCTTACTTTGAACTCATGGGTTCTCCTAACACTTATAAATCAATAAAATAAACATATTGATGCTTTATACTATGTATATAAATCACTTTGCATGAATTAGATCACATGCATACATGTCATATAAGACATTAAATAACCAAGTTCATCTCATAGAAAATATACATGCCAAAAAAAAGTATGTCTTAAGAAATGGTAATACCACAACTTGCAAGTAGCTCCTTAATAACATGTCATGAAAGACAGAATAATAACTCGATTCTTATAATAAACAATAAACTCTTTCTTTGCTTATGAAAAATACGAAGATTTTTCATATTAACTTGACAATAAGTCAAACTTCCTTAAAATATATTCAAAATAATCATATTATAAATAGAACAATGAACACTAAACAATTCGAAAAAAAAAATCAATACTTCATAAAAAATTGCAGCTTTATAATTCAAATAAATATATATAGATTTATAAGATAAATACGGATTGCATGTTGAAATAATAGTCAAAATAAAAATAACATTTGAACTATAATTTCAAATGAATCGAAAAATATTTGAAATTCCTATAAAAAAAAAATTGTTTGATATTCTTGAAAAATACGTATATATGTATATGACCAAAAGAGTTGTTTATTTGAGTACTAGGCTTAGTGTATGAATAATTAATCGAGTGAGTTCCCAGGAAAGAGAGGTGCGGCACAAACGGCCAACTTAAGTACCAAGTCTTTCCTTAGCCAGAACTTTCCTCAGAAAAATAAATCCACATACCTATTCCGTTCTTCAAAATATAAATCAGAAAATATTTATACTTGAAAATATAACTATTTGCTTAAAAAAAAGAAGTATTTTTTTCACATAATATAAAATGTAAAAAAAATTGAAATAGAATGCAAACCTAGCTTACTGCCCTTCCTAAATCTACCCATACTCTCGTTGACTGTTTATTTTATTTTCAAAAAGAACCTGGAAAACTGATACCACTTTGTAACACCCCCAAGTTTCTCTCTTTTGGAAAACTCATTTTAATATAAAACTCCTTGAGAAACTTGAGAGTATTACCGCCACGTGATAACGTTAAAGGCTTTAATACTAACTACTAACTGAACTTAAACTAATGCAGCGGAAAACTTAAATAACTTCTCTTTATTAATATAAACTTTATTGTACAATTATATAACAATGGAAATAAAGAAAATATAATAATTACAACTCCTTGACTAATTATGATCCCCCATATGAAGTATGCATCAATCAACCTGTAAAATCTACTCACCAAAAGGGTCATCACAGGGACAATGCCATAAAACAAAACAAAACAAAACAAAAGCGTGTCAGTAAAAATACTGAGTACATGTATATGCGGAAATTTAAATACTTTATTAAACATTCAAAATACTCATATAAACCTTCCTTGGATACTTGAAATAATTTGTATAAACTCCTTGGATACTTGTATACTATAAAGTATATAACTTTGATAAAAATCCTTTTTCCTTGCCTAGGTACCTTGCCTAAAGTGTGCACCCCCCCCAAGTTTAGTATTCCTTACTGAGTCTATTACGAGGGGAACTACCTTGTCCACATGACTTATACAAAAAGTACATGGGTAAAATATAATAGCTACCGTTCTTGTTAGTAAATAACAAGCCGTGGCCTCTTTATAAATTGTGATCATAAAAGATCATATAACTAATAAAAATCTTTCGGAAATAATCCTCCTTTAAAAGAATAATAATTCTTATATAAAACTTTAGCCATATGAAAATATGATATAAATAACGTGTTCATAAACTCATCTTGGAAAATTTCAATGCTATATGAAATAATAACTTTTATGATAACAGCATATAGCATAACAATTAACACTGGGATACTTTGGCGGAAGTAGTTAAATTATGGAATTGAAATTTAACACCTACATAGTTCCAGTTGAAAGCTGACGGAAACCAATTAACAAAACCATCGTGACATGATTAACACCAAACTCACGTAAAACATGTAGAATGATACACTTACTTATGGAATATGCTGAACTTATAATATTGACATTAAACTCACGCATATATAACAATCTAAAAATAACAACCCTAAAAACATAATACTATATGTGCATAACAATATTAAAAATCTACATATACACGCACCTTCAAAATAATAACTACTAGGGAGGAAAATAGAGAAGGTAGGCTAAGAGGGAGAGAGAGTTTAAACTTGAGAAAAGAGATTTATTCCTCAAATTTGGTGTGAAGAATATGGTGGGTGGAGACCCCTATTTATACTAGTTGGGTAAATAAGATAAGAATAGGAATAGGAACTAAAAGATAGATTTTTGAGAAAGATAATTAATTTTAGCTAGGATAAAATATCTTTTATGATAATATAGATAGAATAGAGGAATATTCCACAAGATAAATAGTCTAGATGCTAATTAACCAAAAGATAAAAAAACAAATTAACCAAAAGATAGAAGAAAACAATGTAATGTAACCACCTTTTGATAAACATTACCTTGTTTCCTGGCGGTGGAAACCAAAAGATAGAATCACCAAAATACCAATTTGGATGCAACTCACTGGCGTGAGTTTGCACCGAAATTGGTTTGCATATCTTTTTTTTTTTTTTTTTTTTTTTTTTTTTTTTTTTTTTTTCCTTTTGTAAATCTCTTATAAATCCTTTTTGAAATTTCTTTTTAAAATATCTTCTAACTACTTGGATTACAAGTTGTAAACTCAGGCCCAGTATATAATTTGGGCTAGAATTTATTTGAAAACCCCATAATATATCATAAAGTCTTATTTAAAACCTTTATAATTAATAAAAAGCCTTTTTAATATATAAAACCTTTTAAAAAAATATAACTAAGAAGTTACTAAAAATACGGAGTATTACACTATACCTTTATTGGATGGGTTGGTGTGTGAATATTGAAGAAAGCATTTTACATGATTCTAGAGCACTTATATTTCCCTAATGATTTGAGCAAGTATCATTTTATTTCTCATGCTTATCTAATTTCACAGTGCATTGAAGGGAGTACTTACCCATAATGAGAAATAGCAAAAATAATGTATGATCTTTTTGATTTTTTTTTTTTACCTTTTTAAAATATAAATTTGATGTCCGTTTGGTTGCATATAAGATAATAGGAATTAGAAACTTTTTTCTACATTTTCGTCAACTAAACAATTTCAACCTATTTTACTTCCTAGGAAATGATGAGCACTTCCCATACATTTTTATGTGAACAAATAAGAAATAACCTTTTGGTAATTAAAAATGGTATATTTCATTTTTCCTTTGTCAATATATTAAAAGGCGTGCGAAGGTGAACATGTGACTTAACCATCTCTAACACTACAGTTATTGTAAAAAAACGTTTTTAGTTTTATTGGTTTGAAAAGTCGGCTTGGATTAACTAATCCAAATAGTGGACTTAGGTCCTTAAAGGTGAAAAAAAACCCTCCTCCGTTATGTTTTAAATGAAACGTTTGCTTTTTCACGCAATCCAACGCCCTTCTTTAATTATTAATATCTTTGGTTTCCCTGAGATTTGGTGTAATTCACAAATTACCCCTCACATTTGGGGAATTCCTCAGATACCCTTGAGATTTGTATTTGGGCTCAAGATACCCTTAATTTGGACGGAACCCTAACGCCGTTAGGTTTTCCCTCTCTCTCCCCAATTTTATGTCTCCTCCCATCCCCCACCCACTACCAACACCCCTCCCCCAGCTGACGACCATCACCCACTCCAGCGCCGGCAACCCTACCCCCTCCCTTCGTCGGCTAGAACAACAGCACCCCCGGCGACCCCATGCTCTCCCTTTCCCCATCCTCGACACCCCACCCTAGCCCTCCATTTCCCATTCTCGATTCCCCTACCCCACCCCACCCCACCCCCTCGCCCCTTTCCCCTTATCGGAAATGACCCCCCTTCCCTGTCTCCCATTGTGAGTCGACCCCCTACCCTTCCCCACCCAGATACGCCGCCCCCAAACCCTTAAACCCGCCCTCGAAACCACCCTAGGCTGTTGTTTTGTTGTTTTGGCGGCGCCAACGTCGAGGGTGAGGGAATTGGAAATGGGGAAGGGAGGGGTGGGGTTGGCGGCGCCAGAGTGGGGGGGGGGGGTCTCAGTGCGTGGGGGAATGGGAGGAGTGAGAAAATTGGGGGGGGAGGGGGGAGAGGGAAATCTAACGATGTTAAGGTTCCGTTCATATTAAGGGTATCTTGAGCCCAAACACAAATCTCAAAGATATCTGAGGAATTTTCGAATGTGGGGGGTATTTTTGGAATTACGCCAAACCTCAGGGGGTACCTGAGGAAATTTGGCTTTTGAGAGCCAAGAGCCAAAAAAAACTCCTATTGTACTTGTGAGGAAAGACTATCATGTATCTTCAATATAAACGGGTTTAGATTTTATCATCCCCCCATAATTGAATGTCCAATTGGCTAACTAAGTTAAACTGAAGGGACTATCATGTATCTTCAATTTGAATGCCAAACTTTATATTTTAAGATTACTTTTTTTTTCCGTCAAAAGAAACACAAATAACTTGTTTTTTCATCTCTCTTATAATAATACAAAAAAAAACTTTTTTTCACGCAATCTCAACCCTAATCACCCAACCACCACCACCACCTCCCCCACAAGCACCCATGAGACTTATAATTCCTCAGGGCTGGTTAAAGAGACGTTAATATATCTATATATAATGAGAACTCTTGAATATTTTGGTGTCAACTTGAATTTCGTAAAAATACCCTTTATATTTTTATTCTTCCAAGATAACTTATAAGGGCAAAAAGTCATAGAATTTTTTTTTAAAAAAGCTCTAATGTAACAGCTAGATTTTCTTTCCCTAAAAACACTACTATATGTTTTTTTAGTGAAGGTAACTTCCAGATTTTTAAAAACAAAAAATGTATAGATTTTTAAAACAAAACTACTATATTACTAATGTAACATCGCGTGCAAAAAATATTAAATTTATTTTCAAAAAATTTCAGAAAAGAAATTGGTAAGAAAAATTCCTCTGAGGTAGGAATATAATCCTAGACTTTGCTAGGAAAGATGATAAAGCTCACCATTTGAACCAACTTCAATTCTTAGTTTTTATTTTAAAATTACTCCCTCCATCCTTTATTAGATTTCTCATTTCTCCAATACACGATTGCCAATACACATGTTGCATCATTAATATTTTTAATTTTATCACAGTAAAAATTATAAAAGTTTCATTCTCCTGATATACACATAAGAAAAATCAAATAAGACCCTACATGACTATGTTTTTTCGTGTATATTGGAATTTTTTTTAGTATATTCTTTATTTATGAACAACGTACAAATTAGAACTAAAAAATCTAAATATTATTTGATTAGTGGTTAAAACTTTAATATATAAACTAGTTTTTAAGCCGAAAATACATCTAAGTACTTGTGTTTTTCATTTATTTATATTTTACTTTAAAATAATAATATTAAATATAACTTAATTTAGTAATTAAACTTTAATATACAAATCTTGTACAAAGATGTGAAGCAAAACCATAACTTTCAAAAGCAATACAGCGTCAAATATAGTACCGTTGTAAACCGCCTCATCACAATTCACAACCGACATCTCCTTCTCTATCCTCTCGCACAGAATTTTGTGCCCTAATAGTTTAGATTTGCCTCTAATCTGTTAATTTCATCTCGATTACTCAATTTTAATCCTTCAATTGACGTTTTGGATTGATTGTTATATTTATTTTCTCGCATGATTTGTGATCGGAAATTCGGTAAGTTGTTCATTTATTAGTTTCGAGTAAATTTTGATTTTCATGGTTCGAAATTTTGCGGATTTCTTCTTCGATTTGTTGATCTTTTGTTCGAAATTTTCTGTTAATTTGTTAATTTCTTCGAAATTTTTTGTTCGAAATTTTTTGTTCGAAATTTTCTGTTAATTTGTTAATTTCTTCGAAATTTGTTAACATCATAAACCGAATCACAAATATATGCCTCTAATCTGTTAATTTCTTCGAAATATTTTGTTCTTCTCCTTTCTGTTTTGAAGCGCATAAATCTTCGTGACAAATTATTGGAAATTTTAACATATATTTGTGATTCGGTTTATGATGTTCTAGTAGTATAATCATGTCGTCGGTTTTCTTCTGTTCTACATGATTCTGCATTGTAGCCTGGTAAAGCATAAATTCGATTAAGAATATAGTTGTTTTGTTTGCCGCTGGGAATCATTATAACACAATACGACTCTTGGATAGTAATAAATCATTATTTGGATGATTGATTCGATAATAGTGATTTGTTACTATCCGATATTCATATCGTGTTAGGGTTCGTAATGCTGAATCGTAATGCTGAAGGATTTGCTTATCCATTAGAGTTATTGGACCTCCTGTTTGATTTAAGCTTGGGGTGTCTTCGTGAGTTATGGAAACCTAATCAATTTCGTGTTAGTGAAGCCTGAAAATGGCTGGAAACGGGGTTCCTTGTTTCAGAATAAGTAAAATAAAGTGATAATTAGAAGCTTTCGAGAGGCTTGTTCTCTCCCAAACACCAAACGGAACTCTAAACAATTTTCAACACGCTCTCTCCCTATTGTTCTGTATTTATAGCATTTGATCCCTCACTAACTCTCTAGCTTATTCTTCAAGCTACTACTAGAACTAACAACTAACTAATTGTGCTATGCCAAGGGCCCAAGAGTGCCCCTCTCATAGTCTCATTAGGTTGATTTATTAAAAATTATTTATATGTCTTGGTGTTATATGCTATATCGTAGTTGAGAACCTTGGTATGCTACAACAGCCCGGTGTTGATTGTTGGTGGGAGGGTTTGGAGAAGTCAAGACTTAGGTGATAGCTCCAACATTCTATTTTATCATGTGGTATTGACTTTACATGTTACTAATACGTGGGACCTTTGACCACCAACCAAATTTCTTGGCTATTACCCTAATATTGTGGCAAATTATGCGTTGCACCCAAGGGCCAATCCCCAAGGAGCACCAAGCATGGTTTGAGGTTCATCAATCAACCTACCAATTAAGGTTTATGAATATGATCTTCTAATTGAATTTTAGTGACAATGATATGCCCATAACCGTAAATGAAGCATTGTTTGTTGAGCTAAATTAAATCATATCTTCATTAACTAAGATCTATTCATGAACCTACTAATTAGTTGAACTTTATCTGTCAGAACCCTTGTAAACAATTTGATTTCTCATCTATGTCAGGATTATTTACCATGCCTCAGTTGGTTAGCCGAATTGGGGTCATTGGAGTGACCGTCATGGCTGTCTTATCAGGCTTTGGTGCTGTCAATCTACCTTACAGCTATCTGTCTCTCTTTATTAGGTATATAGATTATTGCTCTCCTAGTTACGTTTATTATATGGGTGTGAGAGCTTTACGTTGTGGGGGTTATGCTTGTTAAGGAGATTGATGAGTTTGAAATAAATCATTGGAGGGGCAATTAATGCAATCAATTGAGACATGCGTTACCAAAAAGAACAAAATTATACTTTGTCAAATGGAGATGGAACGAAGTCAAGTATCAGAAGAGGTTTGTTTTCTCTCTCTGGTCTTCTCTTATTTTTGATGTAGCCATGTTGGCAAGAGTATATCGTGGTTGATTGTCTTAGCTATTGCATTACATGCTTTGTTTTGTCGTTCCTGAGAGAGGAGGAACTCATGTTGCTAATTTAAGACTCATGTTCTGATCCACAGCAGATGGTGAAATTTGAGATTCTCTTTCTCGTTTTGTGATTTTCAATTTTCTGCTTTGATTATTTGGTTCACTAACTAGTTATTGCTGTAGAAGTTGAATGCTCGATCTTTCTTCAAGAGAATTGTTGGAACAGTTGTGAGATCTGTACAGGAAGACCAAAGGGAACAAGGTTGGTGGCCTTCTACTTTTGTTTAGGTTGATCTTATTATCTTCCAGTAGGTTTTGATTTAACACATCTTGTTGACAAGCTGCTACTGTAGTATTCTAAATCTTGGGTAGTTTTATCTTTTGACATTGGTATTGGTTTCATGGTTATGGTGCACTTGAAGAAGGGTTGTTTTAGCTCCTATCACCTTTCTTCTATTAGATTTCTTTCTTTTGGATGTGAGGGGAGGTTTAATTGGTCCACTTATGACCCATGGAATGTCTTGACAAGGAAATTAAGAAATTTGGACAATGTCTATACTAGAAGACATGTCCATTTCAATGGAGTCAAAGGTTGACTATTTTCTGTCTTTGTATTATCAGGTTTGTGTAGCTGTATACTAATTTCGAACCATTGCTGAAATGGGTCAGTGTATTCTTGGTACATTTTTAATGTTATTCTTGAGAGTTGGATCCATGCCCGAGTTAGCAACTTGTATTCCAATCTAAACATTATTGTTTTTTATCTGTCTCTTTTTGTTCTCCCTCACATACTAAAGCCCATCCAATTTGCATCCTAGGACGACCTAGCCTTAGAGGAGGCCTACTAAGGATGCATTGTCTTTACACTGTTTTCACGTGATTTTCACTTATGAGAACCTGTTTGACCTTATCTTAACTTGTGAACTTATGAGGCGTTATATGCACTTATTGACTATGAACTTATTAGGACTTATTTAAAAATCATTAGTATTTATTGTAGTTCTGAATTGAACTTGGGTAGCCTTTTTGGCCTTGAATTCAAAACTTATCAGAACTTATTAACCATGAAAGTAGCTGAACCAAATATTCTTTTTCGTGAAATAACAGAGCATAACTCGCCAACGAAAGAAAGGACATGGTTTATCTTGGTTCACCATTCAAAACTCTTCGTCCTATTTTGTTACATTTACAACTTTTTCTGCCTGGTTCTGGTTGCATCAACATCCAAAATAAGGGTAGCCTTCTATGGTCCTAGCCTAATATGGGGCTCACCACCTTAGTGCATTACCTGCCAATAATAATTAAAGTGCTCTTTGATGTTTCACCTTTGAAGGGGATGAAGCTGGTGTCATTTTTTCTCTACATCCTCAACTTTTATGTTGCTTAATCTTCTCCCCGCCTCTCCAGGTGATGGTTGTATCAGCTTTCAGAGCCCCTCTCTCTCTCTCTCTCATCTCACGTGCCTTCTGTCAGATCTTTCTTACAGTTGCATACATTCAGATAAAATGAACTATCTGTGCATGAGTGTGTTGGTGACTTCATATGGCACTTTGCTTCTTTTTAGATATCGATGATGAAGTGCTTCGTTATATTCAGTCAAGCATCAAAGTCGCAGCGTCATGGAGCTTTCTTGTCTTGAGTCAAATGAAGATGCAAGCTGACTTAAGAGTTAAATGACTTGAAAGTTAGAAGTAAATCCTATGTGATTAATCTGTTCTCTTAATATACTGCAAAATTTTGGCTAGTGTTTCTTCCTTTAAGACTCTGCACCTTTGCTTTTGCTTTTGCTTTTGCTGTGTTGAGATGATGTATATGGTCTATGAAACCAAATAGAATGCGCGGAATTTAGTATATTTCGGGTATTACTTAGCTTGATTTCTAACGAATTTAGACACAAAGAAAACAAAGGGCTGAAAGCTTAAAGAAATTAATCACCAACTTTGGAATTGTGTTTAACAAACAAATCTGTTTGAACTCTCCTTTGTATTTCGTGAATGATTAATTCGAATACAGAAATAAGCTATTTAAATAAAACTGCTATTCCGCTATGCTTAGGACAAGTCCCTAAGTCATTGTCCTACTATAACTTTATTTAAAAACTAGATAACAACCGAAAACGATAAAGGATAACAATAAAAAGAATCCTAGATGCTTAAAACAAGAAGAACCTATCCCAAGTAGGATAGTAAAAACATGTAAGCCAAATAATAAATAAACTAGCATCTGGAGAGCTCTAAGAGAACTCAACTATGACTGGCGTAAGCATTACTTGCCGCCCAAGTCATGGCGGACTTTGTATTGAGGACTTTGTTTTGCCAGTTTTTGATAGGTGGATTGTGAATTCTGGTAAATTGGTGCAAGAAGATTGTCAATTGCAGAGCTTAAATATTAGTTCAACATGGTCTTAGCACTTAACACTTTTTTTTTGACGTACAATTCTTAATACTTTTTTCACGAATTCATACTTTAAGATCTTTATGTAAATGTCACAGATTCTTGATCGGATCAACTCATTAGTTGAATCAGAAGGGTTAATCACTGTCAACGAGTGTGGAAATGTGGATGGAAAACCTTTGGTTCTATCTCCACATCCTAACTTTAGAATGTTTCTCACCATCAACCCAAGCCGCGGTGATGTGTCCCGGGCAATGAGAAATAGAGGAATTGAAATTGTTATGATGCACCCAAATTGGCTGCTTAGTGAAGATGGCAAGGAGAAGAAACAGGATATTGAATTAGATGAGGTTAAGAGCTTTCTTACTTTATTTAACATTCCTAATAGGATGCTGGTAGATTGTATGGCAAAAGCACACATGCATGCTAGGAATGAAGGTCTGTTCCTTCATGTTCAAATTACTTATCTTGAACTAGTTCGATGGGTTCGCTTATTTGAGCAGCTTTTAATGACTGGCAATGATGTTCTTTGGAGCCTTCACTGTAGTTGGGAGCATTCATATCTTTCGTCATTAGGCGAACCTTCTGGATTGCGTATTGTCCAGGAAGCAAGAACTTCTTATTTGATGAGCAATGGTTGCTTAGCTTTAGCAGGAAAGCTCTTTGCTGATTCTGGGGATGCTTATTTGAAGCAATTGACAGAGGTGTCTCATGGTGAGTTATCTCTTTGCTTGCCTGGTGGATGGCTTGCGGGACTGAAACTTAAAGATTATGTTTGGTACTCAGTCGAAGCTTCTGTCAGACAAAACTTCCTGTATCTGGAGTATCTTGGAATGCAGTGTGCATCATATGAACTGTACATTCCCAGGCATCAGATGTGAGGGAGGATGTGTACTCCAATAGTTCCAAATCAATGTATTTGCTGGACTTGAAGATGTTGCAGGAGATAATGTATCCACGAGGTTCAAGTGGTGGAACTATGAAGTGTGTTCTGACCAAGGACTTCGATATTCTGCTCACCAAGAAAAAGCTTTTGTTTGCTGCTGATTGGGTCATTGATCAAGTTACCGGAAAAACTGATCTTGACCTGTGTCTGTCGTGGTTACATTGGTTTGATGCGCAGTTGCACCCCTGCAGCAATTTCTTTGGTTCTTTAGGTTTGGAGAATCTACTTAGAAAGGAATTGGCACACCCAATCTGGACATGCATCTTTCAATGTCGTCACGAATTGTCTCATCAGAGTGGAGACGTTGACCTGCAGTCGTTGCCAATCCTCGCTTTAGAGTCTGTTGACTTGCTCGCAGGTTTATCAATATCTTCTGCAAAGCTTTTTTAATGCTATCAATAGTGTTGGACTTTTTAGACGTAGTCTCTGGCAGTGGAATGCTGAGGTCAGTGAGCACTTGACTGATAAATATATTAAATCTCTGGTGAAATCCTTGCGCAAATTGGAAGAAGTGCTAAATGTGATTGTTGAATCTGTATCTTTTGAATTTTTACACCAAACATACGCTGACCTTTTTGGAAGAGCACATCTTATTCTGGAATATCATAGTGTCATCAGAATTCGAAACTCTGCTAGTTCATTGGCGTGCTTTGATGAAGATTGTGCTGAAACTGAGAGAACTTTTCCCAGAAGCCGTAGATAATATGCTCAGTCACTTAGTATCTTCATGCTCTTTGTAACTTGTGCTTTTAGCCTTTTATAAAACAATGCTCAATTCGTACTTCTGGATTGCATATTTGTATTCTTTTCTGTCACTTCAGTCTTCTGGGTTGATCATATTTGTGAACTAATCCTACTTGTCATTCTTGTAGAGAAGTTTTGATACGATGTCTGTAAATCTGAATAAGCGATTGCCTTACTCTTTAAATTCTGAGAAGTCAATGTTATGGGCACATGGAGGTCATCCATCTTTACCTCGTTCTGCCGATATATGTAATAAACTTCAGCAACTTGTTGCCTTCACGAAGCTACTCTGGCCAGGGAAACATTTGCAAATGCAATGTATATGATCTTTCACATTTGTCACTTGTTCTTTCTTATTTAGTATTCATATTTTACTGAAGATAGTTGTGTTTTTGCAGTTGATGGTCGTCTCCTCGAAGTTGCTTTATCAACCAATCGAGAACTTCGTTTTCTTGCCATGCAAGGTAGGCAATGAGTTTCTCTTTTACTAGTTATCATCTTCGGTAAACATAAGACATACAGGTTCAAATAATTGTCGGAGTCTTTTGATCTCAAAAACCTTTGTGTTTCACTTAAGTGGGTTGCACTTGGTTCAGTTTGTTGAAAAGAGCTGAGATTTCTTGTCCAATACTTTTGCTTTTCTTGTCCTACAAGGGAAGAAATTTGCGTGCTACTCTGGTTTGGGAATTTATGCTGCTGTGTACATGCTAATTGGCATGATGTCTACCATCTGTATCATGTTGTATGTTGCATGGAAATTGGTTAATGAAGAATCTTTACATTCTAATAGGACACATACATGGATTTTTTTTATTATTATAGGAGTTTTAGGACCTTCCAAAGAAAATAGGCCCTTTTCATTTTTCTCTAAAACTATATAGGGACCCCTAGATTAGTAAATAAAACATTATAGATAAGACTCTTGACAAGAGAGGATGTAAACTAATCCTAAAACTTTATTTCTCTCACATACTACCTCTGTTTTTTTTTAGTTGCAACGATTAGACATTTTCCCTCTCTACTTTATGTCAAATCGTTGCAACTAAAAAAACAGAGGTAGTATATGAAAACAAGCATGATCATAGGAGTTCTATGATTTTAAATGACATCATCTGAGAGATAAAGACTAACACCATAGTAAACTAAAGATGGAAAAAAGAGACATCGTTTGAGTCCACTTATAGTTTATACCTCCCTATCTTTGTACATAACTCAAAGCCACCCTACAGGTAAGTGTTGAAAGGATTACTGTTTGAAGTGAAGAGAAGAGTTTGGGCTAAATTTCTATATTTTAAACTTGTCAACGTCCTAAACCACCTCCTAGGTCCCCTATATAGAGAAAAATCATAAGATGACCACCTCTAGATCTATTTTCTCCACATAGGTCCAAATCCTTTTCATCACCTTATTTGAAAATACACAAACTGATATATCTTATGCTCTTTCTTGGTTCCATGGGATTGTAATCTTATAGTCCGTTTTGATGACTCAACATCCCCAAAAGATATCCTCGCAAATTTTATAGTCTATTTAAGCTCTGCAGTTGACAATCTTGCCAGTACGCAAAGTGCTAATACCTCATACATATCCTGTAACTTCTCAGCAACGTCCCGCTTGCAAATTTTACACCCTTTATGGAATAGTATATCTGGGTTTTGAGTCTTTGGGGCTGGAGGGCTGAATATTATTTCACTCTGTAAACGTGCCTCTCTGCTGGAAAAGAGCTCACTGAACACTCAAACACTATTTACAATCAGCTCCTGTATGTTTATGAATGAGAGTAAAGGTTTTATAAGCTCCAGACTTGCTGTATCCAACAACTCTGCTGCACCAAGGTAATTTTGGCCAATTGTTGGTAGTCAGGAAGGTTTGGCAGATGTTCGCAACCGAGGAAAACGTATTGTATAGTGCGTTTAAGTTCAGTGCAAGTGTGCAACGACAGAGATTCAAAGGAATTGGGTGAATGTGTAATAGCTTCATTTGCTTCAAGGATTCTTATCTTGTTTTTCACTTCTTTCTCTATTTTATACAGAGTACTTATTGCAAAAGAAAATAGAGGAAAGACGTTAGAATTGCACACATGTTTAGGTCTTAAACTGCAATTTCATTGCAGAATTTTCTTGCTTTCTATATACCTTCTCTTCATTGCAGAATTTTCTTTATTGTAGACATTAAGAACCTGGAAGCTGAGTACAGGGCACACCAGAGTGTACCTTAGCCTGGCGAAGCTCATAAATTTCCAAAAACAGCTGCTATTCCTTATTAAGATATCATGAATGTGAAATTATTTGAGATGTTTGATTTTCTGGATCTATGATCTGGTCCCAAATTCATCTCCTCTTTGTGTGAAATAGTACTTAAACTGATCCAGCTGTGGTTTTGAAAACTATTTTTGATTCATATTTCACATGTTTCAGGAAGCTGCTGCTTTTTCTCGAACCTGGAAAGGCCATATGCAGAATCTTTTGGGCTACGCATGTTCAATATATTGTGTATACGAAATGATTAAGGTGGAGGCTTTTCTTACATGTTCAGCTTACCTACTTCTGATATGAAGTTGTCTCAACGTGGTGGCTAATCTGTACCTGAAATCGTGATTCATCTTGACTTCTTTAAGAGATGGAGATTTACAAAAGTAAGGAGGTATTTTGCTGACAGACTTGCTTACCTTTCAAGCTTAATATTTTTTTTAATTATTGAGGGTGTCTAAGATGACATATTGACATACAATTAGCTGGCTGCAGCCTGATGATCTTTCCTTTTTGTCCCCCCATCTCTTCACAGGCTGGTTCACAGTCGATCCTGTCACAAAGACGATCAGTATATTCCTACAATACTTTGATATAGGAATAGATGCTACTTTACTATCCCAGGTGATATAATGCATTCTTCAAATATTGCTTCTAGTATATAATGACTTTCCTATTGCTTTTGGTTATTTTTATGGACTGAACTTCAGATACATTGTTGCTCACATTTGTTCTCTCCTATCATGTAATGATGGGTGTTCTTTAGAAATGGAATAACATCTCTGTTTATTTTGTCAAACTCTATTGAAAAGATAAACATGTTCTGGCCTCTTAAAACATGTTCTGGCCTATTGGTCTGCAAAATTACAGGTTTGACTGGACTGGAATTCCGGTCCAGACCGGTTGGACCGGAATTCCTATTATTTTAGTAAAATAAAGGTTAAAAGAAGTTAAAATAAAGTTATGGGACCTCCTGTTTGATTTAAGCTTGGGGTGTCTTTGTGAATTATGGAAACCTAATCAATTTCGTGTTAGTGAAGCCTGAAAATGGTTGTGTTTCAGAGTAAGTAAAATAAAGTGATAATTAGAAGCTTTCGAGAGGCTTTTTCCTCTCCCAGACACCAAACTGAACTCTAAACAATTTTGAACATGCTCTCTTCCTAATGTTCTGTGTTTATAGCATTTGATCCCTCACTAACTCTCTAGCTTATTCTTCAAGCTACTACTAGAACTAACAACTAACTAATTGTGCTATGCCAAGGGCCCAAGAGTGCCCCTCTCATAGTCTCATTAGGTTGATTTATTAAAAATTATTTATGTCTCGGTGTTATATGCTATATCGTAGTTTAGAACCTTGGTATGCTACAACAGCCCGGTGTTGATTGTTGGTGGGAGGGTTTGGAGAAGTCAAGACTTTACTTGGTATTGACTTTACTTGTTACTGATACATGGGACCTTTGACCATTATACGTTGCACCCAAGGAGCACCAAGCATGGTTTGAGGTTCATCAATCAACCTACCAATTAAGGTTTATGAATATGATCTTCTAATTGAATTTTAGTGACAATGATATGCCCATAACCGTAAATGAAGCATTGTTTGTTGAGCTAAATTAAATCATATCTTCATTAACTAAGATCTATTCATGAACCTACTAATTAGTCATTATCAAATTGAACTTTATCTGTCAGAACCCTTGTAAACAACAGGATTATTTACCATGCCTCAGTTGGTTAGCCGAAGTCATTGGAGTGACCGTCATGGCTGTCTTATCAGGCTTTGGTGCTGTCAATCTACCTTACAGTTATCTGTCACTCTTTATTAGGTATATAGATTATCGCTCTCCTAGTTACATTTATTATATGGGTTATGCTTGTTAGGGAGATTGATGAGTTTGAAATAAAATCCTTGGAGAGGCAATTAATTCAATCAATTGAATGCATTACCAAAAAGAAAAAATTATACTTTGTCAAATGGAGATGGAACAAAGTCAAGTATCAGAATAGGTTTATTTTCTCATCTCTGGTTGATTTTCTTAGCTATGTTATTCCTGAGAGAGGAGGAACTCATGTTGCTAATTTAAGACTCATGTTCTGATCCAACAGCAAAGATGGTGAAATTTGAGATTCTCTTTCTCGTTTTGTGATTTTCAATTTTCTGCTTTGATTGTTTGGTTCACTAACTAGTTATTGTTGTAGAAGTTGAATGCTCGATCTTTCTTCAAGAGAATTGTTGGAATAGTTGTGACATCTGTACACGAAGACCAAAGGGAACAAGGTTAGTGGCCTTCTACTTTTGTTTAGGTTGATCTTATTATCTTTCAGTAGGTTTTTGATTTAACACATATTGTTAACAAGCTGCTACTGTAATATTCTAAATCTTGGGTAGTTTTATCTTTTTAAATTGTTATTGGTTTCATGGTTATGGTGCACTTGAAGAAGGGTTGTTTTAGCTTCTATCACCTTTCTTTTATTAGATCTCTTTCTGGTCTTGACAAGGAAATTAAGAAATTTGGACAATGTGAAGACATGTCCAGTCAAAGGTTGACTATTTTCTGTCTTTGTATTATCATGTTTGTGTAGCTGTATACTAATTTCGAACCATTGCTAAAACGTGTATTCTTGGTACATTTTTAATGTTACTCTTGAGAGTTGGATCCATGCCCGAGTTATGATGACCTAGCCTTAGAGGAGGCCTACTAAGGGTGCATTGTCTTTTTCGTGAAACTTATTTGAAAATCATTAGTATTTATTGTAGTTCTGAATTGAACTTGGATAGCCTTGTTGGCCTTGAATTCAAAACTTATCAGAACTTATTAACCATGAAAGTAGCTGAACCAAAATAAGGGTAGCCTTCTATGGTCCTAGCCTAATATGGGGCTCACCACCTTTGAAGGGGATGAAGCTGGTGTCATTTTTTTTTCTCTCTCTCATCTTACGCGCCTTGTGTCAGATCTTTCTTATAGTTGACTATCTGTGCGTGAGTGTGTTAGTCATTTCGTATTGCACTTTTCTTTTTAATTATCAATGATGAAGTGCTTCATTATTTTAAGTCAAAAGCATCAAGCTGACTTAAAAGTTAAACGACTTGAAAGTTAAAAGTAAATCCTATGTGATTGATTTGTTCTCATAATATAGTGCAAAATTTTGGCTAGTGTTTCTTCCTTTGCTTTTGTTGTGTTGAGATGATGTATATGGTCTATGAAACCAATACTTAGATTGATTTCTAAAGAATTTAGATACCAAGAAAACAAACTAAACTAAGGGCTAAAAGCTTAAAGAAATTAATCACCAACTTTCGAAATTGTGTTTAACAAACAAATCTGTTTGAACTCCTTTGTATTTCATGAATGATTAATTAGAATACAAAAATAAGCTATTTAAATAGAACTCCTATTCCTAATATGCTTAGGACAAGTCCCTAAGTCATTGTCCTACTATATAAAAACTAGATAACAACCGAAAAGGATAAAGGATAACAATAATAAGTCATTATCCCAATGTAAGCCAAATAATAAATAAACTAGCATCTGGAGAAGGAGGAAAGGGGAGGGGGGAGGGAGGGGGAGCAGGGGAAAGGGGAGGGGGAGGGGCGGAGGGCGGAAGGAGCGGAGGGGAGGGAGCGGAGGGGAGGGAGGGGGAGGGGAGGGGAGGGGAGGCGAGGGAGCGGGGAGGGGGAGGCGGAGCGAGGGAGGGCGGAGCGGGGGCGGAGGGAGGGGAGCAGGGAGCGGAGGGAGGGGAGCAGGGGGAGGGGCGGAGGGAGGGCGAGGGAGGGAGGAGGGAGGGGAGAGCGAGGGAGCGGGGGGGCGAGGGGGAGGGAGGGGCGGAGGGAGCGGAGGGGAGGGGGGAGGCGGAGGAGGGGAGGCGGAGGGGCGGGGAGGAGGGAGGGAGGAGGGAGGGGTAGAGGGAGGAGGGAGGGAGGGCGAGGGCGAGGGAGGGAGGAGGGAGGGGGAGAGCGAGGGAGCGGGGGGCGGAGGGGGAGGGAGGGGCGGAGAAAGGGGGGCGGGAAAGGGGAGTCGGGTGGCGGAGGGGGGGGGGAGCGGAGGAGAGGGAGGGGGAGGGGGAGCAGGGGGAGGGGCAGGGGGGAGCCGGGGAGGGGTGGGGGAGCAGGGAGGAGCAGGGGGGGAGCAGGGAGGGCGGGAGGGAGAGGGAGGGCGGAGCGGGGGGAGGGCGGGGAGGGGGCGGGGAGGGAGGGGGAGCGAGGGTGGCCCCTTATCCCCTCCCCCTCGCCCCGCCCCTCCCCTCGCCCCGCCCCCCTATCCCCGTGTCCCCCCTCCCCTCGCCCCGCCCCTATCCTCTCCCCCCGCCCTACTCCCCTCCCTCCGCTCCCCGCCCTCCCCGCTCCCCCCGCTCGGGGCGAGGGAGGGAGGACGGAGCGGGGGGGAGGGCGAGGGGGAGGGGAGCGTCGGTGGGATGGGGAGGGAGGGGGAGCGAGGGAGCGCCCTTATCCCGAGCGAGGGAGCGCCCTTATCCCCTCCCCCTCTCCCCGCCCCCTATCCCCGTGTCCCCCTCCGCTCCTTGCTCCCCCCCCCCCTGCCCCCTCCGCTCCCGCTCCCTCCCCCCGCCCTACGCCCCTCCCTCCGCTCCCCCGCCCTCCTCCTCCCCGCTCCCCCTCCCTCCCCCCTCCCTCCGCCCCGCTCCCCCCTTTCCCCTCCCCCTCCCCCTCCCCCTTTCCCCTCCCCCTTCCTCCCCCGCTCCCCCGCCCTCCTCCCCTCCCCTCCCCTCCATCCCCCCCCGCTCCCCTTCTCGTCCCTCTCCGCTCCCCTCCGCTCCCTCCCACTCCCTTTCCCCTCCCCTCCGCTCCCTCCCCACTCCCTTTCCCCTCCTTCTCTCCCCCTCCTCCCGTCCCCTCCCCGGCCCCTCCCCTCCCCCCTCCGCTCCCTCCCCGCTCCCCTCCCCTGTTCTCGCTCCTCTCCCTCGCTCCCCGTCCCCTCGCTCCGCTCCCACCGGCTCCCCCTCCTCTGTCTTCCGCTCCCCCCTTCCTCCTCCCAACTCCCCGGCTCCCCTCCTTTGCTCCCCTTCGCTCCGCCTCCCCTCACACTCCCCTCCTCTCCCTCGCTCCCCTCCTTGCTCCGCTCCCGCCCCTTCCTCCCCCTCCTTCGTCCCTCCGTTCCCCCGGCTCCCCCTCCTCCGTCCCTCCGCTCCCCCTCCCCCCTCTGCTCCTGCTCCCCTCCTTCTCTCCCTCGCTCCGCTCCCGCCTGTCCCTCCCCCGCTCCCTCCGCCCCCTCCCTCTGCTCCTCGTCCTTTCCCGCTCCCCCTCTCTATTCTCGCTCCTCCTCCTCCTCCTCCTCCTCTCTGCTCCCCTTCCCCCCCCCCCTCCACTCCCTTCTCCCCCTCTGCTCTCCTCCCTCGCTCCCCTTCCTTGCCGCTCTCCCTCTCGCCCTCTTTTCTCCCTCTCGCCCTCCCTTCTCCCTCCCCTCCCTATTTCTTTTTAGCTTAGCATTGATGTTAATGGTTTTTGCCTTCAAATTTTCAAATCTACAGGCGGCACTCATGTAGGGGGTTTCAGCATTGATGTTGATGTTTTTCCTACTTCCTAGAGACACTTGAAATACTGTCAATTGAGAGTAATAGCTACAATGGAACGTGACTCCTCACATGATCATGAGCTCAGGATCCCAAGCGATGATAGATCGTCGGGATTGCTCGTGCAGGGAGATTAGACGCTCATCGTTGGTTGTTTGTTGTCCAGATCGTGATCGTCATCCGCTTCTTCTACCACTTCCATCAACCACATGAGGATTACATCCACCATCAAAGGCAGTGACCAGTGACTCCAGACTTTGTATCAGTTTTACTTATTCTGTTTTAGGTGGAATGTACGAGCTCGTAAGGCTCCTTTACTTTTGTTTGTTTGTTTTAGTTTGGGTTGTATTAAAATTAGGTTGTACTTTCTTTTTTAATTAATGTACGATTTTTCGATGTCAAAAAAACTTATGCTTTTAAAAGTTGTCATAATGTAGAAGACAGTTCATAATTCTTTAGAGTTCAAGGTTTAGAAAGTTGCATTAAACTAAGAGCATTCCAAGAAATACAAGGAACTAAGTTGTTATAGCATGGACAATCCTAGCCAAAACGACTCTACTTATATCCACCAACAAAATGGGCGACCTCATGGGCTGCCTCATGAATAACCAACCTTGGATACAATAAAACTTAATAGTTAACTAACCAATATGCAGCTCGATAAACTTCTCTATAGAAACAATGGATTGTGATTTCCAACTCGGACTTACTAATCGATGTCTTGCACTTATTTACTACACAACATGACAATATTGAGAAGATGGGGGTTACATTATCTATCAAAAAAAAGTACCAGCTTTGAGTTATTTGTGATTGTGTATTCGATGGTGACCCGCATGTATAGCATCAATAGGCGTTACATCGCCGCTAAATAATCGGTATTCAATATAACATTAGTTGGTTTGAAGTATTGAAACGTAGAGTTAAGCTTACAAATAGGGATTAATGTTTTGAATTTTTAATTTCACTTTTAAGGACCTCATATATTTTTGTTCATTCTTTAGGTACTAAGTTCACAATTTTAGTGAGTTAATCTGACCGTTAACTCAACTTGACTTTTCAATCCAAAAAAAAAATAAAAATAGAAAAACATGCTTTTACAACTTGTTTTTGCAATTAAAAGAAGACTAAAATGATCTCAAAATTTAACAGTTGGAAATGTGGGTTAAAAAATGCTCGAGTAGGGCATACAATTAGGGTTCCAAGAAATGAGAAGTATATGATTTCGTTGGTTGATAGATAGATAGAACAGAACAGAACAGAACAGAAGAGAAGATAGAACCTCATAATTTGAAATGAGAACCTCCAAAAGCCACTTAGGCCATTCTTCCATTTGAGTAAGGCAGCTGCAATGATGGATGACTGCAAGCCAAAAACAGAAGGTCTTGAAATTATGTAGAAGACAGTTCATAATTCCTTAGAGTTCAAGGTTTAGAAAGCTGCATTACACTAACAACATTCCAAGAAATGAGAAGTTTATGATTTCGTTAGTTGATAGATAGATAGAACAGAACACAACACAACAGAAGATAGATAGAACATAACAGACAGGCAACATTTTGAATGTGTTGCATGGTGCAACTCACTGCCCTACTAGAATATTATACCAATATTCAAGAATAACATTGGCAAGAGAATATAAAAGCCGACTTTACAATTTAGAACCATCCACAAATTTGAATATTGCTGAGAAATTCTACAGTGGTGGCACGCATATAATATTGCAAGAGAGTCAAGGAAGTACCTGCAATGCTCGACTTTGCAATGCTGTAGAAGCATAGCGAAGTGATTTAAGAGAACCAGCAAAAGATGGAAATGTTCAAATCGATGTCCAGAATCATACAAGTTCAAACCATCTTCAGTTCAAGTTAGCATTTATCTGAAAAAATAAGACAAACTATATGTCAAAATTGGACCCCAGAGACTTGTGATTATATCTAAAATTTTGAATATTTCTAACTGTCAATTGAATGGCAACATAATACAGGCACATGGAGTGAAAAAAAAGGAAAATATAGTACAATAACTATTTCATCCAACCCCACGAATCATAGTAGAATAAACATTGTTTTCATGAATTATGAAGAGACCAATCAAGTTATCTGTCAGAAGCACAGTCTATTGTACAGAGTAGCAATTGCAAATCCTACACACAAGCATTCAATTGTTATGATAAAACTAGCACTTTGTCCCAGATTGCCTAAAAATGACGGCAAAGACCCAAACTATACCATATCTTGAGACTTGAAGAACTATATAATAATTTAACTCTTGGTCATTTAAAAGAATACATGGCTTACCCTGTATCTGCGCAGATATATGATTTCTTTACCTTCTATCGATGTAGCAACTTAGAAAGAAAAAAAAAAAACATCACAGGGTGTCAAAACCACATACATGCCCACATATGAAAACCATGCAACCTATTAACAACAATTTAGTTGATGAAAATAGTAGGTTAACTTAAAACTGTGCATTTATCTAACCCAATCTTCTCTTGAGCGGGTGGTGGCGTGGCGCATAGGTATAAGCAACTAACAAATAGTAGTGCATGCATAATTTCTTAGGAGAAGTGATTTTAATTCTATGATGAGCATAGAATTATATAGAAGATACATTGCTAATGGACAGTTCAGGACATGTATCAAGCAATAATATGTAAACCTGCAAACTCTTGCAGTCATTCCATAGAAACAGAGAAGCCACTAAGTAACATCCAGTATTTCAAATGCTTAATTAATCACTTTATCACGACATTAAACCAACAATGTTTAAATAGAGATAAACATTAAACCAACAGTACTTAAAAACAGTGATAAGTAAATTAATCATCACATCTTTCTTTCACAATGCTTAATTTCAATCGAACTTAATCACTTATCCATCTAAAGAACACCAAATACTAATACGTTTCATCAAGAAAAATCACACCCTATTATATACTCGAGACTCGGGTGTAATGATGTATGTATAATATAACCAATGGTATATTTCTACTTATTAGCAGCTTTCCACATGATGATTATGAACCCATAATTCATTTGTTAAATCTAGTTACACATAATTTCTTAAAGTCTCATAACGCAACTAAAAATTCAACCCGATTATTGAACATAATAAATCAGATACCACATGAACTAACCTCCATTGAAGACAATGATTATGCACGTTTCTGGATCATTCTCGGCCACACCGGAGCAAATCATGCTAGTTTTCGTCAGCGTAACGCGAAGTGGAGGACGATAATCGGTGATGGGTCGTCGTAGAGAGTGATTTCACCAACCCTAGGTCGAGATCGTCGAGGATTTGTCGGCATTGAAGTTGAAATTGGGGGTTTAGGGTTTTCCGACGCCATTGTTGAAGAGTTTTCGAGTCAATTTGAGGCATGAGGGAATCCAATCAATAAGAGAAACTAGAGAAATTTTATTTTTTAAAAAAATGAACTTTGTATCGCCATTGTTGGGGGATACTTTGATTAGTTTGTGATGAAGACAACTAGCCGTTATAATTAAGCAAGGGTGTCTAAGACTTCTACAAACTAGAAGATTTTTTTTGAAAGGGGAAATGGGAATTATTTTTTTGTTTAATTTGTTGGTTTTAGGATTTTGTTTAAATGTAATAGGACTATAGGAGTAGTACTAGTATTTTGTTGTGTCTCTCCTAAAAAAAAAAAGTATTTTGTTGTGTCTTTTTATTTTTTTATTTTTTTAATTAATTAGATAATTATATCTCTTTCTTTTCCTCTTTTTATATTTTGGTATTCCACTCCTATCGCCATATATAATATAGATGAGCTAGTAAAATCATTGATTTTTCATTGCTATAATAATACTCTCTCTGTTTCATTTTAATTCACAGACTTTGATAGTTTACTTTAACCATCATTTGTGATTTATATGTGGATGAAAATATAGTAATGTAGGATCTTATTAGATTCATCATAACATGTATTTTATTAATATGTACTTTTTATAATTTTTATAAATACAAATTAAAACTAAAGATATATGTCCTTTAAGTTTTGTATTGGCATGCGTGAAAAGTGTAAGTGTGTAGATTAAAATGAAACGGAGAGAGTAGTATTTATCTATGCTCTTTCTCTGAAAAATAGAAGAAAGGGGTACATATGCATGCCAATACTCGTTATAAAAAAGCCGAGTCATAACGAAATGAGAAGCTATATGACTTAATGCCAACATAATCACTCAAATAGAACTAGTTCGTTTAGTTACTTTTTTTAAAAGGAAAAGCTTTTTCAGGTACTTGAATTCCCAGTTATGTTCCAATCTGTTTACAATGATTGCTTCTTTGAAGATAGTAGCTAAATAATCCTAATGTGTCACATAAAGAAGATAATTTTTAGATTTTCGACGGTTTTTTCACACCTCTGTATAAATAACCCACTATTGGTTCACAATACATAACATCTTCATCGTCTAAAGTAACGATTAGGTGGAGAACGTCCTGCATTGATGGATGGTGATGAGGATCCATAGTGATTATCATGAGGTCTTTCGGGTAGTTGGTACCGTCATAAGTTTTTCCCCAATTCATTCTTTACACGAATTCATTTTTCCATGAACTGCTGAAAACAAATTAAAAAGAAGTTATAGTTAATGTGAATATAATTATGATAAATGTCTTATAAGACAATCTTCTAAAACCTGACATAAATAAGGTTGCAATAACAAAGTTTCATTAAAGAATTTTGCTGCAATACTGATTTGTTTTAGTTAGGTGATTAAAGTTACGAGTTTGAAAGACAAATTTTGTTTAATCAAGTTGTAAAACTATATTGTAAATGGATATTGAGTTTTTAGGTCCAAATATTTTAAATCAATTATATGAGTTAGGTCTAAGTTGAAAGATCTTAGATCAATTTCTTATCGACCTGAGCATGAACCTGACCTATTAATCATATTTAGGGCTTGGGTATTAGGTAAGGACTAAACATGGCAGAATCGAGTTAGCTTTAATACCCTGACCCGAGACCCACTAATGGCAACATAAAATTGACAAGGGACTCGAATTCGGATAAGACATACCCAGATTAGTGTTCCGAACCCGACTCAACTCGAAAGGACCCGAATGGAATCAACGGTAAATTATATTGTCAACTATGATTCAAGTGAACTAGACTTTAATTTTTATTTTTTAATACTCTATTATTTTACATCAATATTATCTTCTATTTGTTACCCCATGCGTTTGAAATCGTAAAACATGTTACTCAATTTTAGACATATTAAGAATTTAGTTAATTTTAGTTAGAATTGCAAAAGTAATAAGAATTGACATCAAATATAGTATTGATAATATAAAATAACGTTCAATCTTATCTTTATAATATAAAGTTCCGTTTAAATTTATTTCTTATTTGTTAGTATGTGTAATTAAGTATTTGACTTAAATATTTTATTTGTAATTATATATTTAATTCAAATATTGTCTTGACCTCAAATATGCCCAGGCCAAACTCAAACCCCGACATGCGCACTGACCTGTCACCTAACCTGAACGACCCATTTGCCACCTATAGTAAGTACTAGCATATAACTAAATTTTTCGATAAAAGGACGGATATCATAGAACTGCAGAAGCCCAAACCAATTTTCTCAAAACAAAACTTTGCTTGGAACTCTGTGTTAGTCATACTGGAATTATTAGTTGGGCCAATTTTATATGACAGTCCAAATTGTGAAGGCAGTTCAAAGGGTTGGACATGGCGATCCAGACCAGAAGATATAAAAGGAGGACAAAGAAAATTGGAGAAACCCATGTTTAGGGTATGTTCTATAGACAAAAATTTTATAGGTGTGATGATTTAGACCCATGTTTAGGGTGTGTTCATTTCGTTTTAAGTAGGTGACCTAGTCGAAAATTGTAAGATTTTATTTGATTTGGATTAGTCTGCTTTAATATTGTAATTTTACTATATGTTAAGTTGATCTAAGAAAACATTTTCGCATCGGATGTTGTTTGATTTGTCTCGACAGGTAGTTTCAAAAAATTGTTTTTTAAATTTATTTTTACTAAAACAAAGTTGTATATATAGGGTCGGGATCCAGTGAGAATGTGTCGTTATGCGAGAACATATTTATGTTTAGAACATGTACTTTTTAGAACATACACAATACTTTTAACAACATACTTAATTTTTTTGTTGTTAGAACAGCTGCACACTTCTTAGAGCATATGCAACATTTTTTTTAGAATAATAATCTAGAGAACATTTGCTGTGATTTTTAACAATGAACACGTCGTCTTTTTACGTAAGAGCCTAATCAACACATATTGATATATACATGTTTTAAAATTTTCAAGCTTATGTCCTAAATTATTTCAAGTATGTTCTAAAATTATTTTAGGTGTAATCTAACTTTTTTTCAAGTATGTTCTAAATTGTTTTTAACATGTTCTAAATTATTTCAAGTTTATTATACATGATTACAAGTACATGCATCCTAAATTAATTCCAATAGAATTTTAAAACATGTACACATTTTGTAGAACATCTACACTATATCTCATATCATATACTTCTTCCGTTTCGTTTTAAATGCAACAAATGAGAATTATTTGTGAGATATAAAATATTCATTTGTTGCATTTGAAACGAAACGGAGGAAATATAAAAACTTTTAGAACATATGTAATACCACATATGCAAAATCACAATGTGAGGCAAACCCATCTTATCTCATCTCAACAAACTTTAAATTGCTACTTAGCAACAACTAATCATCATCATCTACCATATCAAATAATCAAAAGCATGTATCATAAACACAATTATTATATCAATTATTTTAGAACACGAATTTCCAAAGTTTAGAGCATGATATAACAAATTTTAGAACATGAAATACAAAATTATAGAACATGAAATTCAACCTAAATAAAATCGAACTTCAAAAATTTTGTTAAAGAATTCGTGAAACTTGGTAAGAAACTCAGCTGAATTCATGTAACTTTGCTGATGAAGAACTTTGTTGAATATTATCGGAATTTTGTTGAGTTTATTTGAGGAGAGAGAATGGATATACTTGACTTGTGAAAATGATCATCTTGAGAATAGAGAATAAACATGAATTCACTCTAAATAAGTTGGATCTTTTATGAAAAATTTCGTTTCACTTATGAAAAAACTTGATTGAAGTTGAACTTGGAGCTTCAATTAAGTCTACTTGAGGAAAGAAAATGGTAGCCGGGCCGGGCCAGGCCGCATAAAAAATTGCCCGTTGGCCAGGTCAGGCCTGAGCACAATTTTGTGCCCAGAGCCCACTATTTCGGACCAAAATCGGATCGGGTAAAAAAAGACTAAAAGTCATTTTTGGCTTGCCCAAAGCCCGCCCAAATAAGAATAATCGGGAGAGGCACGACCGCGGGCCAAAAAATTATGCCCAAAACCGGCCCAAAAAACGGGTCGAGCCAAAATGATCAGCTCTAGAAAATGGGTATCATGAGGAGAGATAATTAGTCTTTTAAAGGAGAGAGAGATGAAATAAATTCGTAATTAATGAATGCGAGTTAAAAAGATTGAATTTTCAGAAAATTTAATAAAGAATTTAGTAATATTTGTTAAATAGGTTGAATTTGAGTTGAAATTTTATTGGTATATTTTTTAGAAGAAAACATTTTTCAGAAAATATCACTTAATTTATAGAATATAGGATGTGTTCTCACATAAGAAAGTATTCTCGCGTAAAGGAGGTGTTCTCACAGGAGCTGTGATCTGGCATGATTTGATCTAATTTTAGTAAGAATCAGAAATTAAATCTTGGAATCAAGTTGATAGAACATAGCCTTTGTTGAAGTTTTTTGCTTACTTAAGTACCTTAGGTCTATAGAATTTCATAATAATGTGTGACATTGAGATGCAGATTAAGGATGACGTATTTAATTACTTAAGAGATCCTTTAAACTAAAGCATGTTAGAACACAACTGCTAAGAACAATAAGTCAACAAGTGAAATCAAGTTTATGGCTATCTCAAAGCAATGATAAGGACGAAATAAAGTCTCCACTCCATTATGCCTGATTTAACCTAAACTTTTGATAAGTATAAAGAACGTGGAGATCTCTTTTGCGTTGGCTCTATGTTTGACCCTTACCAGGGTAAGGGGTACTAATAATGCTGGACTTCTAATATATACTGCAAATGACATAAATTAGGTCATTTCACAAGCCAAGTTTTAATATAAGTGGATTCTCAAAATCGCGTACATTTTAGTTTTTGGATGTTTCTTTTAAAAACCAAAAAAATTGATGTTCTATGTTTTGTTACTTTCACTTAAGTTTCTTATTTCTCAAATGTTCATTGCTAAAACTCGATGATGTGACTAATTGAATATTAGGTGGTTGCCGGTACAAATTGGAGTTTGCAGAATCGGTAGGGGTGGAGTGGTTACATAAATATATGGTCAAATTGAAAAGTTTTTCACCATTAACCTCTTCAAATCCAAACTGTGTAAAAATTAATTATTGTTGAAGAGTTGTACGATAAAGAGAGATTTGACTTTTTTTCGACAACTAGCAACAACTAGCAAGTTATATTGATTTCAATCTATAAGCCAAGTGTACCCCTGATCAAATTTAAAATATCAGGGGCCGAATATTTTGGGTGAAATGTTAGGTGCCCATTATAGAGGACCACACCCCTAATTTTCGGAGCATCATACACCTTTACATCTAAGCACTCAGCCTTGTAATATTTGAATTACTAGCAGAAAAAGGCATTCATTTGGACATATAGTTATACGAGAATTTAGGCTTTCCGAAAGGATATTAAACATATCTCATTAAAATTTGAAAAATGTTTATCATAGTAAATTGACAAGTTCATCAAGCCTACATGTGCTACAAGCATAACTCAATTATTTTGAAAGTTAATTAGCTCATTTAAAACCCAAACGGTAATATTGGATTATAATATGTCTCATTTCTATATAAATTGAGAGAACTAGACTTTCAATCATTTTAAAAAATACAACACTATAACTAAATAAAAAAAATCCAAGGAACTAAGTTGTTACAGCATGGACAATCCTAGCCAAAACGACTCTACTTATATCCACCAACAAAATGGGCGACCTCAGGGGTTGCCTCATGAATAACCAACCTTGGATACAATAAAACTTAATAGTTAACGACTAACCAATATGCAGCTCGATAAACTTCTTTATAGAAACAATGGATTGTGATTTCCAACTCGGACCTACTAATGGATGTCTTGCACTTATTTACTACACAACATGATAATAAGGAGAAAGGGGGGTGTTTTTACATTATCTATCATATTCATATTTAAAAGACTTTTATCTATCATAATCATTTCTAAATTTAGAGACGGATATTGATAATCCATCCCTAAATTTAGAGACAGATTATCAATATTCTGTCTCTAAATTAGAAACGGATATATATCCGTCGCCAAAAATCCATTACTATATGAGTTTTTTTTGTAGTGATTGCTTAGGTAGTTGGAGGAGATTTCCAATCACTGCGGGTGGTTGGTCCTCTTTACCAACCCACCACAAGACCTAAAAGAACTGTCATTCGATTAACCTACCAACTGTTTCACGTTATGTTTATATTGCCCCATCATAATTCATATATACTATACTCTAAGCTTGAGTATATAATCAAAATTGAAAACATAATCTAGCCTAACTCCGATAGAAGATAATTGAAGCTAATTCTATGCATGTCTACTCAGCATCCACACTCACCAACTCCATCGTACGTCTAAATAAAAGTTTGGCGATGTTTTGGAGGGACAGGAGTTAGGAGTTTAGGACCATTAATGTTCAAACATGTGCCACTATGATCATGCCTAAATGTAAAGCTACGTAACTTTACATATTTTTTCTGCTGTATGCTGGATCAATAATACATGGCAATAGGAAAAGTTTTTAGCTCGTTTATGATTAGGTGGATTATGATATGGAGTAATGTAAAACATTTTTTTTATATATTATATCAAGTTGAAAATGTATGATAATATTTTATTTATCCACCTATAAGAGGTAGGTAGCTATTCAAAATTAAATCATGATAATATCCCCTCCGTCTCATAATATAGTTCCTGTTTTTATTTTGGGAGTCAAATTTTAATTTTTTTGACCAAATATTCTCATTAATATTTACAAAAAAACATACTAATGTGAGGTATTGTTAGATTTGCCTTAATGCCTACATTCATAATATCAACTTTTTATATTTTTTATATTATATTAAGTTGAAAATTTATGATAATATTTTATTTATCCACCTACAAGAGGTAGGTAGCTATCCAAACTTAAATCATGATGATTCCCACTCCATCCCATGATATAGTTCCTGTTTTTATTTTGGGAGTAAAACTTTAAAATTTTTTATCAAACATTCTCATTAATATTTACAAAAAAAAACATACTTATGTGGATTGTGGGGTATTGTTAGATTCGCCTCAATGTCTACATTCATAATATCAACTTTTTATATTTTTTACTAATACAAAATAGAAAATATTATAGGTCAAAAATACTTATTAAAGACTGCAAAAAGAAACATAAACTATATCTTGGAACGGAGGGAGTATAATATTAAGTATGCGTTCATTCTTAAAAGCTAGACTTGAACCAATCTCAAATCTTTTGATTTTTGAAATAAATTGTCATTTTGGTGATAGAAATTTTAACATTTTTAAATATATTTATGTATACATCTCTGAACAAGGTATGCATGTGAAGCTTTGAGTGCAATACCTTGTAAAATGTAAACAAAAATTTCATTATAGTTATATGCGTGTGAAAGGTGTATGCATGCATACATTAAGATGATATATGTATATATCATGTGGTATTGTTTAGATGAACAATTTTAAATAATACTATTGTTACATATCTAAATCATCATGTTAATACATATGAATGATGAACTAACTATATATTCACCTACCTAGCTTACGTAAAATGATCTAGCTAGTAAACGAAAATTCCCTCAAGCAAACAACATACAAAATGGATAAATCGTAATAAATAATTTCATATTTCTAGGGCAAAAACTCAATATAAAATATATGGAAATTTCTATTGCCTACATAATTTCCTATATACCAAACAATCACTAACATTCTCAATAAAAAATATTGACAATGTGTAGTTACTAGGATTCAAACACATGATTTTGAAATGAAATGTGAGAGTTAAACCACTAATCCGTTACAATTTTAATATATGCTTATATGTTTCAAACTAAAACATATATAATATAGCTAGTCTTATAATTATATGTAATTATAAAACATAATAAAGTATTATAGTTATATGTAATTGTAAAACATGTAGACAAACTTTTTGACACTTTAACCCTTTTGTTAAGTAATAGTATTCTCTTACTCAAATTTCATTGAAAAATTGTTACTTTTATCCCCAATTCCTTACAAGCTTTTTTTGAACAAATTATCATACATCGCCCACACCAAAATACACCAAACATTCTCATTTGTATATTTATAAAAACATATTCATGTGTGATCTTGTTAGATTCGTCAAACAAGTATATATCATGATGTCACATGTTCTCCCCCCCCCCCCCCCCCCCAAGCAATTGACACAATTAAACCTGAGGAACATAAAAATTTATATAGGATTGATATATTTAACATAAAAATTTACCCTTTAGACCTGAGGAACTTCTTATCCTAAACAAGTCACTTTTACTTATATACAAGTGACTCATTGAGGTAAACAACTATTCTTTGTTTAAAAATGACTCATTTTGACTTAAAAGAGTGATGCATTTTGCAAAAAGTGAATGATATCACAGTTAATTTTATTATGAACTGATACTCAATACTAATTGAAAGTTATGAAGTATTGGAGGTCGTCACGTATCATCTAAATGTATATGATGATATATGGGGGAATATCATCCAATTAATTTCAAAATAAATAAATAAACGAATTACACGCAATGACTCGGAGTCTCGTCCGGGGCAACAACTAATCTATACAAATGTATTAAAAGCCGTTTCCATCAAAGGAACGGTGCCACGTGGCACTCTTCTCAAGCTTTTGATATACATGTTTATAATATCGATCAAAATTATTAACAATGTGTAGTTACTAGGATTCGATCGACAACATGACCTTTGAAATGAAATGTGAGAGTTTAACCATTAATGCATTACAATTTCAATGCTTAATGTTGCAAAGTAAAACATAATAAAGTATTATAATTGTATGTAATTATAAAAACATGTAGACAAACTTTTGAATTTTTAACCCATTTATTAAGTAATAATATTCTCTTACCCAAATCCTATTGAAATTGTTAATTTTATCCCCAATTTCTTAGAAGCTTTTTGAAAACAACTTATAATGCCATAACGTCCATTTTTCAATTTCGCACTAGATAAACTATTACGAAAAGCTAATAGAATCAATTATGAAATTTATGAATAATAATATATATCATAATTATAATTGACTCGAAAAATTGCTTGAACCAAAATACTACGTAGTTCTTAATTAAAACCCGACATCTAACATAGAGATAAGTGCTAAATCATCTCATATCCCCAAATATAACCAGAGACTCAGACAAAATTCTAAAATCAAGAGACAACACAACCCAATTACCCAAGTTAATTACTACACCTACAAAATATAATTAAATGGAATAGTTTAGTAGACAAGATCATGCTAAACCAAATCTACACTCAAAAACGACTAATGGAGTACAGTACTACTAGTATTAATTCCGCAGTAGGTGAAGACTGAAAATTGGGTATAAATGAACCAATTCTCTCTATCACCATTCGCGCCGTTCTCTTCTTCTCTTTCCTTCATTTCACTTCGTTCTCTCTCTCTCCCCTTTCCATCCTTCACTACCAAACCTCGCTTTTCCTTCTCATACTTCCGTCTTACAGTTCATTCTAGGTACTCTCTCTCTTTATTTCTTCAATTTTGTTATAATTTGAATGATCCCACTTCCATTTTTCTTCTGAATATCAGCTAATTTGGAGTTTTTACCAGTTAGTTTTTAGTGGGTTTCTGTCAGAATTCGATTTTGTTTTGATTTGGATGAACCCACTTTCATTTTTCTTTTGAAAATTAACTAATTTGGAGTTTAGACTTTAGTGGGTTTATGTCAAAATTTGATCTTGTTTTGATTTGAGTGAACCCACTTTCATTTTTCTTTTGAAAATTAGCTAAGTTGGAGTTCAGACCAGTTAGTTTTAGTGGGTTTGTGTGAAAATTTGATTTTGTTTTGATTTGAATGAACCCACTTTCATTTTTCTTTTGAAAATTAGCTATGTTGGAGTTTAGACTGATTAGTTTTAGTGGGTTTGTGTCGGAATTTGATTTTGTTGTGTGCCCTCTTTTGTTTGAATAACTTTGACCCTTGTTGTTTTAGTATTGAATAAGATGTGGGTTGTTATTTTATTATTAAAACGTTTTGATTTTAGGGAGTTCCAGAGTTGTTGGAATTCATAGGTGATCATGTTTGTTTCTATTTAAGGTTCATTTGCAAAGATATGGTTAAGAGAATTGAGATTCATTAGATGCTCTTGTGAGATTATTACTAAATGTATGAAGTTGATTGTTTGGTTTACATGAGTTTGAGAGCTTCAAGGTTTTCAAATTATAAATATTCTTAGTTGTGGAAGATTAATGGTTGATAATGGTTCTATAATTTAATATATGGGTTAAGAATCATTCTAAACCATTAGATTTCCATGGACATATTAAATGCGATCACCTGATAATCATCCTAGAAAAGATTTTCTAATTCTGTATTTGACCCATTTTCTATATTGGTTTAGGTTATTTTGCTTACTAGAAAAAGAATTAAGATTAAAAAGAATTTTTATTTGACTATTTGATTGGTGTTTTATAGTACAAGAACGATGGCATCACACATTGTTGGGTACCCCCGTATGGGACCTAAGAGAGAGCTGAAGTTTGCCTTGGAATCCTTTTGGGATGGAAAAATCAATGCAGAGGAGTTGCAAAACGTGGCCCATAGTTTAAGGACATCTATTTGGAAACAGATGTCTGATGCTGGGATTAAGTATATTCCTAGTAATACCTTCTCATACTATGATCAAGTATTGGACACCACCGCAATGCTTGGTGCTGTTCCCCCTAGATATGGATGGAATGGCGGAGAGATTGGAAATGATGTTTACTTTTCGATGGCTCGTGGTAATGCCGATGTTCCTGCTATGGAGATGACTAAGTGGTTTGACACCAACTAGTGAGTGATCTCGGCATTATGCTCTCTTTGTCTTTGACCAATGCTTTCATTGTTGTGAAGGTTCTATCTATTTGTTTGTCTGCAGCCATTACATTGTCCCTGAGTTGGGTCCTGACATGAAGTTCACATACGCGTCTCACAAGGCCGTGGATGAGTATAAGGAGGCTAAAGCTGTAAGTTTGGTAGTTTCCTTAAAGTGGTTTCTAAATCCATATCGTTTACTTGATTTATGGCTTTCCAAGATATGTACTTTATCTGTTCAAAGTACTTTATTTATAAATTTTAGGGCATTGCCAGGGTTCAAATTCTCATCCCAACAATATGTCGGGGATTTCACTGTCTTATAGACTGTTTAGCCTTGTACCTAGCCTTTGAGCTGGTGTGCCTTGAAGGTTAGTAGTCTAAAAGGGGTTTGTCTTTGGGCCAATTATCTTTTCTAATTAAAAAAGAGTATGTGTAACAATTGCTTTATACGGTCTCTTGTGCACATATTTGCTCACTAAGTATATTTTGCTATGTATTATAAAAAATTGAGAGATAGTGACAATTTTATATTTTTAAAATACACATAAATTAAATCTAACAAGATCCCACGTCATAGTATTTTTTTTATGCTTAAGTGCTGAAGTTTGTGAAATTTGGCCACCAGAAAACTGGTTTTGCACTTTGTATTGAACAGAGTACGTATTGGATTGAACTTAATATAATCACAGGGATCAGGATTTAGGAATCATAATTTTAGCGCTATTGATTACTGATCAAAGTGGATATGACATATGAACCATAGATGGTTATATAAGTTGGCGTGCTGCAATGCGTGGGACTGATGGAACTTATTTGGTTTTGTCTGTTATATTCTTGCAGCTTGGAGTTGAAACTGTACCAGTGATTGTTGGTCCAGTGTCTTACCTGCTGTCATCAAAGCCAGCAAAGGGAATTGAGAAATCTTTCCCTCTTCTTTCTTTACTCGACAAAATTCTTCCTGTCTATAAGTAAGTATTTTCAAAGAGTTACACTTCTGTTTTTTAGTGTTTTTCCATAAGCTAGTGCTGATTGTTGCATTTAATACAGGGAAGTGATTTCTGAACTTAAGGCTGCTGGTGCATCCTGGATTCAGTTTGATGAACCTAAACTTGTCATGGACCTCGATGCTCATCAATTGCAAGCCTTCACACACGCCTACTCGGAGCTAGAAAGCGCTTTGTCAGGGTTGAATGTTCTCATTGAAACCTACTTTGCTGATATTCCCACGGAAGCATACAAAACTCTTACTTCATTGAAGGGTGTAACTGCTTTTGGATTTGATCTGGTTCGGGGCACAAAGACCCTTGATTTGGTCAAGGGTGGATTTCCTTCTGGAAAGTATCTTTTTGCTGGAGTAGTGGATGGGAGGAACATTTGGGCTAATGACCTTGCTGCTTCTCTTAGCAGCTTGCAGTCTCTTGAGGGCATCGTCGGAAAAGGTATGCAGCATAACTATTCTGATTTAATGCTGTCTTATGCAGAGCTTATAACCTGCTTATGCTTATCTTCTTTGTGGTACAGACAAGCTTGTCGTATCTACTTCATGCTCTCTTCTTCACACTGCCGTTGATCTGGTGAATGAGACTAAGTTGGACTCAGAGCTCAAGTCATGGCTTGCTTTCGCAGCTCAGAAAATTATCGAGGTCAATGCCTTAGCTAAGGCATTGTCTGGTGAGAAAGATGAGGTGGGTCTGTCATTTTACTTTAATTTGTAGGGAAGTGACCCCTGGTACAATTTATTATCTTTTTCTTGGAAACATTTGAAAGAAAATAAAAAGTTTAGCCTTCCAATATGTCAAATCTAAATTATTTGGATCATGTGAGATTGTAACTTTTCTTCTGTTAAGTCTCTCTTGTTTGAAGGCCTGATTCATTCAACAAGCATCCCCATTGCAGGCCTTTTTTTCAGCAAATGCTGCCGCTTTAGCTTCAAGAAAATCTTCCCCTAGAGTGACTAATGAGGCGGTTCAGAAGGCCGTAAGTGCATTTATCCTTGTCTTCTGTTACAGTCATAGAGTATCCTGTTTCTCATGCTGATCTTTTACTTTGCTTCATAGGCTGCCGCGTTGAGGGGATCTGATCATCGTCGTGCCACAACTGTGAGTGCCAGGTTGGAGGCTCAACAGAAGAAGTTAAACCTTCCACTCCTACCTACCACCACAATTGGTTCTTTCCCTCAAACCATGGATCTCAGAAGAGTCCGCCGTGAATTCAAGGCTAACAAGTAAGTTACTATCTTTGGAGCGACAAATTGAAGTTTATTGTAACAGAGTTCACGTTCTAACTGTTCTTACCTGAATGTGTTAGGATCTCTGAGGAAGAGTACGTGACAGCTATTAAGGAGGAGATTAGCAAGGTTGTTGAACTCCAAGAAGAGCTTGACATAGATGTTTTAGTCCACGGAGAGCCAGAGGTTAGCTCATTTTAAATTTTATATATTGCTGTTATTGGGTACAAACAAGACTCCCTTTTCTGATGCGTAGCTTGCTGTTTTACAGAGGAATGACATGGTTGAGTACTTTGGGGAGCAACTGTCGGGCTTTGCCTTCACTGTTAACGGGTGGGTACAATCCTATGGATCTCGTTGTGTCAAGCCTCCTATCATCTATGGTGATGTGAGTCGGCCCAATCCCATGACAGTCTTCTGGTCCACAATGGCTCAAAACATGACAAAACGGCCCATGAAGGGAATGCTTACTGGCCCTGTTACAATTTTGAACTGGTCGTTTGTCCGAAATGATCAGCCCAGGTAAACAATATTCCCGACAATATGACTAATCTGCTTTGGTCGTGCATTTTTCTTTATATTAGAAACATCTTGCTGATGTTCCCTTTTAATCGTATTTTAAAAAATACATTTCCTTTCAACCTCTTTTAGGTTTGAGACCTGCTATCAGATTGCTTTGGCCATCAAGGATGAGGTTGAGGATCTTGAGAAGGCTGGCATCACTGTCATCCAAATTGATGAAGCCGCATTGAGAGAGGGTTTGCCTTTGAGGAAGTCCGAGCAGCCTTTCTACTTGGATTGGGCCGTGCACTCGTTCCGGATAACCAACTGCGGGGTTCAAGATACATCTCAGGTTCTCACTCTTTACTTTGGAAACTATTATCTGCTTATTAGATCCTACACGAAGTAATATGATGTGCGTGATGCCCAGAAGCTAAGCACATACTACAGTTCAAAGTAAAGAAATATACTTTTCAAAACAAATATTTCCATTCATAAAAGAATATACATATTACACTAAAAGAAAGCACATTAAAAGAATATAGTTTTGTGATAATTATAAAGAATATTAAGTGGGAGCATATTACAATTTACACGTCATGCTCCCGAGTGTATAATCAAAACAACTTTTATTTGAATTGGTCTGGCAGATTCACACCCATATGTGTTACTCTAACTTCAACGACATCATCCACTCGATTATTAACATGGATGCTGATGTGATTACCATTGAGAACTCAAGATCAGATGAGAAACTCCTTTCAGTCTTTCGTGAGGGTGTCAAGTATGGTGCGGGTATTGGCCCAGGTGTCTATGATATCCACTCCCCCAGAATCCCGTCCACAGATGAAATTGTGGACCGCGTCACTAAGATGCTTGCAGTCCTTGAATCCCATGTCCTTTGGGTTAACCCTGACTGTGGTCTGAAGACACGGAAGTATGGTGAAGTCAGGCCGGCCCTTACCAACATGGTTGCTGCCGCTAAGGCTGTTCGCACCCAGCTTGCGAGCTCTAAATGAGTCAACATCGTCACAAAATTTGAGAAAATAAAATGAGAGCGGAAGAAAAGTGTTTATATAGTAACAACTTTAATATAAGTTTGTCTTTCAAATGCAGGCTGTTTATGTAATCCTATTCTTGTTTTCTTTTCATCTGTCATTTCTTTCATGTTTTTTCACTTGAGGGCACAATGTGAGCTCTTCAAATATATGGAATGAAAATATTACTATTTCAGTTGTAAATAAATGCTCCTTGTTCTAATCCCTTGTGTGTTAAATTTTGTCTTTTGTTGTAACTAATACTACCTTTAAGGTATGGATAATCTCATTAACTATAAAAATTGAGAATATCAATTTATTGTCATTAAGATATCATTAAATAGTAGAGTTGAGTTGATATGACCAAGGTTGGGCTAAGTAAAATTGTGCTGGGCTTTATCATGCCAAGCAGGGTAAAAGACTATATTAGTTTTATTTGGGCCTATCGTGGTTATGGGAAAAGGCTGCCCAAACATGGCCTTGGTCAAGCCGATCTCTAGGAAATATAAGCCGTAGTTGATTGTGCTCGTTCTGATATATCAAAATAATCCCGTGGTGGATTCCCCTCAAAACATAAAAAAAAAAGATTAAGTACTTGCCCTTGGGGGTGTAAGGAGAATCAAACCTTGGCGTCCTGGTTGGAAACAAATTAGGCAACTGCTCTAAGTTGCTTCTCGAATTATAACTATATAGAACTATGGAAGCAATTAATCAGTTTGTTGTGACTTGTGTGGAAACTATCTCAATAAGTTTAAGAAAATGTAAGAAAAAAAAAATCTGACAATCATGGATATGTGTAGCAATTTTATCAAGCATATTATAGCTGGCAATTAGTACTAGTACAAACACACAAGAAGCATTTTCTTCTGCTTTCACCTTCAAAACCAAATAATATAAAGTGTTTTAGAGTCTCTCAACCCATTTCTGCTCTTTTCAGTCCCTAAAATCACACTGAAAGACACAGATATATAGTTGAAAGAAAAAAAAAAACATGTATAAAACAAAGTTACAAGAGATGTGTGATGTGAAATCATGGTCACATCCAAAGTATACAGCTATCAAGTATGGTCCTGATCATAGTCCAAGGTTCACAGCTTCAGTGTTCATCAATGATGCCGCCTTTAATTCGCCTACTTCCTGCAAATCCATGAAAGAAGCTCAAAATAAAGCTGCTGAGGTTGCCTTGATGCATTTCATCTCTTTGTCTTCTGCTCGCTTGGTAAATACTAGCTCATCTCCAGGTATTAATCAAACTTGCTCAACTTTACTCTTATTTCTGTCCTATCAGTTAAAAAGAAATTTACTGTTGTTTCTGAGTTTAACTTTGTAGTTTTGTACGTGTTTGAATTCTAATTATTTGATGAATGAAACTACGAAAGTCACGTTTACATTTCCCATTTCTGAAACTTGCAAACTCGAAAAACACAAGGAAACTAAGGAGGAAATATTTTCTTTGAAATAGTAGTAACTTCAAAAAAAAAAAACAGACCACTTCTTCTGAAAAATAGTAAATTTCTTTAGTGTGGTGTGTATTTTATCTCATATAAGCTCGTATTGTAAGTCATTTTCTGATTGAACTCTGACATTCGCATCCATTTTTATAGTAGTCTTGAAGTGAAACCTCGTTAATCCTGATTAGAAAGTTTAACTCTCACTTTGTATTCTTTTGTGTATCAACCATGAAGTTGTAAATTCTCATAAAACTAGATGAATATGTTTAACAAAATTATGCATCTTTCTGAAATCTTCTGTTTAAGTTAAGGGGATTGTAAGCTTCTTATTGCAAGTTAATTAGATTTTAAAACTTTGGGTAACAGTAATGGGTGAAATTTGAAGGTTATATCATAAAATGGCTTATATTTGTTAATAATGAACTAAACAATATCATATTTCTAATAACAGTTATTGTTCTGTTATTTTACTTTTTGCGTATCTGTGTTTCTGTTTCCATGCAACTCAGCCTACTCTAAATGCATTTTATGATCTTACAAATTCAAATTATTTTTGCATTAGGCTGTGAATGTGATACACCCAAAGATGGATTAAAGATGAAGGAAACCAGTAAGAGTAAGACTATAATTCCTGTTGAAATCAGAGAAGGTGAGAAACTTCTGTTCTGTCTTTGGTGTACTTCTGAAGTCTGAATTAACTTCATGTTATCTGACTATTTGTGTTACTTAATAAGCTGTGACCAAGAAACTTCCAAAGCTGAAGGAGAAGCAAGAGGAGCATAAGAACTCGAATTCTATTGCTAATTCAGAGGAAATAGAGATTGAAGATGCTAAACTCAATCTGACTTCATTGTCACTTGAAGAATATCCACAGGTTACAGTAGAACAATCAATCATATAGTAACTCGTATATTATACAAGTCCGAAATTAATAGTCATGTTGATAGTTGAATTTAAACGAGTAATATACAAATTAAAAAGCTGGTTGAGGTAGTAAACATATAACTGTATATTGTATCTGTCCGAAATTGATTGTCACGTTGATTTGGCACCTTTGATAGGATTTTGGACCCAAGTTAGCTCAAGGAGGAGGGGCTTCCAAATCGAAAAAGATTGGATGGACTGATCCTACTGGAGTGGATGATTCTTCTCTCAAAGGTAAAGTCCCTTTGAACTATTCATTAGTTTTCTTATGAACTAGGAAAGCAAAATTGTTTATTTTTTCATCTGAGCAATTTTTTTTGTTTAATCATCCAGGAGAAAGTGTGTTGTTTTTCCATTGTCTGTTTAGTAGTATATATACTATGTTTATATGAATTTTGTCCATGTTTCAATGCTTCTTCTCATGTGAGCCTATGTATTAGTAAAAACTAACCATCTAATGTGACTTGGTTAACACAAAAACTTGTATATGATAGGTTTAATTATCCAAAGTTGTCATATAAAATTTATCCATTTACAAAGTTGATTTTTGTATGATTTGAGTGACTAAGCTTATTGTATATACTACCTCTATATTGGTCGAGTTTTACATAATTTGGCACATTATCTACTAGAGTACATAGTTCATGTATGTGTAATTAAAGATAATGCATGTTGGAGATCATGAAAAATTAATGTTGCAATACGTGAAGCTAGTAGAATACGAATGTACACAAAGTATAGTTTATTATGGCCTATTTGTTATCATTTTTGTTGTCAAATTTTTCAAAATAATCATGATTATTGTATCATATGCCTTTATAAATTTCAAAACCAAAAACTAGAAATTGCCAGTGGTATTGATCATGATTTTAAGTTATTGATATGCTTTTTAACTTGTTTAATGGAAGGGCATTGTACCTAAACGAATTAAAAGTACTAATCATTAGGTGAAATTAAGAAAATTTTAAATTGTCAGGTGAAGGAAAACTAGTGAATACTTCAGCTGAGAAATTGGTGGATTCGAAGAAGCAGAAAGATCCTGAAGCAAGAAGTTTCTTAATTTGCAACCGGGTCAGAGTTTATACCTATATACCAGACGTAAGTAATCTTCCCAAGGGATCAACTGTGCTGCAACTTAGTGAGAGCAAGTGGGTTGTTGTCAGCCTGGATTTCCCAAATGAGAAAAGCAAATAATGTGTTAACTTGATTAATCAACTTATTTGTGTCTGAAAATCAGTTACAAAGCCTTAACTCAATAAACAGCTGATTCAAAAAAAGAGACAAAACTTGTTTGTAACTTAAGATGAAGGACCAAATTGTGTGAACCATATACCTGGGTTAAGTTTCTATCTGATCTAGCTTTCTACTGTTTCAAACTACTTGCTTTTATTATCTACGAATCTTTACCAATTCTGTTTTTGGGTCAAAAAAGTGCCAGGTTTGGGCACATTATTTGGTGCACAAAAGAGTATCCAAGTAGGTTCTCATGGTCTAGTGCATGAATTATATGCGCGAGTGTTTCAGTGTTTGTGCACCAATGCACGTGCTGGACCAGGTTCACGGTTCACCATCCTGTCCCCTGGGTCTCCTGAGTGCACCGTATATACGTTCTCTTGTTTGAGGTCGCAGACAAGAGTTTTGGTTAAGTATTTACCTAGGAAGATAAGCTTTCAAGACCAAGAAAAACATAGCAGATATTCTCTTTATTGCTTGAAAGTTGAAACTGCATAGTTGGGTAACAAATATTTGTGATAACATTTAAAAGCAAGCCTGATATACATGTCAGGAAATGGTTTTTTCAGAACTATTTAACTTCTTATGCTCATTTACAATTATTTCATTCCTGCTGCATCTCTCTTTATGAGCTTTACAAGATTAAAATTCTTGATGATCATATTCCATAATACTTTGCTCATCAACCTTGGTGAAGGATCTGAACATCTTGGTGATGTGGTAGCCAAGAATCAGCAGCAAAGTAACATAAACAGCAACTCTCTTCAGATTTTCTGGCTTCCTTAGCTCCTTAAAAAGCTCACTTCCACCTCCTAGTACCTGTTTACGTGTCTCATCTAACACGTGTTTTTCTTTTCTATCCTTGTTCTTCTCCTCAGAAATCTCATCTTTCTGTACTCTATGCACTGCATCCTCCTCCCTCTCTTCTTTCTTCTCCACCTTTTCCTCCGAAGGAGCTTCTTGTTCAAGCTGTGGCGCAGGAGGTTCTGCAGTATTTTTCGCTTGATCAACAGGCTCTACTGCTGGTGCGGGTGCTTCTGCAGCTGTTTGTACATGGTCATGTTGTTCAGTTGCTGCCGGAGTGATTAACTTTGGTTGCCTGATGTAGAGTATACCTCCCTCATACTTGGCAGTCATATCTTTCATATCAATGTTTGATGGTACCGGGAATTCCTTGAGAAAACGCTTCCATTTTTTGTCCCCAATCGGGCGTTCTCCACTTATCCTTAGGATACGTGATGTGGTTAATTGAACCTTCAGTTGCTCCTTCCTGAAACCTGCTTATGTAGTTTTATCGGATGAGCGTTTTTAACATTAGGCATGCATAAAGGTCTGTAAGAACTCGACACAACATGAATCAGAACTACCCACATTTCACCCAATGTGATCATTAGACTAGATTGACTAAGTTCACTTGGTTCAGGTCACATGGGTTAGGCCCAGGCACAAGCTGGCGGTCCACCTAGTGGGTTAGTCTTGAGTCAAGCTTTTAACCACCAGAAATGTTCTTCTAACCCATCATGGCACCAACTTAATTGGTTTGACGCGCAACCCACCTATATAGCTTAGTGTGCAATCTTGTGTCCGATTTTACTTACTTTTTTATCATCGCAATCCTAAAACCATCATGAAACTAAACACTAACCCGACCCATTTATTTAAAATCCGAATTTACTTTCAAGGAGGTTGTAAGAAAAAACAAAGAAAAAAAAGATACCTGGGAGATAAAGAAGCAAGGTGTCACATTCTTTTTCTGATATAAAGTCAGAAATAGGAGCAAAATCTTCATAGTTGCGTTCAGAAGTGTTGGCCATCATCATAACTTGTATATGTTGATAATGATGTTGCTATGGTAATTACAAGAATAATGTGGTGATTGTGATTGCATATCATCTGATAGAACTTAAGATATATATAGATTTGTGTCATTGTGTGTATTGAAGAGATTCTTCTATGTTTATTTGCTTTCAATTTGGATTATTCCATGTTTCATGAAGACAAGAAGGTGATCTATGTTTTGAGGGAAAGGAAATTCCTTGTTTCTGTCATGCTTTCTTTCTTTTCTTTTACATAATTTGCTGGAAGAATCTTTTTTTGTTAGTTAATCTCATAAAAAAAGCACATATTATTATGTTTACATTTCACCAGGGAATAGGGATTGTTGTATGCTAGAATAAATCTGTGTAAACAGAATAAGTGTGCTAAACAGAAAGACTTTGGTGTGTGGCAATGAATCAAGCTTGTCTCTAAAGCATGTCAAACTCGACTCGAGATCTTAATGAATTTGTTTGAACAAATATTTAAAACATAATTTAGCATTTACTTCCTCTATTTAAAAATAATTATTCATTTTAATGCAGTAATAAATATAAACACAATATTACTACAAGTGCTTTTTTTTTTCTTTCTACTTTTCTTTGGAGTTGTATTTTTTGTTCTTTTGATTCACTTTTCCTCTCACAACAAATGTGACTCTTATGGTTCACCATCAACACTTACTACTTGGTTTCTTCCCAAAAGCAATTGGGTAAAACGAAAAAGGAAAATTTCACAAAAGAGGTTCCAACTAGGGGTGGAAATGAGCCGAGCCGAGCCGAGCCCGAATAGTGTTAGGCTCGACTTGAGCTCGAGTTTCGAAAACAAGGCTTGGCTCGAGCTCGAGCTCGAGGCTCGTCGAGCCTCAAAAACGGAGCTCGGCTCGGGCTCGTGTCTTATTAATTCTTAAAAAGGAGCAATTTGTTTGGATATTTGCAATAATTGGGATAAATAGCCGTATAAGTAGTAGTAGAAATTTTGGCTCTTTATTGCAATTTTTTGGTTTCTTTGCATGTGTTCGGCTCGAGCTCGTTCAAGGCTCGGCTCGACACTGACTTGGTTGAACTTAGAAAATCAGGCTTTAAAATTTTACGGCCCAACTTCATCTTGTCAACTCAAATACTTTATTCATAAAGATTTAGATGCTAAAGAGTCAGTCCCAGCAACTAAGCTAGACCCATCATCTAAAACCATCTAAACATTTGTAGATACACCCACATTTATAATGCTGAATTTTCAATACACTTGTTATTCTTTCGATGTAGGACATATGGAAGTTAAAAAGCAAAATCATCCGGCTACGAGCCTTGGCCTGGAGGATTTGTAAACTACTTCAGTTTGTAAAATAACCCCACCACCCATTCTAAAACAAACTTTCCAACTACCTTAGTGGATCGTAATAGTTTTATATTGCATGATAAGTAGATAGTGTTTAAGTTATTTGTTAGAAGTTATAAAATTTGTGTAGGCTATAAATTGTCAAATGTTGTCAAATATAAATAGCCTTCATCAAGAAAAGCTAGACATGGGCACATGGAAAACAATAAGTATGGGCAAAATAAGGATGTTGCTTGTCTTTGGAATCGATGTGGGACACTTAATAATTTACATAAATATTATTAAGTATTAAGAAGTTTTCGAACATGCTCATAGTCAATGATCAATAAACATTTGTATTATTGTCTATTATTTTATTATTCATATTACTATTAGCTGATTACTCCTTCCGTTTCCTAAAGATCTTCCCTCTTTCCGTTTAAGTGCGTTTCCAAAAGATCTTCCCTCTTTTACTTTATTCCTTATTTGGAATTTTTTTTCCATTTTTACCCTCTCATATCCTTATCATATGGTCCACCATTACATTATTAATTCAATTTTACTATTTTTCTCTCTCCTACTTTAACCCCTTTTTATTTGTTTATTTATCTTAATTCCTTTCTCTCTCCTACTTTACCCACTCCACACCCTACACAACTTAATTCTCATTGGTATATGTAGTAATAGTAACAAGAAGGATCTTTAGAAAACGGAGGTAGTATGTTATTATTGAAATTTTAATTAAAGTACCATAATAATTATATCGTATTATACTTGTATTATTGTCTATTATTTTATTAAATATTTGTATTATTTTCTATTATTTTATTAAATATTTGTATTATTGTCTATTATTTTATTATTTATATTACTATCAGCTGATTATATTATTATTAAAATTTTTAATTAAAGTACCACAATATATAGTATTTTACTTGTATTATTGTCTATTATTTTATTATTTATATTACTATTAATAAGACTATTAGATATATTAGTGGTGAAAATTGTCTATAGGCAAGTATATAAATAGTATACTACCTGCGTTTCTTTTTAATTGTTCCACTTTGCTTTTCATTAGAACCAAGGCAAAAGGTGAAAAGTAGGAGAGAGGGGCTAAAAATTCTGAAAAGTAGAAAGAGACAAGTACAAAAGAATAATAAAAAATTATGGAGGAGAGAGAAATAATCAGCACATGGGATAGTTTTGGGGAAAAAGTAATCAACTCTTTTACATTAATGTTGGCGGGTTACATGTCTAATTTTTGAGGGAAATTTCAAGTTCCCTCCAATATCTAAACAAAAACTACCTTTACAATTTCAGAATTTGGAGGGAAAAAAATTCAAACTTTTTTACACTTCAACTTCCCCACTTAAAGGATCCATTTAACAGCCATAATTCCACCCAACAACTTATCTTCTCTCTTCCTTCTTCTCCATTTATTGCCTCTGTTTATCACTTAACGCATTAAATTTTTCACAAAGGGGGGTGGGGTGGGTTTTTTTTTTGGCCTCAGGTGCATTAAATGGTAGATATCACAAATTAAGATGTCATTGTACTTGATTCGCATCATCCTCGGCCTTGGTTGAGCGATGAACAGAGGCAACAAATGGCTGAGCTTTTATTAGCACAAGCCAACGGGACTGAGCTACCATATGGTGCAATCTCTAAAGCTACTGAGAAATTCAACGTGTCCGCAAAACTGCAAGTACAATCTGGAACACAATGAAGAACCAAATTGGTGAAGAACACAAATCAATGTTAAGAAGAAATGGCAGGCGTAGTGGGCAGGAAACGGTTTACACTGACAGAACAAATGTTAACTTCAATTCCACTTAGGGACATAACCAATTTAAAAGATCTTGCAAACAAACTGGGTGTCTGTGCAAGTACAGTGTGCAGACTAGTTAAAAAAGGCAGCATACAAGCAAACAGTAATCCAATGCGTCCAAAATTATCACCAAAAAATCAGATTTCAAGGGTCATTTGGATTCTATGTATGGTACAACAACCACAAGTAGAGGGAGGGCAACCAATGTTCAATGATTTCTTCAACTTCATCCACATCGATGAGAAGTGGTTTTACATGCATCAAAAAACACAAAGGCTGTATTTGCATCCAAATGAAGTTAATCCACGCAGAACATGCCAATCAAAAAGGCATATAATTAAGGTGATGTTTGAAACTGCAGTAGCTAGACCATCATACAACATGTTGGGTCAATGCGCTTTTGATGGGAAAATTGGTATCTTCCCATTTGTGGAGGAAGTGGCAGCACAGAGGTCATCTAATAATAGGCCAGTCGGCAGATTAGAGACAAAAGCAATCACCAATGTCACCAAGACAGATGGAGAGATGTGTTAATTAATCACATCTTACCAGCAATAATGTCCACCACACAGGAGCAAGGTGATATACATACAACAGGACAACGCAAAGCCACATGTAACTGCATCAAACCCACTACGGATACTAGCTAGTAGACAAAACGGGTTTGTTTTTCATTTGGTGCAGCAGCCACCAAATAGTCCTGAGCTAAACATGTTGGATCTTGGTTTCTTTAGAGCATTACAAACACTCCAACATAAGGAAAGACCAAACACAATACTAAAGCTATTGCAAGCAGTTAACAAGTCATTTAAATAAATGCAACCAAAGACTTTAGCTAATGTGTGGCATACATTTCAGTACCATATGATTGAAATTTAGAAAGTAAGGGGGAATAACAACTACACATATCCACATGTCAACAAGCAAATGTTGGAAAGTCTTGGCCAACTTCCCTTACAAGTTGAAGTAACCCAAACAGTTTTGGATCAAGCAAGAAATTGGTTACATGAGCAGGCAGCACCACAAGTACAGGCAGCAACAGAAGTACAAGCAACAGAACAAGTACAGGCAGCAACAGAACAGGAGTATTAGAAGTTGCACATGGAATGCAGAATGAAGTTGCACATGGAATGGAAATTGTTATTTTTTGTCAAGTTTTCAGCAGAAAATGGCGATTCAGTAACAGGAACAGAGATGGAAAGAAGGGATGAAGATTTGCCACTACTCCGACGCTTAGATCTTGAAGAACTCTCCATGAAAAACAACTGAGTTCAACAAATACCCAAGAACCCTAAAAAGAAACCCAGAATGTTCAAGAACTTGGAGGAGAGAGAGAGATCCGAATACAACTGGTAAAAAAAATGCGAATGTTGTTTAGCATAAATTACAAAAAAAGATGATTTTAACCCAGATCTAGAGGAGAGAGAGTGAAACCCACATTATTTAGGGTTTGAACAGATCTAGAGGAGAGAGAGAGAGAGAGCAAAACCCAGAATGTTGAAGAACTTGGAGGAGAGAGAGAGATCTGAAAATGATTTTAACAACCGAATTTATGTTGCGTATTGATAATAACGAAAATGAAAGATGATTTTTTACCCAGATCTTTTACGGTTTTAACAAGTCTAGAGGAGAGAGAGAGTGAGAGACCCAGAATGTTCAAGAACTTGGAGGAGAGAGATAGAGATCTGAAAAAGAAGTTGGAAGATGGAGGGAAGATTAGGGGGATTAGGGGGTTTTAATTAGGGCTCGTTTTATTAAATGGGGTAGGTGAGGGTAATGTTGGGATTAAATGTTAGGTTGGGATTAAAGGTTGGGGACTACAAGGGGACCAATAGCGACTAACAATGATTGCAAACTTACCTTATGTAGAAAAAGTAAGAGTGTAACAATTAAAAAGAAACGGTCTAAAAAGAAAACCGTAACAATTAAAAAGAAACGGAGGTAGTATTATTTTTTGTTAAATTGTTTATCATAAGAGATAATTAATAATAATAATTTTTAAAGGGCAAATTTTAATAATTATTATTTCATAATAAATATTGAGGGGTAGTATTTATGGTCGGGGTAATATTTATGTTATAACTCGTCAAATTTTAAGTCTAATAAGGCCAAATAAGTTCCAATTAGGTCCAATAAGGTCTAATAAGTTTCAATCAGGTCCAATAAGGTCTAATAAATTTCAATCAGGTCCAATAAGGTCTAACAAGTTTCAATTAGGTCAATAAGTTTCAATCAGGTCTAATAAGTTCCAATAAGGTTCAATTAGGTCCAATAAGTTAAATCAGGTCTAATAAGTTCAGTTTAGATCCAATAAGTTCAATTCAGGTCCAATAAATTCAATCCAAATAAGTTCTAGGTTATTCAGGTGAAGAGAACGCACCCTTAACATGAGTCATGAACCCATAATATAAAATTCCATCAATTGAAATTGCAATATTGAATGCTATTTACAGTTCAAGTCATAGAATATACTACATGATATTTACATCTTCTTCACTCCCTTGGCCTTGATTGTTTTTGACACAACATTATTGGGTATATTCATGGAAATCACAACTCTTTTACATCATCTGTTAATGTACTAAACATATACTTCATGTAGAACCCAAAGCTGAGCACCAGTATAACACAAACAAGCAGCCTCTTAAAATTTTCTGGCCTTATTAGCTCGTTAAAGAGGCTTGTTTTACCAACAACTTGTTTTGGCCTTGGTATGAATTCACATTTATCTTTTCCTCCCTCATCTTTCTTAGGATATTCACACTTCTCCATCTTCTCCTCCTGTTGTTGTTGCGGTTGAGGAGGCCGCGTTGGTGGAACCTCTTGTTGCGGTTGAGGCATTGGTGGTGGAACCTCTTGTCGCGGTTGAGGCATTGGTGGTGGAAGCTCTTGTTGCGGGGGTTGAGGCAGAGGCAAAGGCAGAGCTTGAGGGGTGATCACTTTTGGTTGCCTAATGTAAAGAATGCCACCCTCAAACTTAGCAGTGATCTCTTTGGTGTCACAGTTGGATGGAACACCAAATTCCTTGTTAAAACGTCTCCATTTGTTCTCACCAATTGGACGTTCTCCACTTATCTTTAGAATGCGTGATGTAGTTAATTGAACTCTTAATTGCTCCTTTCTGTATCCTGCAATTTTGTTTCGTTTTATCATTGGAAAAATTGTGTTAGTTTAGTTTCATATTGAACAAACAGTTGGTCTCGTGTGAGACTGTTTGATTCACTTGCCAATGTATAACTTTTTGAGTTGTAGAGTATCTCGCTAAATTTTGAAGTACTTTTGTATGACTTTTCAATCAATTGTTACGTGTCATTTTAGTACGTAATATCGATGGAAATGCTCATAGATTTATATGTAATTCTCTAGAGGATGTATCACGTTAATTCCCGTGATCAAGTAACTTCGTTCATCCTATCCTTTCAAACAAAAACTTCATCGGAAATGAGTTTATTTAGAGTAACTTTTTATCTACTTTTATAAAAAAATTCCTTTTTTTTGAGCTGTTTGATACAAGCTTACATCTTTGTTTGACCGGGTTAAACCTATTTCGGATAAGAATGTAAGAACACGTAGAACATGTACGTGCAGGGTTTATTCCCTCCGTCCCATAATATAATGCTTGTTTCTTTTTTACACGGTCTCCAAAAAGTAACTTTGACCTTCAATGTCTTCAATTCCGCATTAATAAAAAAATATAAAAAGTTGATATTATGAAACTACACATTGAGACGAATCTAACAAGATCCCACATGAATATGTTTTTTTATATGTACAAATGAGAATATTCGGTCAAAGATTTTAAAGTTTGACCCACCAAAAATGAAGTATGCACTATATTATGAGACGGAGGGTGTGTTATTTACCAGGGAGATAAACGAGGATGGTGTCGCTTCCTTCTTCAGTAACTAAATCAGATGGAGGATCGTAATCTTCATAAACGCGGTTAGAATTAACAGATTTGGCCATGTTTCTTGCTCTTATTGCTTCTAAACAAGATTAGATGAAGTATTAGTTTGTATCTGTTTAAGATGGAAAATTATGTGTGATTAAGCAGTGTATATATATGCATGAAATTGCCTTTCAAAGTGGATATTCCTATGCTTCATGAAAAGTTGAAAACAAGTATGTGTGATCTTTATGACGAGGAAAAGGAAATTCTTTGTCTTTCTCGTACTCCTTTTGTCATCCAGACTTTTGGTGTAAGAATCACTTCATTATTAAGTTGCTTAAGAAAGCAAGGTTCACATAGGCAAATTACACATTTTAGTAGCAAAGTAGAACGTAATAAGAAAATATTCAAATTGATCTATTGCATGAATGATTAGTATAAATATTAGTACTAAACATATATGATTAAAATTGCTAAGAATTATGGTTGAAATTTTGAATCAAATTGAGACATTCCGTTCAAAGTATAACAAATAGTAGTACCAAACAAATATTAAGATTAATTTTTTTTGGATATATGATCGAGCAGTCTAGTTTAAAGATGTCATATCATAAATATTTTATTTAAGGGTAGGATAATACCCTTACTACGTTGTGGTTTTTAGTTAGAGTTCAAGACAAATCAACCAACTTATGTCACTAGTATGACAAATCACTTAAGATACAATGCATCATTATTATTATTATTATTATTATTATTATTATTATTATTATTATTATTGTCATTATTATTATTATTGTTGTTATTATTATTATTGTTGTTATTATTATTATTATTATTATTATTATTATTATTATTATTATTATTATTATTATTATTATTATTATCAACGTTTTTTTTTGGCAAATGAGATTGAATGAAAGAGGATTTTTGTAAGAATAACCTAATGAAAAACTCTTTTGCAAAGAAAAACCATACATAAAATACGATTGTTACTACATTAATTAGTAAACAACAATAGAAAACCCCCAATTAAGCAATTAAATTCCCAATTGATTCCACAAGTAGTAAATAGTAAACAAGAAAACACCCAACTTTCCACAAACCTAGTAAAAACAAACCTCAAGAGTTAAAACATCATGAGCGGTTCTTGGTTCACGTAGTATGGGCGATTGGATAGGGCTCCAAACATACAGGGGCCCCGAAATATATTTATATCAATTGTTTGAAAGAAAGACGACAACAAAGCATGTGGATCAGTGGTAAAATGGTGAGGGAAGGGTGACAAGAACGTGGGTTATATATATTCTTGGTAGGAGCAAAATTCATTTAACTTTTGTTGTTTCAACTTGTGTTGATTAAAAATACTAATGTATTAGTGTCTAGTGAAGATGAATCTTCATCCTCCTATATTTTAAAATTGCAACTTACCAATAATATTTACTCTTAAACTTGAATTGAACAAACTTTGACGGAGAAGTTGAAGGGATGGGTGAATTTAACTTTCATTACAACGATTTACTCTTATATTTTTTATGAACTACATGTGAAAGGGTTAATTTTAAAAGAGTGTATAGGACCTCCGTTATGTTTACCCCAACCCTGGTCATGACAAGTTTGTTCAATCAAGTATTGTTGTCCCAATATCTTTAGAAGATTGACCACCATCAACGCTTAAACTCCACACTTCCCTGCAAAATGTGAGCACCAACACCAACATCAACGCTTGAATCTGCTTTGATAATGAAGGAGAAGTTTCTGGGCATAGAAACAAGAGACTTTAACTATGGCAATGATTCATCTTGTAAGATCAACATGATCCTCCATCAACAAGAGCATCTGAACTACTCCGAAAAAATCCTTCTGTCTTTATTTACTTGCTATATTTCCTTTTTAAGAGTCAAAGTTAATCAACTTTGACTGATTGTTTTGAAATGTTTTATAGGTAAAAATATATACGTATGGTGTTGTTATCCCTCCCAACTTGTAGATTTATCATATATCAAACTTTTATAGTTTTCACTTAGATGAAATAAGAGATATTCACATCAAAATAACGCTTTGAAGACTGTGCAAAAGCAAATGATATTGTCTCTACCTCGACTTTAAATGTCTTGCTAGAAAAGCATTCTATTGATCCTCATATCAGATCCTTGAGAAAAGAAGTCACTCCATAAATTATATACATTACACTACACAAAATTGGCTATTTACATCGATATACTGCATCCAAATAATAAAAATATGAAGAAAATAAAAGCATTCAACTCAAAGTGACTGAGACTTTACAACTGACATAGTATAATATCACTGAAAATGGTAAACAGAAGTCTCTTTCTCCACTCGATTGGAGATGATAGCAGAGAGCCAATTCAAGCTTGATTGTTTGAATCCTTGATGTCACACTTGCATATAAAGCTCAATTTTGCCCAATCAAACAGGAAAAGACTCCCAATATGATACTAGGTCATAGATGCAGCCATACAGGAAACATTCCACACTGTCAGATTTCAGAATCCGCCTCCAAAACAACCAACTAGTAATAATATGGCAGGCTGGCAGCTCTTTGGAGTTTGGAGCCACTCATCTACCAAGAGAATGTAATGGTCTTTATCAGTACCAAAACATATCATTGCCAAAAGCATCTGAGTAATACTCGTTGTAATTCAGGCAGCTCCAAAACCGCGCAAGGCCAAACTCCCCATGCTTGGGAGACTTTAGATAAGTCGAATGCAATTCTTTTAGATTTTGGTCAAAAATTTTCTTTATCGATAGAGCCTGCAAAATGCAGCAGAATTAGGATTATACACTCATTCCATCATCTTCTGAAAGACATTCTAGAGATAGTTGCAAAAGAAATTTGGCCAAATCCAGCAAGAAAGGTTGACCATCAGAAGGAGAAAAATTGCATGAATTGCTTCTGATTCAAGAAGAAACAGACTAGAAGAACCAGAATAATGATCAACAAATTCCATCATTAAGGAGGTGGTATTGCTGGAACCTCGAACTGATTAGGGGTAAATTGGTAATGAAGTCAATAGATGAGCTAAGTAGCTGATACAGGGAGACTGCTCTCAAGTCTTACCTGAGAAACGTTCATCTGTGACATGTTGTCCATCAAACCCTGGTTTCCACATCCAACATCTCCTGAACCTTTAACAAGGCATGATCGAAAATCTAGGGCACACTGCAAAATTCTCTCAATGTTGCTCGATATGGACAGAGTTTCCTCAGACAGGAAGCATCTGTAACAGGAAAAACATGTCATCTGAAAGTTGCAAACAGTATGAGAAAGCTTCTTGAGCACGCTCACCGCAGAGGAAAAGTAAGAACCTTAAAGTGACAACTCTTACATGCTAACGCAAAAGTATTATAATGAATTAACTATTAGAGTGAAGGCAAGTAATTATAATGCTTTTTAAAAACCTCTGTTAACTATTATAATGCTATTTATTTTTAAGACGGATTAGAAGATAACAGAGTGTAAATAACTTGAGCCAGCGAATAGGAGATTTGTAATGGTGCGTGCATTTCAGTATAGATTGGAGGTGAGAAGTCTTAAAGAAAGTGGGCCATATTATAAAAAAAAAAGGTGATCTAAGTGGCATACTGATAAAATAACTATTATGTCCAGAACTAAAACTAGCACAGAAGTTTTGCTTACATGCGCAATGAATCTGTCAGGTAGGCCATATGCACAGATTCTAAATCCATCATATCTTTAACCTGCAAAATAAATCCAGAGGTGAGGCAGAGAGAGAGGAACATGGAAATTGGAATAGATAAGGGGCATGATATTAAAGTGGACCAAGGTCTAAGAGGCATGAGAAATTCTAGACAAGAACAACAAAGACTTATAGCACTGACTTAAACCTTGTGCTTAAGGGAGAAGCAAAATTTGCACCAGGATACATCTGATAACTGCGAAAGCACATATTGCTGCAATGTGGATACAAAATGATTAACCTGATGCCTGAAACACGTCAGCAAACTGGATGTTATAATTATGCAGAGTCACGTCAGATGCCACATCACAATCATTACCATAAGTTACTTTTATTTAGATGTGGAAAGTAATTGCAAGTTGACCTATAATAGTATTGGTCATAAAACAAAAGAAAAAGGGAGATATACTCGTGATATTGGGATAATGTATAGAATAGGCTTACATAAGGCTACCAAGTGATGTTTTTTTTTATCCAGTTTCTCCTTGTATCTTATGGTTCTTAAGTTTCAGAACATATAAGCATATGGTGTAACACATGGTCCACAACATCGTAAACCACATAAAAGAAGCAGTCATCCAGGACAGAGCCACTTTGAACCAATAGTTTAGTGTTATTCCTCTTATATGTGCCAGTTAACCGAAATGAATTGTCACATCAAAATCCTTCCTTGTCAGATTAATGCTTAATTGCTTACTACTTACTAGCATCATAGCACGTGCTGAGAGGAAGAAAAAAAATGAGGGAAATGGGAAATTAACACAAAACTACCCTTATAAGAGGCTGTTACTTTTATTTAAAACAAGATGATTAAATCCACTCATGACTCTTTATTCACATCCACACAGCCACCTATATCTTTTTTCTTCTAAATTGTTGCGCTTAAGAGTACTTTTCAAAATAAAGGCTGAAAGGCTCCACCTAAAAGGTGCTCCTTTGAATTTGAATAATCCACTTAGGAAAGGTATATAGTTATGAATTCATTACTAAAAGTTCCTGAGAAATGAGAATAGATAACTGAGTGAATACTGACACTTGTAAGTGGTTCCAATAATTTTTTTTATTTAGGGTTTTTAGTCCCTGAGAAATGAGAATATGAATTCATTACTAAAAGTTCCAATAAAAGTTCCTGAGAAATGAGAATAGATAACACCTCACTACATTGTGGTTTTTAGTTAAAAGTTCAAGACAACATCAAGTGTCTTGTGTAACAACTTCCAATGTATTCCCAGGTGGCCTTCTTTCTTGCAACATGTTCAGCTTACACATATCCTTACAAGACATCACATCCAAGAATATAATCTTATTAGGTTCATAGCATTCACTTCCTTCGAAGTTTATGGAAAAGAGAATGATATCCCTAATAGCACAGGCCAGTCACTTCCAGGTAGAACTATATTCAAAATCATCACCCCTGACAACAAACGCCAACCCTGTCCCCCCCCCCCCTTCCCCCAACCCCCCATAGGAAAGTGTGTGTAAAAGAAGGGAAAAGGAAGCGAGCCCATCAACTACTAGCAGCAGTACTAAAACCAACAGGAGAAACCTACATGGAGATACTAAGAAGTATATTCGATTCAGATAAAAGTATACTAAAGAAAAAGCATGCTAATCAAAGAGGCCAACACAGAAAAAGGCTTATAGGTGGAGTTTTCCAGGACATTTCAATTGGCTAAACTACCTCAATTTCAAGATGCAATTAAAGTTGGTCCTTGCCAGCTGATGCTGCACACCAACTTCACTGATTACAAGCTTAAAATCCTGCATATATAAGCAACAAAATACACAATCAGCCAAGTAAGTGATGCAATGTAGGAGATCAGAATCGCTGTGCTGGTCAACGGATCACAAGCATCTCTACATCACATCAACAACTAGTCAACTACATATCACAAACCAGACACTAGATAAATCACATATCACAGTGGTCAGACTTCTTATGCTTATTATCAAGTATTCAAGTCACATTTCTAATCATGCCCGCAACAAAAAAAATTAGCTATCTTTCACAAGAACACCAGATAGACTCCTAAAAGCCCAAAATCAACAGCTTAAAAAAGGTGGCAACATTGGATCAGCTGTGATGAAAAGATGCTTCAAAAGGGGATAGGAGACTACATAGATCAATAATTTGGAAGGGGGAAGTAGCCTAATCTATGATAATTGGATTCTTGCTCCAGTGAAGGTATGGAGTCAACACCAAGTTTGTATTTCTTTTAAATAAAATTTATCTAGTCCACCTTATCACCACATACTAAAGGCTTCGATAGAAAAAAAAAACTAAAAAAATAAAGAAATAAAATGGAAGCTTAAAAGATCTCTACCTTCAGAGAGGACCACACATCAGTCAAAGACAGGACAGCGAACTTGAGTTGAATGAGATAAGTAAATATCTGAGCATATATTCCCAATGCAGTTGAGGTCAGCACGATAGTGACTGGCCAATCCACTCTGTAGCCAAGCCCTATAAAATCAAATGAATGGAGCCCTGCAATGCGCAAGTTAAGGACTTCAGAGACTGATGAACAAATACCAGCCACTCATGAAATATGCGTATCCAATTACTAAAACACTGAGGTGAAAGAACAAAGCCAAAGGATTGAGATGTAGGAGAATTACCAAGTGTAGTAGTTGGAAAGGGAGCCCTATTTTGTGATTTCACATAAACATATAAGCGATCTTTATTATGATCTCTCTCACATGAAGACCTCTGGATTGATGACTCAAGTAGACCTTGAATTTCTGGAATCTTCTGATCTGCCTCCGTAAAATACCATTTCTGCTTAATATGGAATATATAGTATATAAGATGCCAGCACAAAATGAACAAATGTTGGTTAATCAATCTTATTATAGAGGGAAGAAAGGAAAACACAAGACGCACATGATGCCAAAGGGATGTAACAAACAAATCCGCCCAGTCTGCTATTTCCATAAAATGATATCGTCGCAAAGCATGAAAATGCTCCTTCAGATCGAAACCTCCTTCTAGTAATTTAATACTCAGCCTGCTTACATAGATATATCTAGCATAGTGAAGGAAAAGCACAAATTCAATACAAAGATTTTTATTCTTTCAATTTTGTTCTTGCATGTGAGATCGTGGACAGTGAACTCAAGATCATACAGAATCAGAAGTTCCAAGATCTAATCAAATGTGAGGAAAATATTTTAGATGATAATAAAATGATACTTCTGAAACTATATTATAAGGGATACTGTAACATAATCTCTTGCATCAGGCCTTTGTCAATGATAAAATCAAGTGGCATTTCGAACATGGCCCCTTTGCCATGCTCATGCTCATGCTCTCTATTAGTACCATTGTCTACTCTGTGAGAGCCACGAAGCAAGACTTGCCAACCACTCCCTCCACAGGCATGCTCCGGACAGACATCAGTATTTCTCTTTGAGTTCAAAGAAGCAGCACGATGGTCCAAATGATCCTTATCCGATCGAACATCATCTCCCTTCACTGTCCTTCCACAGCCATCCATATTCCCAACTGGTGAAGTTTCAATATTAGTAGAGGCAAGGTGTTCATGTTCGAGATGATGCCCTTGGTCAACAATTGACCTGCTCTCATAAATCTTAAGAGGGTCAGTGGCAGAAGAAAAGTCAAAGCAGGGGAGACTATTGCTAATTTTGGAAGAGTTATCTCTAGGTTCATTTACATCATGGATGAAAGCATTTCTGGTCAACATGGGGTTCATACTGAGAACATTGCTGGAGTATCTAGCATTCCATGATTGGATAAGATATGAACTTGATGAGTCATGACCCTGACGTACGTTGTGCATCAACATACACTCAGTTGTAGGTTGCTTGCTAATATGTGGTATGTTCATATACTCATCACTGTCACTAAATCGCGAAAATCTGTCATCCCTGTAACTTTGGTCAATGTTTAAAGGATTTCCATCAAGACCTCCTACAGGCCATCCTAAAGGAGGCACTTCATCTGCATATAGAATCTCAGATATACAAGGTCTCGATAGCTCCACTAGCTCTGCGCAAGAAGCATCATTTTTCCTGATAAATGTTTCCCCATAGCAAGGATTTATGGAGTCATTGCACACAGTGGATGATTGCTTAACTTGAGGAACCTCTTCCAAAGCTTTGCCAGAGGAGAGGTTAAAAAAGTACAAAGAAGATAGACAATCTGGTTTGGACAATGCTAAACTATCATGAAGGTCAAGAGGTTGTGCAGCATCATTTTGCTCATCTGAAGCATCAATTGACGAACATTCAGAAGACTCCAGAGGATCCAGTGCATAAGAGAATTCCTCCTCCATGCTAGAGACCTCTGAATCCCTGCATTAGAAAGACCTGAATCTCAGGAAAGATTGAAGAGAAAGAATATTCTATTAAACAATCAACAAAATCTACAGCCAGTGAGATACTAAAAACAGAATACAATTCCCCCAAAAAATGTAGTGATTAATGCTACTTTGTCCAATTTAACTTAAATTCACACCCTAGTTCGAGCAAGGCCAACTTAAAATTTTCTGGCTCTGCCCACAAGTCATTCAATTACTCTATTTTTATTTTATTTTAATTTTTTTTTTTTTGGGGGGGGGGGGGTGGGGGTGGGTGGGTTTGAGGAAGAAGTAGAGCCAACGAACTGTTATCAGCAGAAATGCATGACAATATGGAGCTCCAGAAACATTTGGTTAGCCATAAAGGATAAGAAAGGAGGGGGTGGGTGGGGTTGAGGAAGAAGTAGAGCCAACGAACTGTTATCAGCAGAAATGCATGACAATATGGAACTCCAGGACCATTTGGTTAGCTATAGCCTATAAGGGATAAGAAATGAACTCTAAAAGCGGAAATGAAGTATACAAACCCCCCCCCCCATTTCCTTAATGTGTCTGGTTGAGCATATACATCCCCTATTCCCCCCTCTTCAATTCATCTCAATTTCTGTCATCCCTTCCCCATGGCACCCCACCATTCTCTACAGCTTGACTCATCACCTCAACCTCAGGCCCATCGCAAGGATATCCTAGTCAGTCAGCTATTGCGACCTACTGCAAATCCACCACTAGTATCAATTTTTGTAGATCACCCTTGAACTTCACTTTTGGTGGTCCAATGGGGCTACTACCGAGAATCCCCCCACACACACCAAAAGTTAAGATCAGCTAAGTATGCGGAAAACCAGCCTTTCGCTTTAATTAAATATACTTGCTATTTTCCTCTCTCCTCTTCTGGTAGTCGTCCGCCGCAGGTGGAGTGGTGTGTTTCTAGAGGTCATAGAATTTGGAATTTCGGGCTGTAGGGTTCGAATTATAATGTGGTGGGTTTATTAAAGGGTTGTCAATATCTCGTGTGGTGAGTTTTTCTTCACTGTCGAGTTTGTCAGTGGCTGTACTTAAAATTTGGGTGGGGCTGATGCAGGGGGGAACTCTTGGTTCGGACGGGGATTGGATTTTGGGGTTCGGTGGTGGAGAGGGTATGGTTACGAAGACAGTTGAAGGTGGTGACTGGGGTTCATTTGGGTGGAAGTGAATTTATGGTGGTTGGGTTAGGGTTAGGGAGGTTTTTGGTAATTGTCGGTGGTCGTGGTGCAAGGTAGGTGACAGCAGTGGTGTCGGTGTCTCTGATGGTGTAGCCGGCGATGGTTGGTCTGGGCGGTGATGTAGACACGCAGGTAAATGGTAGTAGTAGCAGTGAGGGTGTAAGGCGTAGTGGGGAAGATAGGTAGAGGAGTTTGGGGTAACTCATGAGGAAAGGGAACTGAAAAAAAGCTCAGCCATACGCATACAAAAGAGTACAAAAAGAACAACTCCCTTGCTCTCTCTTGAAACCCTCTAAAGTCTAAACAAACAACCCCTCATGGAAGTAGAACCAAATAATAATTTCTCATTAGATGCCACAATAACAAGCACAAATAAAACTTGTCTGTTTGTAGAAAGAAGATGAGAATTCAGAGATATAGTAAGAGACAAAGAGAGGGTTACTCATTTAAGTCTCTTTTCTCTGCAGCCAAAGAAAAATCCAATGTCTCAGAAGAATATTGAGCATCTATATTTCCTTCACTATAACTTGTGTCATGCAAAACTACCTGCAAATAAAATTCCAAAGAAACAAAGTGAAAATGAATGCAACAATTACAAGGAAGTCATAAGCTCATAATGCAGCAAAATGGTGTATATTTGAAAACTATGTATGCCTTTTTTATGTTCTACATAAAACTTAATTTTCATCTAGAGGGCATCTTGTCCCTCCCTCTTAATTTGTTTCTCTTCCCCTTAATAAAAGTCTTCTTCCATCTAAGAAATATATATATATATATATATATATATATATATATATATATATATATATATATATATATATATATATATATATATATATATTACGTAACATATTTGTAGGGTCTTAATGTCACTGTTGATAGGCACCCCCACCAGTAGCTGAATAGATAGTAGGTTATTGTTGGTGCTGGTGGTGGTCAATAGTGTTGCTAAAACAGGTGGTGGTGTATGCTTATTTAAACATAAGTATTAGTGAAATCATAGCATCAGAATCGAGTTAAAAAGCATTAACATCATTTGTGAAACCCAACGAAAAATATTCAGATAAGGGAAAACATTAGAATTTCCTAGAAGCACCACGTGAACGAATTAGTAGAACTACCTACATCCAGCAAAATAACTTAGTAAAAGACTAAAAGTAATTAAAGTAGAGACTAGAGAGGTACAAGCTGTACAACAAAGAAAGGATAAATATACCTCAAGCTAAAACACCTGACCCTCAAATTAAACTTGTACTATTATGAATAAAAGAGATCTACACAAACAGAATTTTGGCAAAGCAACTCAGGTAAAAAGGTACTGCAATAACAGAATAAAACCCCAAATTCATCTCAAACTGAACCAACTACCCTGCATATATAAAAACATTGAAGATCGCAGATTCTTTTTCACAAGAACATTTGTGATGATGCATGAGATAGGAGAATTTCAGTATTCATCTTTATCGCAAGATAGCAATTAGCAAGCCCCTTTGTCACCCTCCCTTGGGTATGAGAGATGGTAATTCATATTAGGCACCGGACCTTTCAGACTAGACAAAAACAACCACAGGAAAGGAGTGAAACATCATACAACAGAGAATCATTTAGTATTTTCTTGCACAAAAGACTGTCCGCATAACTCCATTCATGGAAAATGAAAGACTGCAATGGCCCAAGTCAACAAAAAAAACATACATTACTAAATTATAATATAGTTTAAATGATTGGACTCATGGAAAGTACAATACATGGGTGATAGATGAAATCATGACAAATTCACAAATGATAACCAGCTATAGCAAAGAAGATTACCTGACGAAACTTGATGTCTAAAGTGTCCACAAATTTATCAAGTTTCTCATGCATCTTGCTGTAGAAATTCTTCCTCGAGTGTACAATGGCTTCTATTTTTCCTTTGTTAAAACTTAATGGAGAACTGAAAAGTTCACTACTGCAGAAACCCCTTGAGAATGGAAGGATATCTTCAAATGTATCTTCTCCGGCATGAACATAATTGCAAAGTCGAAGCAATTTCATTACCATTTGCAGTTGCTGGCCTGCTCTCAGCAATGGAACCAAGACATTGCTAAGAAAACAAGGAATAGCAACGCCATCTTGCTCCTGAAAGTAATGCCAAAAATGCATCATTCAACCAGAATGTTCCAATCAGATATCGAACTAAACATTATGATATCTGAGATTATTACCCTAACAGATGCCAATGGGAAGTCAATAGGGATGCCAGCTTTACCATGTGAGTAAGGTGGAGGATCTGCTGAATATTCTACTACAAACTCGCCATACGGGTCACTAATCTTGGCCTCATAAATCCATGATCTAATAAATCTACAGTATGGTTCAAGTGACTGCAGAAAAAGGAACTTGAGCAGACTGCAGTGAGCCGGATCGACAACCTGTGGAGGTCATTCATGATTAGTAAATACTAAGGGAACATAACTATGATTAAAAATCCATCCAAATGGAGCAAAGAACAACCTATAGAAGTAAGCCAGCATTTGAAAAAAATAGGATTAGGAAAAAGAGAGAGACATCTCAATCATTGTTCTTCAGTTTTTTTTTTCATTTAATTGTCTATTAATAATAATTCGCAGTTGCGACCGCATTCACGGGATCGGTTGCAATGACGCAAAAGCAGCTAGTAACGGAAGAATGGAACAACTCGCGGTTAACACGGCATGAACATTTTTAAAAGAGCACATAAACAGATTTTCAACCTCAACTTGGAAGTTTTGTAGTTAAACAAGTATTCCTTCAACATAATACGACCAAACCTATCATATGCTTGGGTTTTACATATAGTGAATGAATAATTACTTAAAACATGAGTCTTTTATCCTATTAATCATATTAATACACTCTATTCATATACATTACACAAGTTGAAAGCCCACGTCACGTTCTTCTCCCTTCATTTGTGTGTGCACATTGTTTCTTCTAGTTGCAATGTATATTTTTCCTTTCTCTTTTTTGGTCAATTGTGATAACTATACTTCCGTTACTTATCGGTGATAAGTACGGAAGTAAGTACGTAACAAGAGAAAAAAAAAGTTATAACGCCACTCGTCTTTGTTACATGATGGACATTGCGGTGAGAAGCCGAGAAAGGCCGTGATTTTCATCACGGCGAAACTGCAGAATGGCATTTCGCAGAACAGCAAGTTCAAAATAGGTTACATAACAAGCGTTATGTAATGGAACAGCAAAGTTTTTATTCCATACAACAGATAACAAAATCACCCTTCAGACAACTGTTCTATCTAGATAATGCAACACACAGAGACAAGATAAAAGTGTGGTAGGCAGGATAGTTGAATGCATCTCAATAAAAGAAAATATAATTTGATGGTTCTAAGGACACAACCACTGATTTTGATCTTATACTATGGCATGTCAAGCACTTCTAGAACACTCTAGTTTTCTTTTTTCCACCAATATAGAAATGGTCCCCACTATATGCAGAAAATCAAGGAACATTGAGGTGGAGTGCAAGAATTCCAGGATTACCTTCAGTTGTCTATACAGATAAGTGAGCAAATTCCCTCCCCTAAAAAAGTTTTGGATCTCTGTATTTGCTTTGGCAATCGCATCCTCAAACGAAGTCACTGAGAAGCAACGAGCTGAATCACTTAAATGGCAAAGATGCCCAAGCACCTCAATTTGGGTCCTCAATTCTTTAGTGTGCAGATAAGTCTCCAGGAGGGTAACTTCAGAATGTGAGATATTTGTGAAACTACCTTGTCGTAAAGCTTCCAACGCTGATTTGACATCATTAAAGGAACGCCTCAAATTCACTGACGTATTTAATGTATCCAATGCACATAAATATCCTTCCAACACTGTTCTGACAGCAACTGCAAATGCCTGATTCACAAGACTTTGTGAAGGATAAACCACATCATTAGCTTCATTAGCATCATTGATAAGCTCCCCTGCTGATCCAGGTTTTGCTTGTCCTTTCTCCATCATACCTCCAGCACAACTTGAATTGGTAAAATAATCCACAAACTTGTGGAGAAGAATAACCAGGGAGCCAGAAAAGCCAATAGATTTCAGCATCTTTCCCAAAGCACATGTGCTCAAAGACCTATTCCAAAGAGTAGGAATTCGATGACCAGATCGGTCTGCAGGATCCTCACATAGTAATGCTGAGAGCTGCTCAATACTTACAACTGCTGACTGCACACCTTGCAATGCATTCATCACCAAACGCACCAAGCTTGCCTCCTGACAAACATAGCTTTAATGAGCGGCCAAGAATCCAATGCAAACAGCAAAACAATTCTACTTCACATAAAATGCTGCTACTTATTTGGAGATTTAGATTTCAAAACTTATAAAACATTAACTAAGTAGGCAACGAAATTGATTCGCAACATTCCAACATTTCGTTACTAATTCAACCCACAATTGACGCACAAACAAATTACATGATTAACATACCCATATAAAACCAGTCTCTGAACACATCACCAAAATGGTGCACCCAATTAATTCACTCAAACTCTAAAGGCCACAACTTTCCACTAAATATAAACAACACGATATAATAGAACAGACCTAAAACAACAATTTCCAAACTTAACAGATAAATTCGGATAATTATAAAGTGAATCTTTAACAAATTATAAGATTCATGTACCTAAAAGTGTGCTGTACTTTGTACATCATAGCTTACAAGAGCTAAAATTTAAACCAGTACAAATTAAACAACAGAAAACCTGGAGAAGAGAAGAAATTCTTACAGAAACGGACGAAATATCATAGAGACATCCATGAAAGGAAGCAGAATTTAAGGGGGGAGAAATCGACGGGCCACTCTCGGAAGGAACAGACTCCCAAGGTTTAGGAGGAAGCCATGGATCTTCTAGCTTCAACTTTTGAAGCAATGATTCTTCAAATTGCAAATCCACTGCCATTTTTTAACCCAAAATCACGATCAAAAAACTCGAAATTAGGGTTTTGTACTGTTTAATTCAGCTCGGAATTATACATTATGCAGAAGATTACAGAACCTAAACACATTCGAAATTCCGCCGGATTTCGACGTTGAATTACTTCCGGTACCGGAAAATGAATTTGAGGAGAGAGAAAATTGTCACCGGCGAAATTCTGATAGTCGGAGAAATGAGGAGAGAGAAAAAGGGCGGGGAAAAGTGAATGTGTGTGTGTGTTTCAAAAGCTGGTAGCATAGACAGGCTCACAACCCATATGCGTTTAGCCCATACATCAAAAGTTTAGCCCATATGTCAAAAGTTTAGCCCACATGTACAAAACGATCTTTAGATTTGGAGACCTACTTAAAATAGTACTCCTTCTGTTTCAAAATATAAGGCACGCACGATGTTCGAGGTCGAACTTTGATCATTAATTGCTTTCAAGACGAATCCAGCGGCATAATTTTTATAATATTTTGTTTATCGTATTATGAGAGATATTTGTGTCAAAGCAAATATTCGTAGGGCGTGAATGCTTTATATTTTGAAACAGAGGGAGTACTATAAATTTCCAAAATACCTTGTTTGTTTTAGTTTGGGTTGTATTTGCATTTGGATGTACTTCCTCCTTTGATTAATGTACGATTTCTCGATGTAAAAAAAATAAAAATGAAGAGGATCTTGACTATAGTTGTTTTAGCCATATATCCAAAAGATTTTGTTGTATGTTGATAAATTATGTTTGTCTACCAAGTTGTAGTTTGAGAGTTTAGATCAAGGGAGGAATACATGTTTTATTTGTTAGCTATCCACCATATTCTTCTCCATATATCATTTATGTCACCAAGTAAAGGAATTGAAAAGGGAGCAGCAGGTGATGTTGAATAATTTAGAGTATTTGGTTGATTGATTTCATGAAACGTATAACTTGAATTACATGGTTATGGTGTCGTTGTTCAAGTTACGTTAAGTATACACATAGATTGTTTATGGTAGAGTAAACAATGAAGAAATCGTAAGGAGTGGCAGGTTATTGCACACGACTCGCAACAACAGCCACAGCTCGCGACAAACCGAGAAATGCAGGAGGATGAACAGACCTGGGCAGACCCTTGGTCGCGACTCGCGACCACTGTCGCGACTCGCGACAGGCTCGCTCGCGACTCGCGAGCTCTGTCGCGAGCCGCGACAGGAGCCTGTTTCTTCTCGGTTTTGTACGCGATGAACGGTTTGGACGGTTTATTTGTATGCGTGTATAAGTGGGACTTTGTACCACAGATGAAGGTCTCTCTAAAAAAGCACTCTCTCTCAAGTTTGAGAACATTGATCATCAAACACAAAATCATAAAAACTTATTCTCATTTTTAACAAGATTCATACGAGCGTGACTCTTGTTGTTCTTCTTTGTATCTCGAATTTGAATTCCGTGCAACCCGTGCTTCGTATAGGGTCGGAATATCACTTTTGGGAAAGTGTCTACACACGCCTAGAAGATTCGTTTCATAGTATTCATCTTCTTCACCCTTTGTCTAGTTCTAACAATCCAAAAGTGATATTTTTGAAGATGGCTACGGTACGTGAAATGACTTCGAATTTTCAGAAACTTGAAAAGTTTGAGGGTGTGGGATTCCGTAGATGGCAAAAGAAGATGCATTTCTTCTCACTTCTCTTTCGGTGGCATATGTTTTGAGTACTCCAAAACCCGAGTTTGTGGAAGATGAAACTTTGGAGGCCTCAAGGAGAAGGAACAAGTGGGAGAATGACGATTATATATGCCGTGGTCATATTTTAAACGGTATGTCTGACACTTTATTTGATGTTTATCAATTCTATAATCCGCTAAAATGCTTTGGGATGACCTTGAGTCAAAATACATGGCCGAAGATGCATCTAGTAAGAAGTTCTTAGTTAGTAATTTCAATAACTTTAAGATGAATGAAACAAGGCCTGTGATGGACAATTCCATGAAATTCAAAGGATTTTAGGAAGTTTTAAACAACACAATATTAGTATGGATGAAACATTTATTGTATCTTCAATAATAGACAAATTACCACCAAGTTGGAAGGATGTTAGAAATACTCTTAAACATAGGAAAGATGATATAAATGTGGAACAATTGGGTGCTCATCTTCGGATTGAAGAGGGCATTCGGGTTCAAGATGGACAAAAGGAGGTAAATCCTAATTCTTCTACCATTAACATGGTGGAGGATGGAAAGTTCAAAGACTCAAATCCTAAGAAGAGGGCTAATAATTTCACCAAAGGCAACAACTTTAAGAAGCCTAAGAATGGTGGAGGTGTTCAACAACGTGGTTGTTGGGAGTGTGGCAAGCCCGGAACTTCAAAAAGGATTGCTTCCTATGGAAGAGGAAAATGAACAAAAAGAATGAGCAAGGTGGAGGGAAAGGCGAGTCTAGCCAATCCCAAGCCAAACAAGGTACTTGTCACAACTTTCATGTAATTCAAGTTTGAATTATATGTGTATGATTTCTGAAATCTTTTGTGTACAGGATGATTGTTCATGGTATATCGATTCAGGAGCTTCAAGGCATGTGTGCAAGGAGCGGTCTTCATTCAAAACCTTCAAGGAGGTGGACAATGGAGAAGTTCTATACATGGGGAATGACTCTACAGCTCAAGTTCTTGGTGTAGGACAAGTAGAGTTGGTCTTTAGTTCCGGCAAATCTCTAGTGTTAAGAGATGTTGTATTTGCTCCGGAACTTAGGCGTAATCTAGTGTCAGGAGCTATCTTGAATCGAATAGGTTTTAAAATGGTCTTTGAGTCGGACAAATTTATATTATCTAAGGGTGGTTTGTTTGTTGGACTTGGTTATTTGTGTAATGGTATGTTTAAACTCAGCATTTCAAATGCTTTAGTAACAATGTGTGTGTTATTAATGATAATTCTTCTCTTTGGCATTTAAGACTTGGTCATGTTAATTATAGAAAATTATATTCTATGGCTAAGGATGATTTAATTCCTGCTTTTGATCCAAGTATTGAGAAGTGTAGAACATGCATGCTTACCAAAAAATTGCTTGATTTGGTACATAGTGATCTTGTGTGATTTTCATAGTACACCTTCTTTAGGAAACAAAAAATATATAGTAACATTTATTGATGATCATTCACGATTTGTTATGTATATCTATTGTCTACTAAAGATGAAGCCCTAGAAAAATTTGAGATCTATAAAAATGAAGTAGAATTGCAACTAAGTGACAAGGTTAAACGGTTTAGAACCGATAGAGGTGGTGAATTTCATAATCCTAGTTATTTCCAAGCTTTAGGAATTAACATGAAACAACCGCGGCTTATACACCACAACAAAATGGTGTAGCGGAAAGAAAAAATAGAACTTTACAAGAAATGGTAAATTCTATGTTATCCTACTCGGGTTTGAGTGATGGTTTTTGGGGTGAAGCGGTTTTAACGCTTGTTACATCTTGAATCGTGTTCCTATGAAAAAGAACAAAGTTACCCCTTATGAATTATGGTACAAAAGAAAACCAAATCTAAGTTACATTAGAGTTTGGGGATGTAGGGCAATAGTGAAAGTGCCGGAACCTAAACGTAAAAAGTTAGGTGAAAGAGGAGTTGAATGCATCTTTATAGGATATGCTTCTCATAGCAAATCCTATAGGTTCTATGTTATAGAACAAAACGACTTTTGGTCGGTTCACACTATTGTGGAGTCAAAGATGCAATTTTTGATGAAAAATATATTCATCGGTTCCTAGACCAAATGAATAACTCCAAGTACCGAAATTCAAGAAATTGATCAAACTATGATCAAGAGTTAGATGAACAAATTCTAGATGAAAATGTTGCATCTACATCAACTCAACCAAGGAGAAGTAAAGGGTTAGGAAGAGAAATCTTTTGGCCGATTTTCATGTATATTTGGTTGAAGGATCAAGAGATAGTGTTTTGACTAAATTTCCATATGTCTATAATGTGGAAGGGGATCCTTTAACATATGATGAGGCCATGCAATCTCAAGATGCTTCATTTTGGAAGAAGCTATTGATGATGAAATGGACTCAATCATGGGGAATAACACATGGGTTTTAGCGGACCTACCTCCTAAATGTAAACCAATAGGGTGCAAATGGATTTTCAAGAAGAAAATGAAAATCGATGGAACTATTGACAAGTTCAAAGCCCGGTTAGTGGCACAAGGCTTTTCTCAAAAGCGGGTATCGATTATTTCGATACATATGCACCTGTAGCTCGAATCTCCACTATAAGATTATTGATTGCTTGCAGCAATTCATAATCTTGTGATCCATCAAATGGATGTCAAGACTGCGTTCTTGTATGGAGAATTAGATGAGGAGGTTTACATGAGACAACCGGTTGGATTTGTTGTCAAAGGTCAAGAACAAAAGTTTGCAAACTAATTAGATCTTTGTATGGGCTAAAACAAGCACCTAAGCAATGGCATCAAAAATTTGATGAGGTAGTGTTGTCTAACGGATTCAAATTGAACAATTCAGACAAGTGTGTATATAGCAAATTTGATGACAATGGTCATGGTGTGATGATTTGCTTATATGTAGATGACATGCTAATTTTTGGAACTGATTTATCCCAAGTTGAATGGACTAAATCTTTTCTATCGTCTAAGTTCTCAATGAAAGATTTGGGGGAGGCGGATGTCATTCTAGGAATTAGAATTAAAAAAAGCAAAGGTAAATTGAGTTTGTCTCAATCTCACTACATGAAAAGGTTCTTAAGAAATTCGATGTTAGTGGTTGCTCTTTTGTGTCAACTCCAATGGACCCTAGTGAGAAATTAATGCCTAATGTAGGTAGTGTTGTATCTCAACTTGAGTATTCAAGGGTGATTGGATGTTTGATGTATGCTATGACGAGTACTAGGCCGGATATCGCATTTGCGGTAGGCAAACTTAGTAGGTATACTAGTAATCCTAGTGTACAACATTGGCAAGCTATTCGTCGTGTTTAAGGTATTTAGGAAAAACCAAGGACTATGGTTTATCCTACAGTGGATATCCTTCGGTTTTAGAAGGGTATTCGGATGCAAGTTGGATCTCTAAAAAGAAGATCACTCTTCTACAAGTGGATGGGTATTTCTGCTTGGGGGAGATGCTATATCTTGGGTTTCCAAGAAACAAACTTGCATAGCGAATTCCTCCATGACTTCGGAATTCATTGCTTTGTCTTCCACAAGCAAAGAGGCAGAGTGGTTGAAGAATCTCATGATTGAGATTCCTTTGTTGCCAAAACCGATATCGCCATAGCGATTCATTGTGATAACGATGTGCTTTGGCAAGGGCATATAGTCAAGTCTATAATGGTAAGTCAAGACACATTGGTGTACGGCATAGCTACATCCAAGGACTTATCAAGGATAGTGTAATCACTGTTGACTATGTACGTACAACGTATAATCTAGCGGATTGTTTTCAAAGGCCTTGGCTAGAGATAATGTAAAGAGGATGGCAATCGGTTTAGGATTGGAGCCCCTCGAGAATCACGAATGAGGAATCTTAACTTAACGCCCAATATGACGTTGGGTCTTAAGTTCAATAAGATTAATTTCTTCATTTAGATGATTGTAGAACTTTTATTCATCCTAAGTTTATAGTTCTATCACTGTGTTGTATAAGGAGGTTGTATATTAATAGGTCTCTTGTTTATGCTTTTCACAATAGCATGTATTTTAGAGATCTACCTATGTAAGTGTGAAGTTTAGCCGCTTCAAAGAGCTAGTGGGGCATAGCTTTGATACACTTATGAAAAGATATGGACACAAGGCTTTATGTGTCGGTTTATAATGAGTTTAAGTAAATTTTTCTTGTGTGTATAGTATCTTCGGGTTTCCATTATGTATTGAAATTGGTTCAATCGTTATCGACACCAATTGGATACGGATACTTGGAATGTGTACTCTTACTATAATGTTCAAGTTTTATAACTTTCATTTACGCATGAGATGTTTGTTTTGATGGTGTTTAGTGCTTATTATCTTTTAGAATACTCTAAATGGGGGGATTGTTGAATAATTTAGAGTATTTGGTTGATTGATTTCATGAAACGTATAACTTGAATTACATGGTTATGGTGTCGTTGTTCAAGTTACGTTAATATACACATAGATTGTTTATGGTAGAGTAAAATGAAGAAATCGTAAGGGTGGAGGTTATTGCACACGACTCGCAACAACACCCAGCTCGCGACAAACCGAGAAATGCAGGAGGATGAACAGACCTGGGCAGACCCTTGGTCGCGACTCGCGGCCACTGTCGCGACTCGCGACAGGCTCGCTCGCGACTCGCGAGCTCTGTCGCGGCTCGCGACAGGAGCCTGTTTCTTCGGTTTTGTACGCGATGAACGGTTTGGACGGTTTATTTGTATGCGTGTATAAGTGGGACTTTGTACCACAGATGAAGGCATATAGTTTCAGAATATTATTCTCTCTAAAAAAGCACTCTCTCTCAAGTTTGAGAACATTGATCATCAAACACAAAATCATAAAAACTTATTCTCATTTTAATCAAAAATACGAGCGTGACTCTTGTTGTTCTTCTTGTATCTCGAATTTGAATTCTGTGCAACCCGGTGCTTCGTATAGGGTCGGAATATCACTTTTGGGAATGTGTCTACACACGCCTAGAAGATTCGTTATTCATAGTATTCATCTTCTTCACCCTTTATCTAGTTCTAACAGGTGATAGCCTAGTGGTGCTGGCATCACCTCTAATCCCATAAATCCTACGATTGAGTCTCACCCCTTATAAGGAGGGATCCCCAATTTTCCCCTACTTGTAATGAATTTCATCTTACCTTATAAAAAAATTAAAGAAATTGAAAAATTAGCCTACTTATTAATTAAGAATGTGCCTGAAATGCAACCATGTAAACTTCATGATCTCTTGCAAAAGTATGTGATATTGTGATGTTCTTGAAATAAGGAGGTCATATGTCCTCTTTTGCCAACAATCTAAACATTTTTTTTTTGAATAGTAAAATTAATTCATTAATAAAAAAGTCATACGACATCTACATAAGCAATCGAATCAAACAAATACATAAGTTGAATCAAACAAAAATTTCCTTCATAAAAACTACGATCGTCAAACAAATCTTGCAATGTGGAACATCTCCCGCTTATATCGCTGGAAATACAGCCTTGTTGGGAGACAATCTAACGATCCCTTGTAGTCGTGAGGATGATTTCCGTCGGATTCATCTGACAGTATTCGAAAAATTGATAACCTTTGTGATCCCCATAATTCTTCACCAACAAATAATTTCACGGCAATCCATTAGATCTAGTATCCCGGATTGTAACCTGTAGAAATTCTCCCTCTAAAAGAGGAGAAAAACCCTGTCTTTCGAAGGAGGTCGAAAAACCTTGTCTTTCGAAGGAGATCGTTTGGATTTATGAAAGCCCTGTCTTTCGAAGGAGGTCGAAAAACCCTGTCTTTCGAAGGAGGTCGAAAAACCATGTCTTTCGAAGGAGATCGTTTGGATTTATGAAGGAGGCCAACAATCTAAACATAATTCTAAATGATTGGTGTAAACGAGACAATTTGGATTTATGAAAGCCTTAACTTTTCCATATATTGCACTTTTTTTTTTTAAGAGAGAACACAATTAACTTTACTAAAGTTTGTTTCATAACACGGAAAAAGCATTACTCCCATAAGATTGATTTTTGCATTAGGGCAAGAAAGTAAAAATTTTCAATATCATGACATCTTATATTAATTGAATGAACCCTATCATTATAATTTATTCACACATCAATTTTGATGAGACAAGAAGATTGCTACATTTATAGTCATGATGAAACTTGAAAAAGAAAAGTACTAGACCAACTAATTTTACATGAAAGGAGTGTGTTACAAATATAATAAAAATAAGATGTTGATAAAGATCTCCTTGTATCAATAAGATGTTTATATGTAAGATTTTTTTTTTTTGATAATTTGGGACTTTTTATTAAGCATCTGGATAGCCAGTTTTAAAGAACTGACTCCAGCTATCAATTACATGAAAATGGGCAGCATCAACTCTTTCAGAATGAAAGGCAACTACAATAGGAATACATTCAAGCCAAGCAATGAACTCGTCTCTTTGAGTGAGACCTTGTTTTGCCAAATGATCTGCCACCATATTCGATTCGCCCCCCTTATATATGATTTCTATGCTTTGCCCCTCTTTCATTACATTTTAAATGAAGTTAATTTGAAAGGTGAGAGTCCACGACCCCTTACTTTCTCCATTGCACCATTTTACTACATTTGCCAAATCTGATTCCACGATTAGATGACTGTTACGGGTGCTTTCCATGGATAACGAGATTCTGATTGCCCTATGAATTGCAAGCACCTTTGCATGATTAATCTCCATTAGTGGGATAGGATTTAAGAATAGACATAGAAATTTTCCATGTTGATCACGGAGCACACCACCTATGGGCGACTTTAATTCATTCATTTTTAGGGAGGCATCCACATTCCATTTGAGAGATGGAAATGTGGGAGGGGACCATGCTCTAGAGCCTTGATTATTTCCGAATGCTTGGGAGGAAGAGGTTATGTTTATATGTAAGAATTACATGATATTTTAAAGAATGTTTTGCCTTTGTCATGACGAGGTAGATTTCAATCTCTAAACTAGGGGCCTGTTCTCCCCAGCTTATTTTCAGTTCAGTTCAGTTCAGTTCAGCTCTCTTCAGTTCAGTTCAGTTCAGTTCAGCGCTCTTCAGTTCAGTTCAGATCAGTTCAGTTCAGCTCCATTCTCTTATAACCATTTTGTTAAATATTATTATTATTATTATTATTATTATTATTATTATTATCATTATTATTATGATTATTATTATTATTATTTAAATATATATCATTACTATTAAGTATTATTATTATTATTATTTTATTATTTTATATTATTATTATTATTATTATTATTATTATTATTATTTTGTTGTTGTTGTTGTTGTTGTTTTGTTGTTGTTGTTGTTTTTGTTGTTGTTGTTGTTGTTGTTGTTGTTGTGTTGTTGTTTCTATATATTATTTTGTTTATTATAGATTTACTCATTATTATTACTATTATTATTAGGAGAAACATGATTTAGGTCAAAGCACAAATAAACCCACTTTTTTTAGCCCATAAACCAATCAAATCGCGTCAAGACGGTTTATGATGTACTTTTTGCGGTCCAACCCAATCATTATTTTTATTACTAAATATTTTTATATTATTAAATCTAATTATTAAAATAATAATATTAATTTACTTATTAGATATTATTGTTATTATATATCATCATCAAGTATTAATATATTAATACAAATAATATAAATTAATTATTATTAATTATTATTAATTATCATTATTATCATTAATTATTACTATTATTATTATTAATAATTTATGATTATTATTTATTTATAACTATCATTTAAAAATATCCAAAATACTATTATTATTATTATTCATTATTATTACTTATCATTATAATTATGATTTAATATTCATATTATTCTTGTTTAAAATATTATTTATATATTTATTACATTCAGTTTAATTTAATTTAATTCAATTCAATTCAATTCAATTCAATTCAATTCAATTCAATTCAGTTCAGTTCAGTTCAGTTCAGTTCAGTTCAGTTCAGCTCTGATAAGTTCAGTTCAGTTCAGTTCAGCTCTGATAAGTTCAGTTCAGTTCAGCTGTTTTATGCCGAAGAGAACAGGCCCTAGGAGTCTATGACATACTATTTAGTATAATATATGAGAGTAATGACTGAGTACATTTATCCTTGTCCGTCAACAATCTAAAGAACGACAAGATAAACTCAAAGCAGAAATAAATATTGTAAAGAGAAAAAGACTTTTTTGAATAACGCAAGGCATTACCCGAGCCCATCAACTAAGCTATTTTCTCAAAGCACACATTAACTAGGCTAATTTTAAAGAAAGACAAGATAAATTCTTGTCCGTCAACAATCTAAAGAAAGACAAGATAAATTCAAAGTAGAAATAAATATTGTAAAGAGAAAAAAGACTTTTTTAAATAACGCAAGGCATTACCCGAGCCCATCAACTAGGCTATTTTCTCAAAGCACACATTAACTAGGCTAATTTTAAAAGCATACTAATACCAATCTTTTTTGAGGACTCCCAATCAAAGGGAGATCATATTATCAAGTCGTTCGAAAAAATAGAGACAATGTAATTCAACAATCATCCACCAAAAAACTTAGGACAATCTCTCAAAATTGAAAATGAGCTAACGCACAACATGAGTAACATTATAATAACATTAATACGTACCAACTGGGGTCGGCGTGAGTAGGGGTGCTTATCGAGCGAGCCGAGCCTGAATAGCACTAGGCTCGGCTCAAGCTGGTTTAACTTTTCATGGGCTCGGTTCAGCTCGTGAGCTCGCCGAGCTTGGGGGAGCAGAGCTCGTAATTAGAATTTGCGGCTCGAGTTCAGCTTGTGAACTCGATTAGGCTCAGGCTCGGCTTGTGAGCTCGTTTAGGCGTTTTGGATTTTGATCCTTCAAGAGTTACTCTTCTCTATCTTTTTTGTTTTGTTTGTCTTTTTTAATTGTTTTTACCTTTTCTTTTTATCTTTCTTCTATTATATACTTTAGTTAATATATTAAAAAAAAATACTTAATATAATTTTTAATATGTCTAAATAATTTTTAATATAAAATATTTTTTTAATATAAAATATTTTTTTAGTATAAAATACAAATCGAGCTATTCACGGCTCAACTCGTTTAAGTCTCGAGCCAAGCTCGAGTTGAGCTTCACCGAGCCGACCCCGAGCTGCTCGCGAGCTTGTCAAGCTCATTATCACCCTAGGCGTGTGTGGTTAATGATCTCTCGCCCTTTGACCAAGGTCCGAATTCGAGCTTGGGTATGAAAAAATATCCAACTGGGAGGGATGCATACTCCTGCGCGAGATTAGTCCTCTCACCTAATGCGGTGGAAAATTCCTCGTAGTAGGACCAAAAATAATAACATTAATACATTAGACAAATAACAATTTTGATACTACTAAATGTTATAAAAACCCTTTTTTTTATAAGATTATAATAAGTAATACTATAATGTTTAGTTCAATTTCTTCTCCTCATAAAATGATTAATTTACCTTTTTTCTGAGTGCAGCCTCCCCAGCTAATTCCTAACATGAATAATGAAATCGAAATCGGTAAAATTTGTTGTTTGTTCCCCGCTAGTTTCATAAATCCCCTACTTCCCAGATTTCATACAATAATAAACAAATACTACAGTAAATCAGAAAAAAAACACACAAAAGATACATTTCTTTCACGTTGTCCTTTTTTTGCTGCGGTTATTATTCCTCCATAATCAGTAAAAACCGCTCCTTTAGCAACAAAAGGCAACGAATTTACAAATAAGTCTAAACCCATTTCATCAGATTTTACCATACTCATCCAAAAAATACATAAAAAATAAAGTTATCTTTTTTCTTAGATTTCCTGAAATAAAATAAAATGACACTTTTATTCCATGATTCTTATATCATTATGATGGTGGGTTCTTACAGTTCATCTAATTGTTTAATCTTCTATTATTGTCCGCAGATCTTACTTTTCGGAGTCAAAGTTGGAAAATTTAAGTATTATTTAGTGGGCACACATTAATTTAGAGTGTGACTATATCTGATAGACTGATACTACACTCAAGTTCAGTTTTTTGGCTGCCTAAAAGATATGGAAAAGATAGAGAAAAAAATGGGAGGTGGGAATTTAGTTTTTGCTGTTAATGGAGAAAGATTTGAGATACACAGTATTGACCCATCAACTACTTTACTGGAGTTTTTGAGGACCCGGACCCGTTTTAAGAGTGTTAAACTTGGGTGTGGAGAAGGTTATCTTAACTTAACTCTCTCTTTATGAGTTTAATCTTCAATTTATTTTATAGTATGATGTTAATGATATGATTTTTGGTACTTATTTGTTGAATTGGAATCAATGAGATAATTGCAGATTTTGAAGGTTTAGTGATACTTTTAAGTGAAAATATGTGTGGTTAATCTGTGATTTAGGAATGGAGTAATGGACTGTGTGTGCATGTGGGGTTTTGAGATCCTTTCTAATGAAGTTAAGGTGCTATTTTTAGCTGTTTTTAGGATAATCATATCAAGAGAATCATATAATTAAATAATCAATCATACTTTTTTTAGTATGATGTTGATGATATGAATTTTGATACTTGTTGAATTGAATCAATGAGATAATTGCAATTTTTGAAGTGTTCATGATATTTTTTGAAGTGAAAATATATGTGTTAATTAGTGAAATAGAAATGGGCTGTGTATGTGTGTGTGTGGGGTTAGAGATCCTTTCTGATGAAACTTAGGTGCTCTTTTTAGCTGATTTTGGGATTTTTCATTTATGTACTTGAAAGTACAGATAATCAATTATATCAAGAGATTCCTGTGTATGACAGTATGAGCACTTGAGTCAAGGTGAAAAGAAAAGGCTGTACTAGAGCCGGTATGAATTTACAGTCCGTTTGGTTGCTGGTAATAATTGGTGGCAATGGTACGTATCTATCTGTAATTTGGTAAGGAAATTGAGTTCATGTACATGGTGATTGTTAGGACTCATATCACAGAACTTTATCCCCGAACATATGTTTTTTTCTTCATAAGTTTCCATCGTTATCGAATTTTCTTTCAGTTTTTTACTTGTATATTTATTACCACCACCATAATTAATTATTGCCTACAGCAAGGGTAGTTAATTGTAAAAGAAATATCATGGGTGGACAGGAGAGTGTTCAGTCGGTGAGCATAGGGAAGAATTGGAGGGTAAAAGTTCTACTTTGATCGAGAAAAATATAGATTCTATTGTGCATTCAGTAAATCAAGGGCTAGTTGAGTTTTTCTATTGCGAAATGAACTTTATCATTCTCGTTTAAGATGGCTTCGCTAAGTGTTCTAAAAGATAATAACGTCATTTGAAAAATACAACAGTTCCCATATCTGTATTCTGAAAGAAGGTATAGTTTATTGGTGATGATCTAAATTGAGGTTTTCCTTAATATATTCCTTATCGATTTTTATTAAAATTATACATTGAACACAAGTGGTGCGTAATTGCCACTTTTAGAATTTGCTTGGTTCAGTGCATCCTTTGAATCTTTGTGAAATCATATCTTTATTCGTGGAAAGTACGATGATGTACTGGCAGAAATTGGTCGTGACTATTGTTCAATGTCAATACAGGTGGTTGTGGGGCTTGTGTTGTGCTGCTTTCCAAATATGATCCCGTGAGCGATGAGGTGGAGGATTATACAGTAAATTCATGCCTTACACTTCTTTGTAGTATACATGGTTGTTCCATTACCACAACCGAAGGCCTTGGAAGTCAAAAAGAAGGTTTTCATGCGATACATAAAAGACTTGCGGGCTTCCATGCCTCTCAGTGTGGTTACTGTACTCCTGGAATGTGCGTCTCTCTCTTCTCCGCTCTTGTCAATGCTGAGAAGAGTGACGGGCCAGAATCCTCTCCTGGGTTTTCAAAGCTTAAGGTTTCTGAAGCAGAGAAAGCCATAGCTGGAAACCTCTGTAGGTGTACTGGTTATCGGCCTATCGCTGATGCTTGCAAAAGCTTTGCAGCAGATGTGGATATTGAAGATCTAGGATACAATGCCTTTTGGCAGAAGGAGGAGAGCAAGGAACTCAAGGCGGGTAGGTTACCAGTTTATGATCGCAATTGTCAGGTATCGACATTTCCTGACTATTTGAAGGACGAATTAAAGTTTAAAATGCTTTTGGATTCGGGAAAATATTCTTGGTATACTCCTTTTAGCGTCGAGGAGCTCCAAAGCAAGCTGGAACTGTGTGATGCTGGCGATGTGGGTCCAGGTCGTGTCAAATTAGTTGTTAGTAATACAGGTACAGGCTACTATAAGGAACTAGAAGGGTGTGACACATACATAGATCTAAGGTACATTCATGAGCTCACCATGGTTAAAAGAGATCTTAAAAGCATCCAAATTGGGGCAGCTGTTTCGATCTCTAAGGCTATTGTAGCTCTGAAAGAGGGGGACGAAGATACAGTGACTGAGGGCAGTATATCCGTGCTTAGAAAAATTGCTGCCCATTTTGAGAAAATTGCTTCGGGGTCCATCAGAAATTCAGCAAGTATAGGTGGAAATATAGTTATGGCACAGAGGTGTGGATTTCCTTCTGACATTACTACTGTTCTCCTAGCTGTAGATTCAAGTGTGGAGATCATAAGAAGCTCAAAAAGGGAGACCATAAAGTTGGAGGAATTCTTGGGAAGGCCTCCCCTAGATTCAAAGAGTATAATCGTATGTGTCAAGATTCCAATTTGGGAACCTTCCTCAGGATCAAATTGTAAACTTATGTTTGAAACCTATAGAGCCGCACCTCGCCCTTTAGGAAATGCATTACCTTATCTGAATGCTGCTTTCTTTTGTGAAGTTTCTCCAAACAAATCTGATGTTGGCTTCATGGTGAACAAGATTCAGTTGGCTTTTGGTGCATATGGAACTAGGCATGCAGTGCGGGCAAGAAAAGTTGAAGAGTTTTTAGCTGGAAGAAATCTTGATCATGAAGCCCTCCACAATGCCATTAATTTAGTTCGAGCTACTGTGGTCCCGGATGACGGCATTTCACATCCTTCCTACCGGATAAGCTTAGCCGAGGCATTTATTTTTGAGTTTTTGCAAACTTTGGTCGAAACTGATATCCGAGTTTCTGGTTTATGCTTGAATGGATATATTGATTCTCAGTCGGGAACAGATTATGGACTCCAAAAGTACAGTAGGGAACCTCTGTTATTACCTGCAAAACAGGATATTATGCCCAGCGCGGACTATCATCCTGTCGGGAAGCCCATTGGCAAAACTGGAGCTGATCTCCAGGCATCTGGTTTGTTTGCTTTTATAGCTGCCTATGATGTCCTTGTTACTTGTTGAAAAGGATTGGTTTTGGCTCTTGTTTGATGAGGAAATTATTGAACCAATTTGTAGGTTAACTAACAGGGCGTATCTGCATGGCTTTGTCATTTTTTTAGTGACTTCTTTTGCATAAGAAAGCTGATTTCCGTGTTGTGTTATAGTACAAGTAGGCAAGTAGGCTACTTAAAAGAGCAGTTATAATGTATGAGCACCAGTTATACCAGTTACTGTTTCCCCTTTTTCTTATTGCAGCAGCGTTGTCTGATCTTCTTTAATGTATTTGAGTTGCCATTTACAGGTGAGGCCATATATGTTGATGATATTCCTTCTCCAGAAGACTGTCTTCATGGAGCATTTATATATAGCATAAAGCCATTGGCAAGGGTAAATTGTGTGAGATATGAGTCTGAATCATTTCCAGTTGGAGTTATTGACATTGTTTCCTATAAAGATATTCCACGTGGGGGAAAGAATATAGGAGCCAAAACAATATTTGGGATGGATTCGTTATTTGCTGATGATCTCACACGGTGTGCTGGTGAAAATATTGCATTAGTCGTAAGGCTCTTGTTTTCACTGTCTTTTCCTTTTCTCTTTGTTAGAATTCTGAGGTTTACTTGCTCATCTGAAGTTTACTCATTTATCTGAGAGCATTATAGGTTGCAGATACACAGAGGCATGCTGATAATGCAGCAACTAAAGCAATTGTTGACTATGACATAGAAAATTTAGAGCCACCTATCTTAACAGTCGAAGATGCAGTTGAAAGGTCTAGCTTCTTTGACATCCCATCTTTTATTTGCCCTGAACCGATTGGTGACTTTGCCAAGGGAATGGCGGAGGCTGATCAGAAAATTCTTTCAGCTGAGGTATCTCTCATGCATTTGATATCTATTCTTTTTTATTTGTTCAAGTAAATAATGATTAATGCTACACTGACTACAATAAACCGAATTCTTATAACTTAGCTATTCCGCGTTGGTAATATTTGTAGATCAGGCTTCCGTCACAATACCATTTCTGTATGGAGACTCAAACTGCCCTAGCTATTCCAGATGAAGATAACTGCATGGTGGTTTATAGTTCTAATCAAGCTCCAGAATTTACACATTCTGTGATTGCAAGTTGTCTTGGAGTGCCTGAAAACAACATTCGTGTCATCACAAGAAGAGTCGGAGGAGGTTTTGGCGGAAAGGCAATGAAAGCTACCCATGTGAGTGTATTGGCTGTAAATTGGTGATTTTATTAACTCTCTCTTTGTGTTAGGATTAAGTTGATGATATCTTGTTAAGTATAAGTATTGTTAGTAGATGTAGCTTGTTTCCCAGACTAACCCAAAAGTTTTGTTACTTGGACTCTTGTCATACACCTATATGTGCCCAAGTGTCTAAATCAAGTAATGTACGGAATTTTGTCATAATCAGGCAAAAATGAAGTGTCAAAGTTTCCAAACTCATGTTCGAGTGTTGAGCATTTGACTCACATACTTGTGGAAAATAAGAAGTCCAGATAACATAGCCCTCAAAGTGTATTCAGGCTATAAATTTTTGATATTACATCTATCTCTAATTAGCAAATGAACTGCATCTTCTGGAAGATGGCAATAGGAAGTTGCATGAGCTACCCGAATATGCTTTATCTAGATTTTCGTAGCTAGGTAAATATTGAATGCTGAAAAATGACTTTGTAAAGGCTCAATATATTGTAATATACTAAGTTGGAAAAGCAGAAAGTAAGGCATTCCACTGATGCAATTATCTGTTGGTTACTTCCACACTTCCACCTCACTTTTTTTTTTATGACCTGGTATTCTTGGTCTTGTAGGTTGCAACAGCTTGTGCACTAGCAGCACACAAGCTTCGTCGTCCTGTCAGGATTTACCTTAATCGTAAGAATGATATGATAATGGCAGGAGGACGACATCCAATGAAAATCAATTATAGTGTGGGATTCAAATTAGATGGGAAGATCACAGCGTTACATCTTGATATTTTGATTAATGCGGGTATATCAGAAGATATTAGCCCAATGATGCCAGCAAACATAGTGAATGCTCTTAAGAAGTATGACTGGGGTGCTTTATCATTGGACATTAAATTATGCAAGACAAATCATACAAGTAAGACTGCAATGCGAGCTCCTGGTGAAATACAAGGAACGTTTATTGCTGAAGCTGTGATTGAACATGTAGCTTCTACCCTTTTGATGGATGTTGATGTTGTTAGAGACAAAAATTTCCACACATTCGATAGCTTAACTTTGTTCTATCAGAGTGCTGCTGGAGAGCCGAGTGAATTTACTTTACCCTCAATTTGGGATAAACTAGCTTCATCTTCAAGCTTTGAACAAAGAAAAGAGATGGTAAAACAGTTCAACATCACTAATAAATGGCGTAAAAAGGGAATTTCAAGGTTACCCATTGTGCATGGTGTTTTACTGAGACCAACCCCCGGTAAAGTCAGCATACTTCCTGATGGGTCAGTCTCTGTGGAAGTAGGAGGGATTGAGATTGGTCAGGGTCTATGGACCAAAGTAAAGCAGATGGCTGCTTTTGCCTTGAGTTTTATCAAGTGTGTTGGAAGTGATAAACTTTTAGATAAGGTGCGTGTAATACAAGCAGATACATTAAGCATGGTACAGGGAGGGTTTACTGCTGGAAGCACAACCTCTGAGTCTAGCTGTGAAGCTGTTAGGATTTGCTGTAATACATTGGTTGAAAGATTAACCCCACTTAAGGAGAGACTGCAAGAACAAATGGGATCATCTATTAACTGGGAAACACTAATTTCTCAGGTAAGTACTTGTTAAAGGTCCTACATGATAGGCTCTCTTTTCTCTGTTAACTGTAAGTAATGAGTTTCATTACTTGAAGCCTACATGATTACCATTGCTGTTTTGCGCTGTCCTTCCCTTTCTCGATTGGAAGTGCACTAATTTTTATGCTTCTATTGTTATAATTTTTTTTTTCTATTGTATATAAGCTTAGAATCATAGGCAGCTGAGTGGAAAATTTTACCGTGCAAGTTGGTTAAATTTTGATTGACTTCCATTACTATCTCATCACCTTGAAGTCTTAGGGGGGGATAAACCTTCTAGGAAGGACTCTTCTATTTTCAATAATTACTATCTGAGATGTACAAGTAAAGCAGGACACCGATACCGATTACTATCACGTTTCCTGCTTCTCCTAGGTAGAATAATCAGATGAGTTTTAGTTTTCTATACAGCTCATCTGCTTACAGAACTTTTTGATTCCAATAGAAATCATTTCTTACCGTCTATATGTTACTCCCTCCGTTCCCCATTGCCATCTTTAGTTGTAGGCTCATCAATCGTCTTATTTTATGTAGATAGCGTTATCCACTTCACCTGTTACCTCGCTGTATAAATGTTTGCACAAAATAAAGCTGAAGTTGTTTCATTGAAGAATTGTATCCAAATTTCACTTCTTACTACATACTATTTGAGTTGCATCAGAAACAACTAGAATCATCAATTGAGCATCAGATGTGAAGTCAAATTTTCATCTCTGGTATAGAAATGTTGAATTTAAATCTCACAATTAAACTCTAATTGCAGGCCGGCTCACAAGCAGTGCATTTGTCCGCTAGCACTTATTTCGTACCTGATTTTACTTCCATGCGATATCTAAACTATGGAACTGCTGTTAGTGAGGTAAAGTTTGTTAAGAACAACAATCTTATTTAAGTCTCCCTTCACTGAAAGCATTTTTTTGTAACGTTTGAGTAATTGGTGTACTATTGCTTCCATCAAACAAGCATTGTCCTGCTCGGAAACATTAGTTAAACGAAAATCACCTAGGAATGAGATAATCCTCTCGAGGTGTATTTCTGATGGTTCCACTTTATTTCCACAGGTAGAGGTGAATATACTGACGGGAGAAACTGTTATATTGCGATCGGACGTCATTTATGATTGTGGACAGAGTCTAAATCCTGCTGTTGATTTGGGACAGGTTAATTTTAGCAGCATTCTTATTGTACTACTTGAAGATAGTGCTTACAATATACTCTATCCATTTCTAAATAGTTGTATCACTTTGACTTTTGCACAATCCACATACAGATCACTTTGACCATATTTTTTACTACTATATATAAACCAATTGTAGTTTTGCAAAACATTGTCGACTTTGTCTGAGTGTATAATTTTGAAAAATCAGCTTTTTCTCAGAGTTTCTTTTTGTTATAAATTACTTAAATACATAAAATGATGGTCAAAGTTATGCATTGGCGGTTGTGAAAGTCAAAATCGTTTCTATATAAAATGGTGTACTCTGCATTTTGCAGTTTAAGCCAAGACTTCAATATGTTTCCAGGATTATGTGTAGACTTACCTAAAGTCTAGAACTTCTGCACTAATTAATTTTATGGTTTTGTATTTCTTACAGATAGAAGGGGCTTTTGTTCAAGGTATTGGCTTCTTCATGCTCGAAGAGTACCTAGCTAATCCTGATGGTCTGGTGGTTGCTGATAGCACATGGACATATAAAATCCCGACAATTGATACCATACCAAAACAACTAAATGTTGAAATCCTGAACAGCGGACATCATCAGAAACGGATTCTCTCATCTAAAGGTGTGTTCATACTGTGACCCGCCTTTTTGATCCCCTTGAAGATTTCTCAAATCCATGCTTTATGCCAGTTTGCAAAAATCCTTATGGAACATTTTGCTTTACCACTAGGACCTCTGAGGCTCTGACTAAAATACTTTTATCCTCTGAACTGTTAAATAGGAAAAAAATTCCTCTTATAACTGAAATTTAGGGTGCATTCTCTTCCCATTAAAAACTTAAGTTCCCGGGCTGATTAAGTTTAATATGGGCTTCCTTTCAGGTGCAAACATAAGGTCAAAATCAGGGTTGATCAAATCCAATAAGGTTTAATAAGCTTAGTTTAAATAAGTTTAGTTGAAGAGAAGTAGTGAACACACTTATAAAAGGAGGCTTTTTTTTTTTTTTTTTGGCAAAAACAGTATTCTAATTTTAATTAAGATGTGATCTGATTCATTGATATGTATTTAAACAGTAAAAATCTTCATCATTCTTATATTTGGCTTAACTGCAGCATCTGGAGAGCCACCAATGCTGCTAGCAGCATCAGTTCACTGTGCAACCAGAGCAGCTATCCAAGAAGCCCGAAAACAGCTTGCTTCTTGGGGTGGCTTGAACGTCAATGAAATTGATGTCCCGTTTCAATTAAGTGTCCCTGCCACCATGCCTGTGGTTAAGGAGTTTTGTGGCCTCGACGTTGTTGAGAGGTACTTGAACAGTTCATTCGTGACTAAGAGTAACTGATCAGCAAATAGCCTTCCAAACTCTTTTGGTTTTTGAACCTTCAGCTCGTGACATATCTTTAAAATAGAGCTATGTATAAGTTTTATCATAGTGTTACAGATTAGATTTTACTGAGGAATGTAGACTGTAGAATGATTTTTAGATAAAGTTGATATGCAAGTAATAAAGGGGTGTCCATGGTGTTCTATGAGACGCCGAGAAGAGATGGTATCCAATCAAGAAGCTTGACAAGCTGAAGAATAAGAGAACATGAAGGTTGGTTGATCCATAAAGAAGCTTGCAACTGTAATCTACAATAAATGTGTAGTTTGGTATATTTACGTAATTATGTTGTCAAAGGCACTTAGCATGTCTATCTTCATTATTTGTTTGTTAATGCTTTTGATATTTGTGTAAAGTAAGTGAAATTTAAGCTTCTTCTAACCTTTCACTTTGCAATATTATTTTCTTCCAAGTTCAACCACTGTAGAATTATTAAATCTTACTCCCTCCGTCTTTTTTTATTTGCTACAAGCACTTTTTCACAAAGACCAAGGAGGGAGTGGGGACCATTGACATAAATGGAATTAACAAAAAAAACAAATAGGTAAATTGTGGGACCTATGTATTATATATGGAAACATTTACAAAATCAAGAAGGGAGTGATGACAAATTTGTAAATAAAGTGTGGGACCTATGTACTATATATGGAAATGTTTGCAAATGTAGCAAATAAATTGAAACACCCCTAAATGGCAAAATGTAGCAAATAAAAAAAGACGGAAGGAGTAATAGCTTACTATACTAATTTGTGTCAAATCAATGCACCTGTGTACTTGAAGCTTCTTCCTAGGAGTTTTTGGTTTAGTGGTGTTTTGGTTTAGTCTAAGAGTGGGTGGGTTTTAGTTCAACAGTGGGTGGGTTTTCTTGGATAATGGGTGGTTTTCTTGCTCAATAATGGGTGGGTATTCTGGGATAATGGGTGGGTTTTCTTGCACAATGTGTGCTGCAAAACAATGCTGGGTTTATACTTTAATTCAACAATGGGTATGTTTTCTTGCTCAACAGTGGGTGGGTTATTAATGGTTTAAGTAATGTATTTTTTTTTTTTTTTTTTTTTTTTTTTTTTGACAACAAGTACAAACAAAAGTTAAGAGACAATTCTACCTAATCTAGCCGCAGTCGCCAGAGCATGGGCGGGGGCAACTACATCTCTACTCACTTTATATATTTTACAGCTAATAAACTTGTTGCGAAGTGCCTGAATGTCATGGACTAAAGTGGCTATTTCAAAAGGATATTGGTTATTACTAAGGACTTGGACAAGCTCTTTGTTATCTGAACAGATATGGACATAATTGATTCCGTGATCAATTGCTTCACATAGTCCACGCATAATAGCATGTGCTTCTGTTTGTAGGGCGGACGATGCAATGACCGTAGCATTTCCTTCAAAAATTTTGATGTTGTTGAAATGGGCTGACCAACCAATTCCCGCTCTTGGATGATTCTGTTTTCGACGCTTCCAAGCACCATCAACTAAGATTATGCAGTGTTCGTTGGACTGATTACCTTGTAAATTTGGCTCCGTATCTCGAATTTTATCGTCGGTGGATGAGAGAGGAGGTTTTCTTTCCCTGAATTTAGTACTTTCATCCAATTCTTTAAGGAGGGATGTTTTGATTTCTGCGATAGCCAAAGGGTTGACATCTTCATTCCTGAAGACGACGTTATTTCTATGAAGCCAAATAGCCCAAAGAGTTGCAATGAACTCAGATATACGAGATGACTTAATTCCATCTTCTTTCCAAAACAATCTAAGGAAATTTTTAATCCAGTCTTCGATTGGTATGAAGGGGGTGGGGCGGTTTAAGTAATGTAATCCTTTAATTACTTCAGGTTCATCTACACCATGGATCATATACACTTCTACTATCCCAATATCTAAACCTACCTTGCAAAAATCCATCACCTCCTTGTCAGTGTAAACCCTAACTAAACTTGTTCTAAATTTAACCCAGACAAGCAGTAATACATAAGACAATTTGAGTTATACTTAATCAACATATCAAGAATATATTTCCCCTCAAACCTATTTCAGGTTTGGAGATAAAACAACCCAATGCCACATTTTAATTGTAAACCTAGCATCCATGGTATTAGAGCAAGAATCAAACAACAATTACCCTAATTTCAAACTGCTCAGCTATCATTGGAAAATAAGAAAAGGGGGAAAATGTAAATAAAAATAATGAAAACCTAGATTTTTCCTTTTTCGGTGAATATTGAGGTCTCCGATGTCATGAAAGGTACGGACTGCACCAAGTGCTATTCTTTAGGATGTTCTGGTGATAAGTCTTACTTGGGGTTGTTTGGTGCACCAAAGCTATAGTAAAGGTTGTTAAGGCCAATTTTGCCATGAAGAAATGATGGGATCTTCATTCAAAATTTTTGTGTAATTTGTGTAGGTGTTAATTATACTATAGGACGAAAATTGTAAAGCAACATAGATAAACTAAAGGCATATAAGTTATACTTACTCTGTTCTGAAATAAGTGAAATTGAGAAAAGTGTTTCACTTATTTCAAAACGAAGAAAGTATATTTTTATTGTTTAATTGTATTAGAGTTAAATGTTGTATAGGATGCTGATACAAGTACAAGTCACAATAGCCAAGGACCCTTGGGTCTAATAATATGACTTCCTACCTCTCATATGGGAGACCAAGGGTCAAATCTAGGTGGAAGCAAACTTCAATGTTATAGGCGAAGTTTGAAGCTTATTAGACCTTTGGGTGAATGATCGTGTACGAGGGCAGTTTAGAGGGAAAATCTTCTTACCGAAGAATTCTCTAAATGGGGTTCAAAAAAAAAGTCACAATGATAAAGTATATTATGAAGGTAGAATGACAATTTTTTGTAATACCCTTTTAATTGCAAATATTTAGCAGCTTCAATTTATTTGCAACACTATGAAAGAAGTACTAACGAATTCTTTATTAATCCAATTTGATATTTTCTAGCTCGATATATACTCTCCTTATTTTTCTAGCTTGATAGATACTCTTCTTGTTTTTCCTAATATGATAAAATCTGATTGAAAATGAGTAATAAGATCATATACTTGTACCATATAATACGTCTTGCAGGAGAAAATTGAGACAAATATTTGGAAAGAGTAAATGTTACTCTTAACAAAATAATTTATCAATAATGTGTAGAAAGAGTTACTCTAGGCTCTATGCACTAAAAAAGCACAAACTTTGGAAATGAGACCGTTCATGCTCAACGGTAATGTATTGACTCTGATTTAGATCTTAGTTTAGTACCATATACTTATATTCTGTCCCCTTTTAAAATGTGGCAACGCTCCAAATTCTAATGTCTAAATCTCCCCAATAATAAAAATTGAACACTGTACTCGCTATGCTTTTCAATTTATGGACTCTTATGCAATTTTTAGAGAATAAAAAGATAGATAGTAAAAAGAAAAGGAACCCATGTGAGTGAAGAGAGTTAGAGAGAGTTTATTGTCCAAAAAGGAAGTGTAGCAAGTAATGTGAAACTTCTCACAATAAAAAGTGTAGTGAGTATTATGAAACGGAGAGAAATACGAGGGAGAGGGCGTAACTCAGTGGAGTACTTCCCCAAATTTTAGAGCATTGTCCAAGATTTGGATCCTTATTTCAACAATATGTTGGGACATTTATTTCTGAGCTGTTTACAGTTTAGTCTGAACCCAACTTTTAAGCTGGCGTGTCCGGGAGACTAGTAGCCTAGCAAGAGTTGATCATCAGACCGATTATCCTTTCTAATAAAAAACAAAAAATAAGATACTTCATGAAAGTACAATTTCACAACGAGCAAAAAAATTAGTAAAGATTTTAAATAATTTACCATTAGTAGACAAAAATAAAGGCGGTTTCTTATTTTTCTTCCCTATAAAAAGCAGCTGATAGTCTGACATTTTTTGCCACTCTCCCCTGTTTCTCTCTTCCCACCTCCCCACTTCCCCACTTTCTCTCTCCTCAATCAATCAACTGCACAACATTCTTTATTTTTGTTCTTCATTTTCACATTTCATTAATTTTCTTTGAGTCACACTTGAAAAATAAAGTAAGTAAAAGAAAAACATTATTATCTCTGTTTTTGTCATTTTCATTTTGAGCAAGCTCAAATTTTTTCCCATTTAATCACTTATAAATTTGCTTAATTTATTCATCTTTAATCCCTTTACAAGATTGTTTCTTTATTTATTTGTTCTTCATTTTCTTCCCCTAATTTCATTGTTTATCTTTATTATTTTTTGACATTTTCAGATTTTTAAGAGAGAAAATGGGGAAAATGTTACTACCCCAGGTGGGATTTTTGCTGTTATTCATATGGGTAAGTTTGATAGAAGCAGAAGATATGAGATATAAAGACCCAACATTGGCAGTTAATAAAAGAGTAAATGATCTTTTATCTCGGATGACTTTGGAGGAAAAAATTGGTCAAATGGTGCAAATTGAACGCAAAGTTGCTTCAGCTGATGTTATGAAAACCTACTTCATAGGTATATATATAACCATCTCTCATTTTATCATTAATCTTCTTTAGTTAATTCAATTTATACCCATTTTTACATTTTAATTGGTCATTTTGATTTTATGTTTTGGTGAAATGGGTATTTGTTAGATTTTGACTTATATATTGTAATTGTTGTATGACTTTCAATAGTTGAGTTAATATAAAAATTTGAAAAAAAAAAGAATGGATTTTTTTGACCTATGACTGATTTGGTTGATACCCATTTTGATTAATGTATGAAGTATTTGAATGTGGTAATTAAATTTGGTTTATGGATTGGATTGATGTGAAAAAGATGGAAAATTAAGAAGGGGTAAATTTGTTGGTAATGGTGGTTACTAAGGAATATTTGTTGGGTTTGTTTTTGTGAATAGGGAGTGTATTGAGTGGAGGTGGAAGTGTGCCTGGTCCTAAGGCATCTGCTGAAGCTTGGGTGAATATGGTTAATGAATTCCAGAAGGGTTCACTGGCTACTCGTCTCGGTATACCGATGATTTATGGTATTGATGCTGTTCATGGCCACAACAATGCCTACAATGCCACCATTTTCCCTCACAATGTGGGGCTTGGGGTCACAAGGCAAGCATTATATCTTGTGCTATAAATGAAGAAGTATTAAATTTATTGTGTCTTGTTATTTTAGGCTGTTTTATTAGATATTTGATTGCATATTTACCACAATCTTGATAACTACATAGGAGTACTTTGATCAGTATTATCTAGTTTTGATTAGTATAAATCATTTTTGATCAACAAAAATTGGTTCTGATTAGTGGAAATTTACTGCAAACTAATCAAATTTATCTATTGAAAAGATAAGTTTATGAATATGAGCTATTTGCTTTAACAAAGTTATGTCTACAATAAGGTTATGTAGTATGCAACAGTTTAATGGGTATGATAGTTGAGGAAAATTAAATGTGGCTATGATATAAAGTGTAAGTAAGATCTTGATTAAAATTTTCACTGCTAAATGTAGTTGTAAACTATGTGTTGGAGCAAATTGGTGATGTATTCTTGCTCTAATTGATCAGGGACCCTGAACTTGTTAAGAAGATTGGAGCTGCTACTGCACTTGAAGTTCGAGCAACCGGGATTCCCTATGCTTTCGCCCCGTGTATCGCGGTTTGTAGGGATCCGAGATGGGGACGTTGCTACGAGAGTTATAGTGAAGACCATAGGATTGTACAAATGATGACTGAGATCATTCCAGGCTTACAAGGAGATGTTCCTACTAATTATCCAGAGGGTTTTCCTTATGTTAATGGAAAGTAAGTATCCTTTACAATGATAGTTCTTTTTTTCCGAAGTTACTCTACTTTTAAGCGTGCTTATCATGTTTTTACAACATATTTAGTCGTAATTAATAGTGCATTTCCTTTCGAGAATGTCTTTTATCAACATTTTATGTGATTCAAAGTTTCAAATAAGTTTTAAACCATGATATTTAAGGTGTATACTATATATAGTTTGAATCTAAGCATGATTTATGACTTTTGACGACACAAATCATCTTTCATTAGAATTTTGATGATACGACAAGGATTAAAATGTAATTAACATGTGATTAGGCGGTGAATTAAAAAAAGTCTTAACATCTGCATGTCTGGTATAGCGGTGCTTACTTTTTGTGACAAGTAACGTGAGAACAACTTTCTATTAGTTTTCTTGCCAAAAAAAAGAAACTTTCTATTAGTTTGAAGCACGTTCTTGTACTTGGTCTTACCAGTAAACCACCCATCATTCACACTAGATATATCTCATAAAAGGCCAGCATATCTAAATTTTCTCACCCACCCTCCCAAAAAAAGGAGAAAAAGTACAATTGCAATTTTGATACTTCATACTTCCTCCGTTCGTTTTAAATGCAACAAAGGGATATTATTTGTGAGATATAAAATATTACTTTGTTGCATGTAAAACGAAATGGAGGAAGTATAAGACATGTAGAGACTACAGACACAAAAATCTTGATCACTAAATTCCCAGTTGTGGAAAAAGCTCAAACTCTAATACTTAATAACGCTGTATCACTTTGCATTGATTTGGTTGTCATTTGAATTCGTAATTCAGACAGAATTACAAGATAGGAATAAAACTATGTAAGGGCCTTTGAGGATCGGTATAAAAAGTCTAGCATATATTGATAAATGAATATTTGAATTTTTTACTTAGACAAATTGGTATGAAAATAACAGTTCCGACGTCATATAAGCCTAAAGTTTAATTTGTTAGAGTCCCTATATTACAATCCATTATGTTACCAGAGACATTTTTATCTCTTCATAATAATTTGTGAAAGACCCCCTTTTTTAATACTCATTTTAGGCTCATTTTTTTGCTTGAAATTGTAGATTAGGAAACATCCACGGCTACAAGACTTAATTTCTTATTTTAGAAATGGCAGCAAACTGAAAGGGTATAATATATCATTTTATTGGCAGTAATTGATGGTTGTTTGTTGATTTGATTAGGAAAAGTGTAGCGGGTTGTGCCAAGCACTTTGTGGGTGACGGTGGTACGCAAAAGGGAATCAATGAGAACAACACTGTGATCTCCGCCAAGGAGCTTTTTAGCATCCATATGCCAGCTTACCTCGACTCCATAAAGAAAGGTATTGCAACAGTTATGGTGTCTTACTCTAGCTGGAATGGTGTGAAGATGCATGCTAATCGCAATCTTGTCACCGGTTATCTCAAGAATAAACTTAAGTTCCATGTAAGCAGAAAAAATTTCATACTTAATCACCGTTATCAAAACAAAATGTTGGAAGTTCAGGAAACATGATAGCTGCTTTTTGTCAATGTTTTAATAGGGATTTGTGATATCGGATTGGGAAGGAATTGACAGGATCACCTCTCCTCCTCATGCTAACTATTCGTACTCCGTCCAAGCTGGAGTTCAAGCCGGGATTGATATGGTCAGTACGAGTTGATTTTCAAAATGTTGCAAGTCTAAATAACTGTAGCGACTCATTAACTAGGACTCGCTGTTTGACTGATCTGTTATTGACCCGGCCAGACCCACCCAATAAATGATTCGACTGAGTTTTACTAATCTTATAAGGACGTCGTGCAGGTGATGGTTCCAATGAACTTCAATGAGTTCATCGATGATCTTAAGTTGCAGGTGAAGAACAACGTCATCCCCATGAAGAGGATTGATGACGCTGTAAGGAGGATCTTAAGGGTGAAATTTGTCATGGGCTTGTTCGAGAACCCAATGGCTGACCTCAGTCTCGTCAATGAAGTTGGCAGCCAGGTTTCTATTCTTCCAAATTCTTTTAAATTTTTTCGCTTGTTGATTTTTTCTGTCTCCTTTTTTCCTGTACTTAAGTTCAATGCTCTTGAGCAGGAGCACAGAGAGTTGGCAAGAGAAGCAGTGAGAAAATCCCTAGTTCTTCTAAAGAACGGTAAATCGGCTTACAAGCCATTACTTCCACTTCCGAAGAAGGCACCAAAGATACTTGTAGCAGGAACCCATGCCGATAACTTGGGTAACCAATGTGGTGGATGGACTATTGAATGGCAAGGTGCTAATGGCAATGACATTACATCAGGTACGAAGTACTTCATACTTACATCAATATGACCCATCAGTTTTCAAGTGTCAAAACTTGTTATGAGAAGAATTAGGCTATTTGGCATTACAGTTTGGCAGAAAACAAAAGGTTACTCAACACTTCACTTTATAACACATTCTTTCTCTCTTTGCTTGAGCCAAAATAATGGGTTTTATCACTTTATGTTCCCGGCCAAACTGTTTTTCTTTTGAGAATAAAAAATGAGGAAAAACCAAAGGATAATATGTAAATCTTACTATCTTTTATGTATTTAAAAAAAGTATATTGTTGATTTGTTGTATATAGGTACAACAATATTGACTGCTGTGAAGAACACGGTTGATCCAACAACCCAAGTAGTCTTCAACGAGAACCCAGACCCAAACTTTGTCAAGTCAGGTGGATTTTCGTATGCCATAGTAGTTGTAGGAGAGCCACCCTATGCCGAGACAAATGGTGATAGCTTGAACTTGACGATTCCAGAACCTGGCCTCAACACAATAAAGAATGTTTGTGGAGGTGTCACATGTGTGGTGGTGGTCATCTCAGGCAGGCCCGTTGTTATCCAACCTTACTTGGCAACCATTGATGCCCTCGTTGCTGCCTGGCTGCCTGGGACTGAAGGCCAGGGTGTTACTGATGTGCTGTTTGGTGACTATGGATTTACTGGCAAGCTTGCACGGACATGGTTCAAGTCAGTTGATCAACTACCAATGAATGTGGGTGACCCACATTATGACCCGCTATTTCCATTTGGGTTCGGGCTTACTACGAATTCTACCAAAGGATACTAAAATTTAAATATGTAAGTGATAGTACTAGTAGTAGTATTTGGTGTTGTCAGTAGGTTTGAAAAAGTTATTCTAAAGGATACACCCACAATTATTTCATGGTTGGGTGAACCTAAGAGTATTGTTCTTGTACAACTGGTGATAGTGACCAAAATTCTTGTAGTCATGAAATTTTTTGACTTCTCATTTATCTAAATTATTGATTCATGCAAAACAGAAGATTATGTTTACATATTCCTGTCAATGTTAATGAGACTGCTATGATTATTCAGAGCTCTTCGATATTCGGCCTATATTACAGCTCACAAGAGGGGAATGTACCATGCAAGTTTGTAGATAATGGTGATATTCTAATAAAATCAGCAAGCCAGATATGATGAAATTGGCAATCTCATATATAACGAAAGTGTTTACTCAGATTACCAGGGTTAGATGAAGGTGAATATTGTCATGAAGTGTTTCTGCCTTCTGTTTTGTGCTCAATGCTATCTGGCTGACTTGCAGTCCAAATGTGGTTATATACTACTCTTGAGCATTGTTTTGGACTCTTTTTGGGCAAACAGTCTATAGTAGGGGTGTTAGTGCTGCCTGGCTCATAAACTAATCGAGCTCGGCTCGAAATTTTCTAGAGCCGAGCATAGCAAAGTTTGATTTTTTGCGAGCAGGTTTGAAATATATTTTAGCTATATTATTTTTTATATTACACAAAATAAATGAAAAGTTATACTTAAATTATGCATGATACTTGTGAAAAACTCAAAGTAGTCTAAACCTATTTCTATAGAATATGTATAATATAATTTTTTTTAACTCAACTGAGTTTTAAGGTTAATTGGATTAGAAAATATAAACTTGAAATTGGCTCAAGTTCGAGTAAAAGTGTGACGAGCCGAGCCGGACAACTCCAAGCTTGGTCTCGATTTCGCTTGTTTTCACCCCTAGTCTTTTAGTTAAGCAAAATTCAGGCGTAATCCCAAAAAAAACAAAAGAATGCAAAAAGAACAGGGAACTGAAGTACAATATTGTCAAAGTGACAATTTTTAAATAGAAAGATTTTTTAGCTGAATTTGGAGTCAAGCTTTTAGAGTTTCAATGTCTATAATCTGGATAAACTGTGGACGAGTTCATCGATATTAATTTATGTTCTTCCAAGATAAATTATCCACCTCTAGTTCTTTTAGCTAATATTTAGAAGACATTCTTTTTTAAAACAAGTATCTAATGGTCATACCATCAATTTGTTAAACAAATTGCAACAGAAGTTAAAAATTGAAAGTAAAAATTCAGTCATACAAAAATCTTAAAAAGTGCAATAGTTACTAAAATAAGTTCAAGAAAAAAAAAAGTAAATGCTTTATCAAACAAAACCTATTAAATCACATCATCTAATGTAAATCGAGCAAATAACATGAAAATTCTATTGTGCTCCCAGGAGAAGGGTACACACCATGCACCCAGTAAATTTGTTTCATTTCCTATAAGTAAATGTTCTATTTTAAAATATGTTCATTTTAAGCATATTTTTCAGCAAAAAAATATGTTCTAGTTTTCGTAAAAATTGTTCTATTTTCAATAAACAAATGTTCTATTTCAACAATTGTTCGTTTTAAGCTTATTTTTTAGCAAAAATTTATGTTCTATATTTTGTGAATCCGTTTTATTTTTAATAAGCAAATGTTCAATTTTAAAAAATATTTTTTTAAAACTTATTTTCCACCAAAAAATATGTTCTATTTTCACTGAGAATATGTTTTATATTTGATAAACATATGTTCTATTTAAGTAATTGAATTCTAGTAATGTTCCACTTTAACAAAAAATGTTCACTTTCGTATTTGGATTATGGTAATGTTCCACTTCAACAGTAAAATGTTCTTTTTCATAAATGAATTCTTGTAATGTTCTATTTCAATAATAAAATGTACGTTTTCGTAAATGAATTTTGTAATGTTTCACTTCAACAGTAAAATGTTCGTTTTCGTATTCGTAAATATTCGTTTTCGTATTCGTAAATGTTAAATTTTGTATTGTGGGAGCACAATTCTCATTGTGCTCCCAGGAGGCGGGAGCACAATTCTCATTGTGCTCCCAGGAGGCGGGAGCACAATGCATACATGGGCAAGAAAATGCAAATAAAGAAATCAATAATGGGTCTTAATAAATGAATAAAGAAAGTAGACTGAGAAGTCCATTTCAAATTGAGCAATCTAAAATTCTAGTCAAATATTCGAAATTTTTAAGTTAAAAAAGCTATTTAAATTTCACTCCCTCCACTTCTTTTTTAATCTACACACTTTCTTTTTTTTATCCACACACTGATACTTTTTCTATTTTGGGTAGCATCACATCTACTTTCTCCTCCTTTTCCACCCATGTCATTCATTTTTTTAATATTTTAACCCACTTTTTTGTTTCTCTCTCCATCTTTCAATTTTTCTCTCATACTTTTGTACTTCCTCCTTGGTTCTTCCCAAAGTAAAGTGAGTAAATTAAAAAACGGACAAAGTAAAATATGGACAGGTTTTAACTTTCAACCGAGCTAATTAAGTTAGTGTGCATCTAGTAAAATTGCCGTGTCCATTCTGATTTCTGGTCATAAGAGTTACCATAAATAACTGGTTAGTTTTAGCCGCCAAGATCTCTATTACAAATTTTCAATATTTTGGACCAAATATGATGCCAGAATCAAACTCTTAACTGCGAAACATTTCTGTTCCACAGTTATCAACCCTAATTAACGACCATGATCAACAAAATATACACTAATACACTAATAAAGGATGCTTCTAAATAAGCAGCTGACAGAGAAAAGCATACGCCTGATCATACGAAATTGTACAAACAAGATTAAGAACGTTAGATATCCTACTCCAATCTATGTACAACGCATACATTTGACCTAAACTATCCAGCAATGTACAGGTTCAGTTCGAGGTGTCCACCACCATAGGGTCATCTAAAGCAAGCATATACAGCATGACTCTTCTTCCCTAAACAAATGGAAAGTAAATTCAGCAAACAATTAGTTGATCAAGCAAAAAAAAAGTTGAAGAACCAGAAATAGATAAAACAGGGGCAGTCCGGAGATCATAAACTGACCTCAATGATCAGCATTGTGAGTCTGGTCTCGCTCAATAAACTGTAAAGCCTCGTCCTTGGAGACAACATTGACTCGACTCACGCGTTTATGGTGTGTCACTCCATAGATCTTGTCGGCAACTTTCACAAGCTCTGGACGGAATGTTGTGGTAATGAATTGTGTAGTTGCATGGTCAGCTAACCTACGGATCATATCTAGCAAAAGAAAAGGTAAGATTCCTCAGCAAATCAAGATTAATCCCAGAACCACGCAGAGGTAATAAACCAGATATTTTTGCATAAAGACTAAAAAGAAACAAATTTAGCATACTTCCAACAGCAGTTCTGTACTGAGGATCAAGTGCGGCATCTATTTCATCAAAAAGATAAAACGGAGCTGGATCGCATCGCTGTATGGCAAAGATCAATGCCAATGCTACGACAGTTTTCTGACCCCCAGATAACTGCTTCATAGACTGTGTCTCCCCTTGCCCGGTGAATGAAACCTGTTACGAAATATGACCAAGTGAACACATTTAAATCCATTGCAAATTCCAACAATTCACTACTAGAATAGAACTAGACACTGTAGCCTGTAGGTCCCATTATTAGCAAAATTTTATTAAAAAGTGAGCGAAGTACTTTGACTAGTCTCGATGTTCCTCAAGGGATCCCTTGGTTGTCAAGAGGGTTTCCCAAAAGTGGTTTATAAAGCATACTCGGTAAAACTTACAACTAGATACAAGCAAACCAGATATCAAGATGGTGACCACTGAAAATGTTCATTTGGAAATTTCCCAAACAACAAACCACAGATTCTTCTCTTCAACGGATCAATGTTGTTAAGCTCATTGTTGAACTTCCTATAGATGACATAAAACCAAAAGGTATATCCTTTTGATCAGAGTTTAACAAGGGGATGAAGTAATCTTCCTTTTCCAGAAAGCCAAAGGTGAAAAGTAAAAACTAGTAAAGAATGCTCGTTTTGTGTTTTTGAGCTCTTTGGAATGTGTTCTAATCGTGAGCATTGGAAATTTTCTGAGACCTGCTTCCCATTTCTCCTCTAGAACATTCAAAATTTTCATTTAAAATCTAGGTCAACTAATCAGCAATTTGGAACTTTTGACATAGAACTAGAATACTACCAAAAAGTTAAGAGATTATAAACATTATAATGAAAAATGCTTCAGAAATTGCATTAGGCTTTGCTGGGTTGGATTAAAAAAACTAAAATGAAAAATGCTTTGAGAGGGAAACACAATTGTAGATAAGTTTTCCTTTGTTAAGTTCCTTCGCAAAAAGTTAAGAGAGAATATAAAAATGGAATGCAGGAGAGAGGATGGATGGGAGAATAGAAAGAGGAATGTAGGTAAAGGGAGGAACATGTGGCAATTTTTACTTCAAAAAAGAAAATAGATCCATCCTAACAAGCACTATTTTCCGCCCTCAATAAACCAAGCAAAGGAAAATTGTTTAAGTGTGAAGAGTGCAGTGATGGCAACGGTAATGGGGATTGGAGATGGTGGTATGTATGATGGCCTGATGGGTTGGTGGTGATGGCGAGAGGCGTGAAAGAGGTGCTGCCAGCGGCTGTAGCATCAATGCGTCATTAAGTGAATAAGTGGCCACCAATTTTCTGTTTTTCCTATCCAACAGAATCTGTAACCACTACAGGAAGGAGTAGGGCATCCATGTACCCCCAATATACAATGATTGGAACTAATATAATTCAACCAATCACAGAGGAACGGGAACACTATTTGCATGCCTTTACCAAGTGTACAATGTTCTGTACCAAACACCCTAATAATTCTCCTTACAATCAGAAAATTGAATGATTCTTATCCCCATTCCCCAATATATCATACCCACAAACTTCTTGGCCAACATCACTTCTGCTTATTCCACTTCAGGATACCCTATAATAATGCATCACTTCTACTAACTAAACTTCATTCAGGATGCCCTAAAATTATGAATCACTTCCACTTATTCTACTTTAGCTAACCCCAGAATCACACCCCACTTTAAAATTAATCTTGAAACTTCTGTCTTGATTTTCACATGATATCCAAATTCACATTTGACTATCATAATAATATGTTAATTTAGAACTTTCAGACATCAATCAGGATAGACCACAAAACCTAGCAGTCAAAAAAAATCATTTCAATAAACTATTTACTCTCTACTAATAAATCCTCACTACAAGTTAGAATCTCAAAGACAGTGCACAAGATAACTAATCATGTATGTAGATATAATATAATTAATTTGTATCAGCTTAACTGACCCACTACAGAATACTTGCCTTCACTTTCACTCCAATATATTTCTCAACCCTTCCCTCAGTGTCTGCTTCACGAGGCCCATCTTCATCCTGATCATCATCACCATTGTCTCCATCCTGTAAGATCATTAAATTAGAAAAACACAAGCCAGGTGAACCTATATATTGATCAAGAAAGAAGCAGAGCAAGGGAAACAACACACAGCATAAACAAAGAAGAATAAAATTCCTTCCTGGCTAGGTTACCAGACTGAAAGCACTAGGATTAGATAGATGCAGATCAAAATGTCAGATCCAGCTGTTTCTAAGATTGTTCCACATTTTCTGGGGCAAACTGGAATAGCTAAATGCCCTGTTGCATAGATGTATCTTAATTCTCTAGGTTGAGTTAAAGAAGCTTGAATCAGATTGGTTCCAAATAACATAGGTTCCCAGCAAACACTAACACTACAAGAGTCTCATACCTGCTAGCAGATTTAGCTCTCACATCACAACTTGCAGTGTGGCCAACTTTTCAAAATACCTCAGAACTTTTATATTGCATCCATGTCTAAAAGATCTAGAAGTCATCATCAGGAAACCTGACTGCTTCTGATCATATGAATTAAATCAATCAATCCCATCATATTTCTCTACTAATTTGTGCAAAGGACTAACAGATAGTTGGTGCTTTTCCAGCAGAGTCAACCAAAACCACCTCTCTATGAATGCATTTGTGTGACGAAGTTTGCGAATACAAGTAACGAAAAAATGAGGAAATTGATAGCATTACAGAGTTACATTTGTATAGACATGATATTCTATCAATTAAATTAGCAGTGACTAGCATTGAGCCACAAGAAGCTGGTACATATATCAAGAGCTGACTAACCTTTTTCTTCATCATAACCAAGAATCCGTGACCTCCTTGCACAAGTTCAGAGAATACCTCTCGAAAGTTCCTGGCAACACCCTTAAAAGTACGCTCTATTGACTCATCTTTTCGTTGGTCCAGAACTTCAATCAGTTCTTTAATTTTCTGCAACAAGTAATATTACCTCATAACAGGAAAAAGCGGGCCAAAAGAGTGATAAATCAGATATACAGTAGTTCAGGTAGATCATATTAACTAGTCGACAGGCTGAAAATACAGCTCAGGCAACATCAAGAACTTCATACCTCATCACCTGCATCTAGTTCAGCTTGCCTATTCTGGAGCTCTTCTCGTTGCTCAGTAAAATTTACATATTGATCCAAAGCTTTTTTGTTCACATGGCTAAACTGTTGAAGTTGTTCATTACACTTATGAAGCATCTTATGCAATTCTTTGGCACCTTTCCTCCTATACCTGTTTAAATAAAAACAATCATGCTGTCAAAAAAATCTTTTGTAAAGCAAAATATAGGATAAATTTGCTATCAGATTTGAAAAAAAATAGTTTATTGAATGCTTTCAACATCCCGTCTGGATATATAGTAAAGAAACACAACCAATAATGGGTATAAGTAAAATATTGACACAACTCATGCTCTTCTCAGTGTATCTTTCAGAAAGATCCTCTTGATTACTCAATATAAGATATTTTACATCTAGGATTCCAAAAAATCTCCCCAATGTGGGTCCCAAAACTGTTGTTGCTGTGACTTGTGAGTATATTAACCACCACGTCCTCTCTATTCATAACCTTCCATCTCAATAAAATCCTATATTTCCATGCAAATATCGATCTCCTAGAAGTGTTGTATCTATAACTTCCGCTAATGAAAAAACCTCCAGAACAGAAGGTCACCAAATGCTGCCAAGTGACCTGTAATGGAGCACGCTCAGAACGCAACAGAAGAATTAGAGATCTAAAACTTGTTATTCTGTCATCCCTAAAAATCCAGCCATAAAAGGAAACATTCAGCTAGACTTCCGCACATATAGCTCACAACAGCACTAAAAAGTCTATTGGAATAAGGGGATCATCCATCTAATTGTTCAACTGAACACAGATTTTAGTTACCCTGTATTCAATGCCCACATTATAACACGAAAGACATTCATCTGGGTCAAAGGAGGACTTTAGTTGATGCTAAACGAAAAAGAAAAGAACCGCCAGAATGATGATACGGATACAACAAAACCAATAAAGCTGTTGTCTAAGCAAAGATGTGCAGTATATTGACTATATTCTATATAATAAGAGTAAAATATCAGTGCAGAGACGATATTACGTGTCAAAAGCATCTGATGACAGTGGACCCAATTCTCTAATTCTCTTCGAGTATTCTTCCTGCCTAGCAAGAAGCATATTCTTGTTACTTATTAACTGCTCCAGTTCTTCTGCTTCCTTCTGGAGCTGCTTCTCATAGTCTTCTCTTAATTTCTGCATTGACAATTTATTACATCAACATTAACGTAAAACACAACAGCAGCTGCGCAAAAGTTTGAGCTTCATCATCACCTGCAATCTATCATTTTCAATTTTAATTTTCTTGAGTTCCTTTGTTATATTATCCATTGACATGGAAACTCCTGCAAAACAGATCCTAGAGAGTTAGAAGATATTCAAACCAGTAAGATAGAAACAAAAAATATGACCCGGGACTCACTTCTGAGTTCCTCTGTTGCCTCCTCCACCAAAGATTTAGCCTCATCCACATCCTTCTGCTTTGACTCAGCTTCAGCTGCTAACATATCATTTTCTGCAGATGATATAATGGCTTCTAACTCCTGTTGGCGACGCAACAGGTTTGTAGAAAGATTGGTTTCAAGCTCTAACTTTTTTGTTTCAATCTGTAAACGGAAGGGCACAAAATAATCAGCAAAAAGAAAAGCACATCCTTCACAAATACATAGAGGTTTATGCCAACCTCTACAAGCTTCGTCCTGCATTCCATGAGATTCTCCTTCATTTCCTTGATCTCTGGGTTCAATCGAGACAGAAGATTCCTCTCCTCTGGAGTCAAATGATCAACAAGATCTGTACCCATCTCAGCCCGTTTCAAGGCTACATTGGCATTAAGTTGCTCAATTTGTGTGCGTACATTAGAAAGCAATTTTTCCTACAAAGAAGCACCGAGCTAGATGTGATAAGGTGGGTAAACAAAAGGCTAGGTGTAAAAGAACAACGAAAGAATTACAATTTGATATGTGAGCACCATCTGGCACATACTTTTTTTTCCAGGGCAGTAGATATGGATCTCTTTTGCTTGTTAGCATCTGCAATATCTTGACGAAGCTGCTCCACTTCTGATCGTTGATGAGCACGGTCAGCATCTACTTTCTGCTGTTCTGTGATTTTCTCTGTAATTTTCTGATCGATATGTGAGAACCGTCAAGGGAGAACAAACAGTAAGTAATTCTCAATGTCCTCAGGACCAATGTGTCCCTCTCCCTTAGACCTTAATACTAACCCTGAACCCCAAGCCATATAGGGGATTGCGCCATTAATATCTAGGACACTATTTAAATAGACTTTGCATTTCTATCATAGACAGCTCAGCAGAGCACGAGAGTATTAAAGATATGTAAAAGTGGCAGAACAGAATAGCACAAAAAACCATACAAAAAACTTATGGCTTGCTTGCACTCAGAATAAAATATCAGAACTACAGACCAACAAACCTGTCAAGCATCTAAACCAACTTCGCATGTACAAAAGATTAGATTTCCATTATATGCATCAAGAGTGCAAATTCAGTAGGAAAGTGAATATTTTAAAAAAAATGGAAATTACCAAGATATTTATGATTCTATAAAAATTGTCAATACCCAGAAGGCCAGAACCATAAAATAAGATTGCCAAACACTAGGTCATGTACATAGACGGGTTTGGTAACTTTTTCAAGAGATCAAGAATATTAATTTAGAATTCTGTAAATATAATAGAAAATATACCACTATTAATACAAAAGATATATATAAATCAGAATTATTTGATGTATATTTTTTAGTCGATGTGAACTCTATATTATCAATAAAGGAAGGTTTGCCATCATAAATCCCAAGTTTGGGGTGCCTTCCGAAGGTTTGATGAACTTATATAATTCAAGTTTGTAGATCTCCTTTCCATACTGGTCCTAGGTAACATATTACCGGTTTCTAGAGTCAAAATAATTGTTTTTTTTATTATTATGACCAAACTCTCATTCTTCTATCTCATCATTCCTTTCCACCCACTAAGATTCAAGCATGATTGGCTTTTTTCTTACGTGCTGGATTGATCAACTTTAACTTGGAACCAATATGGGAAGGCTATTTCAAATTTTGGGATTATTCATAAAAAAATCAAACTCTGGAATAGTATGGGAAGACACCCGAAAGGTAGGATTCGTAACGTCAATTTTTCCTTGATAAAATCAAATTTATGAAAACAAATAAAGATGGGGTCTTATGCTAGGCAAATAGGTCGGTTTCTTAAATATTGACCCAGATGCAATAAGAAATCTCAGAAATCTAATTTTATAAACTAAAATCCTCCCAATACTTAATAAACAAAAAAAAAAACTTTTGTGGACTTAGACACCTAGGTTATTCTTCTAGCCCATGCACACTCCTAATACTTACAAATAGAAACAAATACAGTTCACGCAAAAAGGATTAAGCACTTCAATTTGAATGTAAAGCCTTAAACAGAAGGATATCTTGAAGTTGGAGCCTAATTTCTTCTAGTTCTTCCTGCTTCAAACCAACAACCTTAGTGTTCTGCTTAATTATTATCATAAACTTCAGTTTAGAGCGTCTATGGTCATAAAACCCTCCTGTCATCCCACCTTTCTTGCTTACTTGGTCACCTGTTCCAGTATAAATATGAAGTCAAAAAGGCAATCAACATCACACTATCAATCAGCAAGTGAAGAGGAGATCCAGGTGACCTTCCAGAGTAATGCAATCTAAACCATCTGTACGAGCAACTCTTGCTGCTACATCCAGATTCCGACAGACCACAGTTCTTCCAAATACCTAAAAAAAGTCAATGACTTGGTAATAAGCAAAACCAAATTCAGAAGAAAAAACGAAACATTAAACCACCGAAGAAGAAACTAATTGCTCATTCAATAGTAAGTGACTCACTATATTGCTATAAACTATTATAGCCACACAAAAAAGAGTTTACAACTTCAAAAATGATATATCTGAGTTCCAAAGCTCATACGCTGCGCTTGGGCCAAATATGAGAGCAGGAAAGGAAGACCATCAATCCTTCAAACAGCACAAGATCATTGGCACTAGAAAGATTATTGCATAAGTATAACCATTTTCCTTTCTTCCTTCCCTTTTCAGCATGGACTAGATGAAACATCTCATTAAATTTTTACGTGTTATATTCTACTCCCTCCGGTCTTTATTGTTTACCCGTATTCCTTTTTGGGATGTCCCTTATTAGTTTACCCCTTTATTTTGTTTCTATTTTTGGAATAGGACCACTAACTTTTCATCACACATACATTCAACTTTAATATAAAATAATAGTTTCTCTTTCTTTCTATGACACACAACATTATTTCAACTAAAACTCTGTGCAAAAGAAAGGGGTAAACTAATAAAGACCGGAGGGAGTATGTATTAGCTGGATAAGTTGCTTTGATGCTTTCTAGCTCAAGCACCAGGGAGATACCGATACAGCCACCCAGAAAATGCAAAAATTAAAGCTAAAAGAAAGTTAATGCATAGTGACATTGTGAATAAGGCAGCATATATGTAACCTCCTCCCATTAGAGGCCATGGGTTACTTGTATGGTAAAAGGCATAGGCATATCAACTTAAAATACCAAAATAATATATAAAAATAAATAAAATAGGCAACGCTGACCTGGGCAAATGCTTTAGTATAGATTTCTTGAAACTTTAGTTTCTTCAACAAAGGTACTACATCGTCACTTTGTGGACAGTTGACATATGGAGGCTTGACCTTGTTCAGAGGTATGAAAGTCACTCGGCCACCCTTCAATGCAGTGAGATGTCTAATAATTGTTGTAGCCGTTTCATCCGAATCAACCACCACATGGAATAAGCTGTTCATAACGAAAGATGTCAATTCATAGCACTGATAACACGTAAAAGATTTAGCCTTTAAGCAAACTGAACAGAGCTTTTGCAGAACAAATTCCATAAAAGGTAAAGTACATATATACCTGTTTCCAGCAGTAACTTCAACTGCAGTAAAAAATCTCTCATCACATTCCAACAGCTCAATAACTGGCCCACAAACACCCACTATTCCGTACTGCTTACATATACTCTTAACAGTGTTCAGTCCTCTCCTAATATCCTGTGAATTTTAAGATGAGAGTCTTAGGAAAAGATAGATAAGCTGATACCATATAGGATTCCTGACAGCTGATACACATGGTTAAAGAGAGAACAGACAATAAGAAAGTTAGCTACTTCTCCCTCATGAAAAAATAAAGATTGATAGCCATTCAGTGAAGGTGGTCTGAGACAACTTGATTCTCTATCAATGACGGCTATGACCTAGCAGCCTAAAACAACATGACTTCAGTAGCTCACAAGTTAAAACATCAGCTAATCCATATATCAACTAGCCAACGAAGTAGCACTTGCCCAAAATTAAACAGTGGTCGCGTACCTGCTCCAACCAGTATAAGAAACTTGAATATCAAGAACAGTCAGCATTGTATAACCAGATTATATGAAGCACTAAATTGTGGTTCTCATATTATCAATATTTTGGTTCATTCCATGTCTATTCAAAGCACTGTATAAATTATTTTGAGAAACATGAAGCAACCTCAACAACCAGTTCATATCTGAATATAATATTTCATCATATACAACCCTTTGCAAGTCGTAGTAAAAAGATATGTTAGTGAGATTCAAATTCAAAGTCTAAACCTAAAAACTGAAATATGATGTTTTTAGCAGGAATTTTCGATACTATGATCATTCCTAGAAGTCCTACAATGTCGAACTTCCAAAAGCAAAGATTTGATTTGTCCAAAATCAGATGAAAATAAGATGATTTTAGCTCCCTCGAGAGAGCCATCCATGAGTCGTCTTCTTTTTCTAAAGGTCAAACCACTTCCATGTGTAAACCGGAGTAATCAGATCTATGCACATGATCTCTTTAAAATTTCAATAATGAAGTTCCTTGACAAATAAATTCGGAAATATAGGTGAATGTCATTGATGATGGTACCATAATAAGGAAAAATGGTACTGTAGTTGAATGTTAATAGAGTTTTTCATGATTTCATCCACAAATGGGAGTTCATGAGGTAATTAGAATATTCTAGATTACAAGAAATTGTGAACAAATATTGTTTTAAGTAAAGGATATAAATGTTCCAGCCCCTAATTTCAAGTCATGACTGGTCTATAAAGGCAAAGCATGTTAAATAAGTATCCTCTGTTACTATTACTACAATGTTGAGCTAACTGACCAAGCAGGTAGCTAAATCATAGAAAACACCTTCACAGTGAGCAACAAACTAACTCCACTCGCATAATCCCCTTCATGTCTTGCTCTACTATTTCATCAGCACAGGCTAGTTGCACAATCAACTATTTCAAGGAATGATTTAGCCTCGACCAATTTCATTATAAAAAGGAATAAGGTGAAGACATCGTACTCCAAAGTCCAAAGTTAGGTGACAAATGTGACATACAACATAAGTTACACAAAAATACTGTGTGCCAGAAAGGCAACCCACTATTCACGGTTCAATACAAACCTTCACAAACACCACATAATGCACATATACACAAATGTTTTCCTACTAAAAAGCTATAGACTAACAAGGAAGCAGTACTCACACCAGGAGTGGCATGGTCAAGATTCTTTTCTGCCTTCATCACTTCTGACTTTAATTTTTCAATCTCGGACAATAGTTCATTTTCTCGCTCCCATAAGGACCTAGCATGTAAGAGAAGCTATTCAGATTAGAAACCGATTCACCAATGCTTGTAGACAGAAAAAGGTGAGGTTAGAGCACATGAGGAGATATTGGGGCAACATAGAACTCACTTCCGTTCATCTTGTAGCTTGTCTCGTTGTCCCTTGGATGTGATAAACCCCTCATTTGACTGGTTAATGTTGTTTTCAATCGCTGCCAAACTAGATTTTCGGGATTTAATAAAATCATCTCTATCCCTGAGCTGAGTATTAAGGTTATCGATTTCACTCTGGAGTTTCTGTTCCTGTAAATACACAAAAGCCAAAGACAGCAGGAAGAATATGTCAAAACAAACCTTACATGGTACATGGATGCTAAAGCAAAACAGATTTGACTGTGGCATGATATAATAGAGCATGCCATAAATCCCTTAAAAAACAATGATTCTATAACTTCCATAAAGATGTCCTCTTTTACTAAAAATGAAATATTTAATTTCATGAACCCAAAATATAGAAACAATAAGCCCTAACATCACAGTGGAGCAGGCAAGTAAAAGTCGCAGATTCTCCGTAGTATATTTTAGCGCTCCCATAAAAACCAATAGCATGCTCCCCTTGCCAATAAAACCTTTCCACCATCCATAACCAGATCCTTCCCCTCTTCAATGATTCCTCGCTTCCCCAGTTCATTATTCCAGTGCCTTCCACCAGACTGTCTGACTATTAGTCAATGATAACCATCATTTTCCTCTATTCTATAGGGGTAGATTGATTATTGATAGTGAAGACAACCCCTTTTTTTATTCAGACTTGCACTGCATTAGGTAAAAAGTAGGGAAAAGGGCCAAAGCTAGTATTGTCAGAAGCAATTTCCACCTTAGACAGTGACATCAGACACTCCATCTGATGGTGGAAACTTTTAATACTTTAGGTGTTTCAGTATCCTGTTTATTTTAAGTTAGCGACATTACATCAAGTTTTGCTGTAAGTCCATAACACCATATCATCTATCTTTCGATGACATCATTAGATTTGTCAGTGTATAGCATAAGGTATTCTCTGCATAACACCATATCATCTATCTTTCGATGACATCATTAGATTTGTCAGTGTATAGCATAAGGTATTCTCTGCCTTTTGCTTTGACAGAACAGCTGAGAATCCTCATTTTACTCCATCTTCTTGCTGTAACATTAAAACAGTAACAGATTCAGATGACATACCTGTGAAATGTCTACCAATATATGAGGAATTAGAACAAACATGCACCCAGCTTAATCACAATTGAAGAATCAATATAAGCTGTCGCAAAACAAAAGATAATTCAGATCTATCACCATCGCCCACCCCCAACCCTCTCTTCCAGAAAAATCCAACTGCTGATAAATCCACCACTTCCTAATAATTGCCACTGTTTGCTGCTACATGGAAGCGCACCAAAAGCAAAAGAAGTTCCTAGTACAACATTTACAGGTGCAAAACCGCACATCATCCTTTTCAACCTTCACTTTTTCCTCTCCACCAGCTGGCCAGTGCTGCTGACCCCAAAATAACCCCCCTTCCCATTTTGCTCCATACCTCATGCTCGTCAAATCAGAGAAGCCAAGAAAGCATGCTTGATATTTTAGTGATGTAAGACGGCATCAATATGCACACCAGTTGCATTATTTGCACCTAAAGATTATGCTCACTCTGCTGAAGAATATATGCTAAACACAATAAAATAAGGGTGAATGTGGGTGCAGACTGCAGAGATCTCAAAAGGGATACTGAAGAGAAAAATATGCAGAAAGGACAAGCACCACTGCAGAGCATTCCAAACTATAAGAAACTGAAGAAAATATGGAGAAATTGCCAAAGCGAAGGTGACTACATTCTTAAATGATTTCGTCGGCAGTGGCACTATCCAAGCAATCGCTAGTATGCTACCATAGCTGTAGTGCGGAGTCCTTGTAGGGAAGTTTTTTCTTTTCGTTTTATTACTATAGATAAGAGCCCTATAAATGAAAAATATTTACTCATATCAATTGTAAGTAGCAAACATATTCCCAGCATTAACACTCTTGCAATAAATCTGAGCAGTGCATAAAACAATTGGTGGCTGAGATCGTTTTTGGATCTTAATTGATTTTCATTTTCAGTAATCATAAAATCTTAAAAAAGAAATTTTTACCTGTGATAAGTTTGAAGAAAGAACCCGCTCAAGTTCATCAATTTCCTTTTGAAGCCATTGATCACGGGCAGCTTTACTAGAAAACTGAGTGGCACGACCTTGCTTCTGATAAAGAATACTGAGCTTTTTTTCACGCTCCATTATTCTGCATTATATAAGAGGGCGAGGAAGTAATCATGTCTATTACTTTATAGTATGAGAACAGAAAAAAGTATATCTACAACATAAGAAAAAGGTTGAGAAAGCATTAAAAATTTGCCAGTGATCTATGTATCCATGGATATTATAAGTCATACCCTTTCGTCATCTCATCCTCCTGCATCTTTAAAGCATCATAAGAAGGCTTAATACTGTCAAGCTCAGTTCTTGATTCCAAGATTTCTTGCTTCATAGCCTCAAGCTGTTTGGCAGCACTATTCTACAACACCCAATAAAGAAAGGAAAGATTCTATATAAATACCAGCTCCATAGACAATAAATTTAAAATCTCAGTTATTCAACACCTAATACAATATAACCTTGGCACGTGAACTTCTGGAAATCCTCTCTTTCATATCTCTGTAGTCAAGCTCAAGCTTTGTCTTCCTCTCTATCGCTTCTGTACGACGTTTCTCAACTGCCACTTTCTCTTTACTTAATACTTGATGCTCTTTGGTAAGCCTTTTGAAATCCTTATCCAAGTCCTTCCCTTTCTCTTCAGACTCAAGAACAGCATTGTACATTTTAGTCGACTTCTCAGAAACCTTGTCCCGCTCTTCTTCAACCTGTAAAAAGTTATATGTTTATTAGACCAAACAATAAATTAAATTTGAAATGAGAAACAACCAAACATTATCAGAAATATAAGCAAAGCAAGATTCTTAAGATGACTATTCCAATAAAAAATTCACAAAACAATCTGACAGCAAGAGTTCATTATCATATACAGATGCACCACACACCATCCAAAAGCTAAATTGCGTCAACTATAATAAGATTCCCGGAAAAATTAGAAACTACTAATACTCACACAAGAACAAAGATTTTCTCACTTTGTGAATGCATCCACAGTACATATGTTTGAGATGTTCATCATATAAATGTATAATTATTTTTCTTGTTTTTTTTGGGATAATATTCTTCTTGTCATATGAGTATATGACTACTCTGGTCATAAATACATGAGTCTTTTCATATCCAATTGAGGGAATCGCCTAATATCAGATACAGCTAAAGGTCATTACTAGTAGAGTTTCAACCACTTATAAGAGTACTTTTTCTTGATTAAAATTAGTGTGAAATTCCATATCAATCATGACTCAGATTATAGAGCTATTACTATACCACTGATGAAGATTCAGAGCATATAGGAATTCGCACTGATGAAGATGCAGAGCATATAGGCATTACCACTGGAAATATCAGGTATATATAGCAATTAGATACCATTCCTCATAGTCATAACCAATAAAAAAAAATGGAACATATAAAAAATCCAACAGTGTTACGCAAAAAAATAATTAAATTCATGAAAAAGAAACAGTTACTTGAATCACGATTCTTGAGGCCCTAAATGTCAAACTTAAAACTACAATATTAATTTTGATATAAGAATAAAACACTTTACGAGTGCCAACGCCATATCTACTTTTTCTTATGATGTATATAAGCAAACATTGGGTAACTAACTTCAAAAAAAAAAAAAAAAGGTGTTTCCACAATTTTTGAGTAGATGAAAGTCAAATTAACATACATTTTGAAAAGCTTGTCCTCTTTCTCATCTCCTATGTATTACTAGAACCCCAATCCCCCTCACAGAAGAAGGGAGAGTACCAGAATGGTTACCGTCAAGGAAAAAAAGAAATGAGGAACACAAGGAATATGATGTAAACGTCAAAATTTATAGCTTAAAATAGCTTCTCATAACTGTAGATGCAGTAACTCCAATAGTTTTAAGCCTTGTCCACTCACTATATGAAAGTAATTCATCAAGATTTATACCAATATCATTTAGTAGGCAGTGATAGATAACACATCGGACAAAAGAATGGCAATTAAAGTCCCAGCACAATACTGACCTTTGCTAACTTCTGTCGAGCATCCTGGAGTTCCTTATCATAGATAGTATACTCCAAGGATTTTCTCTGCCTGTCAAGCTGCTGATATTTCCTTAGATCTTCTTTCTCCTCATCCAGCTCCTTTAATCGCTCATCCAAGTACTTGACAACTTCAATGATCTGTTTCCGTTTATTACCTGGTAACGAGAGAGAAAATATCATACGGTCAAAAGAACCTCAGACACATCCTTTTCTTACAATATGGACAGTATGCTAATGATGGTTCACTTAACTGTGACTTACCTGTTTCATACATAATTTTCAAACTTTCACGCCGCCTCTCCTCATAAACCCGAGTGCCTCCAATTTCTTTGAGCAGATCAAGTCGTTCTGCATCCTTCATAAGTGTCAATGAAGCAATCTGCAGAGCAGCCAATGCAGAAAGCAATATCAAGCTACAGATAAGTACTAAAACTATGGCATGGTTGAAGCATTACGTACAGATGATAACACATGTGATATAAACAAGACAATAGTCACCTTTCCTTGCTGTACAACATAATAAGGATTCGAGCGCGAAAAGCCAGCACTTTCTAAAAGGTTCATGACCTCAGTTTTCCTGCACACAGAAGTACAACTTTAAATCAACGAGAAGTTACTGGAGCAAGACAAGGAAAATGATTTACACAATGAAACAGATAAAGACAGGAACTCAGGAGGTGTAGATAGGGAATGTTCTCACGTGATGTGCTTTCCATCCAGAAAGTATTCATCCTTTTTTAGCCCAATTGTGCGCCGTAAGCGAACTTCCTCTTTATCAACCTGATGGAGGGCATAACAATACCAAAATATGAACCAACACAAAAGATAGCATTAGTAAAGTACTAAAGTGTAATGCCTCAACAAGTCTATTTATGGATTTTGGATTCCAACCCACCCACCCCTAACCAAAGAAGATGCAGGAGTCAAGTGTGGGAGAGTTGAGAGATGCGTAATATTTGAATATAGAAAATCAATAGCAGAATTAATGAGCAGGAAAATATAACTTTTGAATGATTGGGGAAGTGCCAAAAAAAAAAAAAAAAACATGAAAAACAGCGCAGATGCAAGTCAGAAAAATTTATTACCGGAATTCGATTGTCTGAATTATCAAACACGATCTCCACAAATGCAGACAGAACTTGATTTCCTGCTCCTTCCTATTAGTGTTTGATAGAAAAAATAAGAGTCAAGTACTCAAGTATATCAACCAATTAAAAAAAATGGGGGATTTTTTGACATCAGAAGGTTTAGCATGTATCCACATAAATACCCTCAATTTGGCACTTCTCCAACCAGATGGTCTTCATGTCAATAAGGCAGTGCCAAAGAATTGACCAATATTCCGACATGCATAGGTAAACAGAAAGCAAAATTTATTCCTTAAAATTCTAAAGAAACAAAAAAAAGGTTTGCATGTCCTGCAAGATATCTACAAGAGACAGACAGAGAGCGAGAGAGAGAGAGAGAGAGAAAGAGATAGAGAAATTGAATCCTAGGTAAATGGTGATAATAAGGCAAATAAATTATTAGAAGGGTTATTAATCCAAAAACATGGGCATCAGGTCTGTAGTTGTTGCTGGCAGAACTGAGTAGTCTGCAACAACGACCAACATAAGGAGCACATCAAACATAAATCAAACCCAAGGGCATTATATGCAATTACACTAGAATCACAGGTTAACAGATCATAATATTCTCAGAACATAAAACTTATAACGAAAGAACTTACATGAAGTAATGCATGCCTATCCTCACTGCGAAGATTTTGGAATAGATCACTGAGGACAAAACGAATTGCTATGTGGAAAAGTGTTCATTAGATGGAGAAGTTTATGCTTTGACGTATCAAAATAGTGTAGATAGGAAAAACAGAGATGCACATGTAACTTACCATGAAAGAAATTTGACTTGCCAGAACCATTAGCACCAACTGCAAGCACCAACAATAACTCAAAATTAGAAACAAAAGACACACACACAACAGCAGATACAAAGACGAGAATTTACATGCAAGAATGTACATGACAAGACACCAACAAGAAGATTATATCGCTTGTAAGCACTAAATCAAACATAATTACAGCGTACTGTGTCCCACATTCAACAAATACAACATGCTGCCAAGCAACCTTAACCAGTAGTTCAATCAGTCATCCACTACTGTAACTTTCACTATAAAAGGTTACAAGGAATAATTCATAAAACCATAATACATTAATATGCTAGTCCACTCAAATAAGTGTGTTCTAGAATATGAAATTTATAAACTAATAATACATGTGCTTCGTTTAGATATTGTAGTTTGACTTTCATACTTCGCAACACATAACTTGGACCATTAATATCTTTAGTTATCAATAAGTAAATATAATAAAATTTGATATTTTAAGATTTATGTTGAGACTTGTGGCCAAATTAACTTTAAATGGACATAACTTTCTTTGCCTTAGAAAGAAAAGTGGGAAGATATGTATGTGGGACAAGCTGCAAAGGGAGTGGATTCAATTCATTCCAAAAAGTTTAACCAGACAGTAGGCATGTGGATTCGGTTCAAAAGTAAATTGAACCAAACACATGATATCATCAATCAAGTTCCAAAGTAATACCATCTTGGTTTCATTCCCTATTCCAAACTCATACTAATTGTGAGCCAAATGCCCCCTTATGGGAAGGGGGGACTATGGAGTAAGCTACAGTTGAATCAAGCCAATTTAAAAAATTCAAATAAAATGTCATAGCTATCCTTCACTGTAAGAGCCTTTAAGTCTCCATCATGCCATAAGATAGTCTTTCCTTGCAATCCTTAGATAAGGATTAAGGATGATATAGAAAAAATTGAAATCTCAAACTTGCTATATTTAGACAATAGTTTATATTTTGGAACAATCCAACATATAAACATAGCTTATTGCTACAAATTGCGGGAGTAATATAAACTTTTGCTATTCACATTATAATACATGGAATTTGGTCAACCAAATCTCAATGTGTCTTTTATTATCAAAGTTAAATATGAATTTTGCAACCGTATAAGTGGATACTAGAGAGATCATGAAAAAACCATCCTTAATAAGATATACTCCCTCCGTTTCAAAATAGTTGCACCATTTGCTTTTACACGTGTGCCGAAACGCTTTTTTGGCCGTTAATATCTCTAATTGTGTATAAGTAAAAATTATAAAAAGTTCATATTTCAAATCCTCAACACGAATTTAACAAGACCCCACTTGACTATGTTTTTTCTTATATAATGGTGAGAAAAAACTTATCAAAGTTGGTTGTTGAATAGTGACCAAATGCCAAATGGTGCAACTATTTTTGAAACGGGAGGAAGTATATAGTAGTAGTATTTTGAAAGAATCCCTATCAGTTGTAAAATTGTTATTCCCCTAACTCACAATCCCCATCTCATGGTAACCTCTAATGTTGGAGGGCCATTATTACTCCATGATCATCAATATGACATATCCTGAAACAACATTTTCTGATATCTAGATTTTGACAAAATTATATAGAAACTTTCCTTGTACTTCGTTCGTTCTTTTTTTTTTTTGGGCGACAGAGAATGTCATGGACAACGCAATGTAAGTACATCTACAGCAGGAGAATCACTAACGGAATCAAACAACAATAAAAATGATACTAAAGAAAACCATACCTACACAATTGACCTTAGAACTAAATGCTTCAGTGGCTACTTGCTCCTTGTAACTCTTAAACCCTTCGATAATAACCTATATACAAACTCAATGATTCAGTAATCAGATCCGCAAAACAATAATAATAAAATCACCCAAAAACACACTCCATTCATCCACTGTTCAAAACCAAATGTCTTAATTTAGGGTTTAAATTAGACAAAATATCACCAAAAAATGGGGAAATTACCTGCTTAATATGCATAATTACAACAGCAAAACTATGCCGCAAACCTCTGCAAATGAAATCAACTCCAATCATAAATCATAATCATCAATTTCTCGAACCAATGATTTAGCAGCATAACTCAAATATGAGAAACTTAAATAACTTATAAAAGAACCAAAAGATTAATAAGCAGGAAATTAAACCTCAAATTGAAGAAAAAATCAACTGAAATCATCAGTATAAGTGTGAATTTTAGTTCTAGGGTTTAAGATATGCTTACCAATTGCAGCAGTTAATGCAGAAGAGTTTCGCGAAAACTTGAGAGTAGGAGAGAGAAAGAGAGAAGCAGCGAAATTGCGTGAAAACTGAAAATGAGTTGTGAAAATGGTAGTTTGGAGAAATTTTTTGGCTCTCAAAGTCTCACCAAAATCTGTGCATCTCAAAATTTTCCCGGGCTCGTGAACTTTGTTCTGTTTTTATCTGTGTTATACGAGCAAACTGATGGGTATTAGAAAGACTAAAATATCCTCATGTAATAATTTAAATTTTAATTATAATTTTGAAGCAAACATTTTTTAGCCATAAATAGGATGTTAGATGTAATAAGACAATTTTGCTATTTATTTACTTTAGCATATAAGAGCATCTTCAGTGGCGAGCAACAATTTTATGTTGTTTGTCATGCCACATCAGCTTCTCAAGTTCCAATAAATTTCGAGCTATATACTACTCCGTCTCCAACCGTAACCAACAACTAGTTATAGTTTGAATTACGCCCTACTTGTCAACTAACCTCCTATTTTTGACTATCATTGGTAATTCTACAAAATGGGTCCCACCACTTTTATAGCAAGTAGCAAGTTATATAGCTTGTTTGAGCAACATTGTTCACCCAATCTATATTGTTTATTTTACTCCAATGGTTGAGCTACTAGCTAGGAACTTTTATAAATTACAAGCAAGTCTCATTTTTGAACCATTGAAAATGCTCTAATAAGACTATAAATAACATTTTTAAATGAGTACCACAAATGAGTGTATAGTCTATTTTGAACTTTGTGACATTGTGTTGACCCTTTTTGAAATAATTTCCTCTTTTGATTTTGTTTATCTAATATATAATAATTATGTTTATGAATTACATATATATATTTATGAAATTTTTTCTAGAAAAGACCTTTTATGTACCACTTTTTACAAGAAACAAACTTTATAATGTTTTAGGCTACTTAACACCTAAAATAAATTTCTCCTGACAAACAACCTTACTCTATTTTTTGATAGTGACTTACTGGTTTTCGGTGTTGACCAATTTATCTCATGTGCTCCACACGTGCGTCCGATTTTCACACTCTTTTTTAGGAGGAATGAAGGGAAAGGATGGGAAAGGAGTAACCCTCCAATGCACATGCGGGATCAACATAAAAGAAGAGTATAAAAACTAGGAAATCGATGGGTCAATGACGGAAATAAGTGGATCAGTGCTTGAAAATAAGATAAAGTTGTATCTTTTCTTTTTTTAAAAAAAAAAAACAAGTTTGAGGATAGCCAAAAAATAATAAATCTTTTTGTAATTTATAATATCATCCCCATCCCTGCTAATAGGGGGGAAAGTTGGGTGAATCTACTATTGAGATTATTAATCAAGTGGTGCATTTTGCAAATCACATGCCACCACCGTAAACCATACTATAAATTACTTGAATTGTCATGAATTAAAATTTGTAGTACAATTATGCATCGGTGCCACATATTTAGAATTTGGATTCCTTGTTTTTTGATCCATATGAGCCACGAAGGCGGTACAAAAGTACAAAGAAGGGGAGGGGGGATTCGAACCTGTGACCTATCGTTCACAACACCTCAATCTTAACCACTAGGCCAAGACATCCTTGGTAGAATTTGGATTCCTTGTAATTAGGGGTGAAAGTTCGGTGTGCGGTTTGGATTAGGGCCTAATCCAATCCGATCCGAATAAGATTTGGATTTCAATTCTTCAATCCGAATCCAAACCAATTAGGGTTTGAATCTGATCCAATCCAATCCGAAATTTCATACTCTAGATTGGATCCGATCCGAAAATCCGATTTTTTGAAAACTCTAGTTTTTCGATGAAATAAATTAAGAACAGCAGCAGCCTAGTAGATCTAGGAAATGAGGAATTAAGTGCAGTTAGTGTTTTAGGGGAAAGATTGAAGTGCTATGTGTATTGGCCCTTTGGAATAGTTTTTTTTTATAATGAAAAATCAGTTAAGCACTTAAGCCAATCCAGATACATAATACAAGACATATTACTATTCGGTTATATTGGATTTTTGGATCCAATTACCCTCAATCCAATCCGATCCGGAAAGCCAATTTTTCAAAAAATCTCAATCCGAATCCAATCCAAACATAGTTCGAATCCGATCCGAATTACTAAATCGGATTGGATTGGATTGGATTTTGGATTTTATCCGAATAACTTTCACCCCTACTTGTAATAGCTAGTAATTGTCAATTTGTCATATCATTATTTGAACCTTGTATACTTTTTCGAGTAAATTATTTAAGATATATTAATATAGCAACATTAAGAAGTTCATTATTATGACATGCAAGATTCTACAAGTCAAATTAATTATAATATGCCTTACAAATTTTTATTTTGTATGTTATAAGAAAAATTGTCTTAAATCGCTGAACAAACGAATTAAAATAGTCTTGTGTAGCCTCACTCACATGTAGCCTCACTCACGAGTATCTGAGCAATTTTTCCTGTTGCTTTTACATAACTTTCCTCTTGTATCATTAAACCGTCACCCATTAATACAACACCAACATTATTTGATTCCAAATTCAGAGCAATACCTATTGTCCCCTCTTCAAATTCGACTAATTCACCTGCCATTACTTCATCAAGACCGTGAATACGAGCAATGTTGTCACCGACTTGAAGTACTATACCGATGGACATTGATCAACGGCATCAACCTAACTACAACAAGTTCTTATACATATGTATTTTTTTTTGTTGCAAGAGAGACGCTAAGACCGATACAATGTTTGCAATAGGAAAGAGGTTCTGTATCTCAGACCTTAAGTATCTCAATCTTAACATAACATAGTCACATAGATATAAACATATGACAAAACAAAGGAAAAGAAAACATCATTCATCCAACTCGAGAGGTTTAAAATATTTCCTATCTACAAGATATGTTCCAATACTGAGACGAACCGCCCATACGTCCATAGGTTTTCTAGAAACAATCCTGCCAAAACACACAAAAGTTCATGAATAAATTATCATGAAAATACAATGCATCCACCATTTGCAATATTTTTTTCCATAACATGTACAATATTGATTATTAGACCTTATCGGTACTTATTTTTTATGATAATAAAACAGCCTTATTATGTCTACCATCTTTTAGGGACTAAAAAAAGATTACTCAATATTACTATTTTACAAATAAAATTATCTGGTGTAATTGATTGGGGATTAATCTTGTAACCTTAAGGTCATTCTATGCTCGGTTAAGTACATGTTTTACAATCTTTCACTCACTCCGTTTTCAATTAGGTGTAGCACAAATAGTAAAGAGTGAGCTTAGTCACTAAATACAGATAAAATGTTATGTAAACGGTTTAATCAAAGAATATTTTAGCCTAGTGATTAAAATTGAGGTACTCTGAACCGTGACACGTTAGGATTATTTAGCTACTATATTCACAGAAGCAATCACTGTAAACGGACTGAAATAGTTGGGAAATATTCAAATACCTAAAAAAGTTAGCTATATCCGAGTAATTATGTTGGAATTAAGTCGTATAGCTTCTCATTTTTCCTTCTCTTTTTGTATTTTGTAGTGTGTTCGTGGCTATTTTTGAAACAACCCAAAATAACAAGGATAAAGTAGAAAGATGTTTACCTTCCAACATCACCAGGATTAACCAAGCCATCATTAACTCTAAGGCAAGGAACAGAAGCAGCAGTCTTAATCATTTGTGGAGCTTCAGTAATGATAACTGGAGAACCTATGCTTAACTTAGATGCATCTCTCTTTGGTACTTCTGCAGAAAAATCTTGTTCATTCAGCTCACACTTGGAAGTAAAATCTCGGGTTCGAGTTCGAGTTCGAGTTTGAAATCCAATATTAGGTTGCAAAGACGTGGAAGTTAGAGAGGTTTGAGAATTGAGAAATGGTTTACATATGATGGAAGAAGATAGAGAAAGTGACATTGATTAGTACCAGTACTATAGTTAGAAGAGATGGAATGAAAGAAGAAAATTTTGTGTGGCTATGTATGTAGTACTTCGATGATATTGTTAGGTTTGTCTTTACTAGAACTTAAGACTTAAAGAGTTATTAGCTTCAAGAGTGGGATTCTTCTACTTTCGAGTTATGAGTTATGAGTTATGAGTTATGACTTGATTTGGTACCCACTAGCAAACACTTCTGGTAAAAAAACTTATATGAACTTTGTCAACAATCTTAATGATATATAAAAAATGAAATCACTATATTAAAAAACAGTAGATATACAAGAGGAGCTGCTATAGTTTGTAAATTATAATCGATGATTATGTGAGAAGAAAAGATTATTTTGTTATAAAGTGTAACTTTGACTACACAAACTAATGTAAGAAAGGTGGTTGTATGACAGAAAACCATCACTATATTAAATAATGGTTAATTGGTGTAACTATAAATTGTAAACAGTAATTATAGAGAAAAACAGGGTCACTATGTCAGATGAGTGACTTTAGTCCACACTAATTTTATTGTGACGGGTCCACATAAAATTAGCTCACATTTCTCAACCCAATACTCTATTTATAGCGATTACAATACGTATATAACACAATATAATAATCTTTTTTACTTGAAATATTTTATTATATATTCAACCATCAACTATTAGCTTATTAGCTACATCAATATGAGAAAATTTCCTCAACCCTAAACCTAGTCTTTCTCTTGAGCCGCCTCCCTTATTACCCTTTTTCTTCATCAGTTAGAGACTGCCATGAATAATCTCATCCATGGTAAGCCCCTTTTCCTTTCTTGTTTTCACTTTCTAGTTTGTCCTTTTGTTTTGTTGAATAAATTAGTCTCTCTTTATGAGAGTTTCTTGTGCCCTGATATGGGAAGACTAGTCTTCTCTGTTGTGGAGGTCTCCTTGTGAGTCTAGTTTTTTTATTTGTAGGTATGAGAAATTATTCTCATTGGTTGAAGTTCAAAACTATCAATACGAAGGTATTGAAAGCTCGGATGTGGTCAATATGAATAGATTAAAAATGTTCTTCTTCAAACTATGATAAAATGACAGACAGTTCCATTAATAGTTGCTTGGGACAAAAAAAAATACAAGAGACTTGCACCACAATATTCGATTTGGTTCACTGTAGTTTCATCGAAGATGAAATTGATCTGATCTTATTTAATTGTATCATGTTTTTCTTTATTACTTATTGTAAATGCCGTTTATGAAATTCTAACTCACTTTTCAACATTAGTCACTGAAAACACACTTAAGAAAACTACTTAGGAAACAGTAATAATCATAACTTGCTTTCACATAAGGAAAGAATGGCATTAATTAATAATTCTAAATTTTCATAACTTTCCGAAATTAATCACAAAGTTCCATAATCGAAATATATTCTAGTATTGAGATTATCTTATCAAAATAGGCCCAGAAAGATGAACTAAAACAAACATGAAAATAGACAGTTAAACCAAATTCACACCACCAAAACTTGAAGAGATGACTGAATAATAAAAAATCGAGTTATATTTAAGACGAGTAAAACTTGGACTTATGGAGTATGAAATGTTCCAAAAATAATTTTCAGAAATTTCTTTGTATAATATCCCTGTAATACTCTGAAACCCCGCATAAAATACAGAGTTGGGGAAAGTCAAAATTTCAAAAAAAGACTAGAATATCTTTTATTGCATAGGTTTCTTCAGAAGAAACAAACAGTATAGTCACATTTAGAAAAGTATTTGCGCAGAAACTTCAGATCTCTTAGTAGATGACTTTCTTTTGATTTCCCCACGAGCAGAAACAAATAAACTGACGCCAAATACAAGAATGGAGCTCACTGAGATTAAGAGGGAAACAAACGAGTGGATGGGAGAAATCATACAGATATATATACAGGTCACAAAAGCTTTACAACCTATACAGAAGCCCCTTCAGCAGCTCAGATGGCCAAATTATGGCATTCAATCTGAAAGGGAAGAGGGAAATACTGTCTCCAAGCTCCAAAAATGTCTCGACTATGCCAATTATTTCTTCGAATATGTCAAATATGGATCCAGAGCGACACTTAAAACATCAGGCCTCTCTGCTTGATTGTAGGTTAAGCAACGACGCATCAATTCCTATCAAACAGATAAAAACCACTTATCAATTAGGAGAAAGGAGGAAAAAGTTTTGTTTTGTTCGAACAGAAAAAAAAAATTGTTCGAACAGGAAAAACATTACAATATTACAGATCAACAGCTAGAGATACGGATACCCCCTATGACCAAAGAGAATCTTGGGTGAGATTGCCTCACAGTAAATTATTATGAGGCATTAAAAGTTAACCGTCCTCAAAAAGGAGAAAAGAAGAAACCACACCCGATAAGCATGAAGTCAGTCTGGTCTCACAATATGTACGATTGTCTTGTATGTGACTAATACCCAATGACCGCCCACATAAGGGAGAAAATTACTTCCCTCACCACATTGAATATCTTACTAGTTACTTTTAAGAGAAAAAAATGTCAGAAATAGGATAAGACAAAATATATATAGATAGAAAACTCCAATAAAAGAAAGGAGACTCCATGACAGAGATAGGATGGCAAGTACTATAAACACAACATTTCATGTAGGATGAGCCATGAGGGGAGTGCTTGGAAATGAATGAGGTCTTACTTTTGCCTCACTTGAGACACTAGGTCTAGAAGGGAAGTCCACCTTTCTTGCTTTGATAATGGTATCTTCCCGTAAAATTCGTTCCTGAGTTTGATCATGGCCAAAAGGACGTCTTCCAAAGAGCATTTGGTAAAATAGAACGCCTGCTGACCAGACATCGACCTGTTTACAAGGCATGAGAATCAGAGAATGATGAAATGACATCCTCCAATGTGGACAATGAGTGGCTAGTGTAAACAACCACCTATGATTTTGTGCAATGAGCAGCACTTAAGGAGGCAGCCACACAAGTCCACCATACCATATGGAGTGTAACTAAATAGAAAAACATAGCTTCACCAACAATCAAACATATAAAAGCGAGGCCTACCTTTGAAGATATTAGTGGAATTTTGTTGAGCTCAAAGCATTCAGGAGGAAGATACCTGAGAGACAAAAACAATAGCATTCGTATTTGCTTTTGACAACGACTTAAATTAAAGGTTACAAAATAAGTTCGAGACTGTAATTAGACGTAAGTCCAGTTTTCTGCATTCAGAACACACAATCACCAATTTTTTGGTGGCAAGCTACTAAAACTTGCCACCACTCTAAACCATGGCACTCAGGGAACTGACCAACTTCCAGCAACAATGTAGACAATCACACTACCCAGGAGTAAAGAGGATGATGCACAACTGGAAAATTAATTTTATTAAGCATTTCAATAACACGGATTTCTTATTTATGTAGGATCACAAACATAAATAAGTCTTTTAAGAAAACCGAGTTTATCATGCACTCAATGTTAAATAATAAATCTTAAACACAGTGCAACAAGGAAAAAAACACTGAAAATGCATACAAGGTGATACAAGCCCATAACTCTGAAGAATTATGCGGCTTCCTTTATGTCAAAGGAACATCAAAGATTGAATATGGTGTTGGAATTTAAATACACAAATCCCGAATCTCAAAGCACAGAAATTTTTTCACTTGCTATGAAGCAGTTGCAATTTGCAAATAATTTCTTAGAGAAGTTATTTCACACTACCTCCGTTTCTTAATACTACCTCTGGATTTTTTTAGTTGCACCATTTGCTTTTTCACATTTGTCGAGACGCTTCTTTGAAAGTTAATATCTCTTATTGGGTGTAAATAAAAATTATAAAAATTTGAGATTTGGAATCCTCACATTGAGACGAAACTAACAAACCCCTACTTGCATGTTTTTTTTTATATAATGGTGCAAGAAAGCTTCAAAACGTTGGTTGAGGAATAGGGCCAAAAAGCAAATTTTGCAACTAAAAAAATAGGAAGGTCGTATTTACGACATATTCCTTAAAGGAAAGTTTCACTATAGTTGCAAATTTTCTCTTTTGGGTAAAATCTTATACAAAGAAAGAGGTATTTTATTATGGACTTTTCTAACCTATGCCTTGTAAATTTCAAGATTTCATTAAATATATATAAAATACATTATACAACAAAATTCTATTTGGAAATAATAAATAAAGATAGAAACTGAACATAGAGAGAATCTTGTAAGATTTTTTAGTTTGATTGGTTTTTGAAATGAAAACTTTTTTGTATAATGATATCTTATACTTCCTCCATTCTAAAATAAATGGAACACTTACCATCTTAGGCCGTCTCAAAATAAATAAAATATTATTTTATTTGGTATTCAGTTCTCTCTATCTCTCTCCTCATCACATGGGTGCATCTTTTTCTTTCTCTCTATCTCTCTCCTCTCATAAATCCCCGTGACAAGGCCTTACGTTTCATTTAAAACAGAGCGGAGGAAGTATAAGAATTTTGATGCTCTTAACTTATGCCTTGTGGTATAGGTTAGAAAAATCCTTTTAGTATTAATCAAATGGTCCATGTATCACACTCTCTCTTCCTCCTCCTTGGTTCATGTGCCATTTTCATATGTTGCAAGCATTAAAAAAGGGAGGTAGTATTAACTACTGCTAAGATATGCAATCAATTCCAATATACATTAAATTTGGAGATTAAGATTAACAAAGAAAATAGTAACAATCCATAAGCACCAGAAGAGCTAAACACTTAGAAGTTAGAACACACACTATGGTCTTGACTCTTGATACCATAAATGCTCTATCTATTATAGAAAAGCCACGATTCATGATTTTCTGAGATAAAATAAGAACCATATCTAAACTCACCAGTAAGTACCCGCTCCTTGGGAAGTAAGCTCCATACCCTGAGATCCCACATTGTCCTCGACTATTTTACTCAGACCAAAGTCTGTCAGTTTAGCAACTCCAAGCTCATCAAAAAGAACATTGCCAGGCTTCAAATCATAATGAATAATCTTTTGTGCTCGCTTATTCAAGTAAACAAGGCCTTGGAATATCTGCACAAGGATTATTCTTGCTTCCTTTTCTGGTAATACTGGTGTTGCCTTCAGAACTGCATCAAGATCTTTGCCTGACAAAGGGTATAATTGTCATTTTTTTCCGAAAAAAATAACATTAAGCTTGAAATGAGGTAAAAACACTTGAATCGAATCAAAGGAGAAGTTGCATAAGTTTACCACTGCAAAACTCCAGGACAGTGCAGAATGTATTTTGATCAATCTCAAAAGTATCCCAAAGACGAACAATGTTATTATGCACCAAAGTCTTGTGAATATTATATTCTCGAATAGCATGCCTGATGTAGCTTTGCTTCTTTTCTTCACTCCATTGGGGATTTAGACCATGAAGCTTACAAGCAACATACCGATGGTCCACTAAATCAAAAGCCTGCCGGAAATTTCGCACTTCAAATCACTGCAAAATGTTACATGCTCACATTGCCCACAAAGGCAAAGATAAAAAAAACTACATTTTACTCTAAGAAAACCGATTACGGAATGCAATGCAGGTAAACAGTTCTGCTATTATTGAGAGTCAAACCTTGTAAACCTCACTGAATCCGCCTTTCCCTAGAAGATTCAAAAGGGCATATCGACGATTAAGGATTGGGAAATTATTAAAACGGGAGCCATCCTCATCTCGTATGCGCTTCATCTCACGTATAAGTCTACCCTTATCCAATTCATAACGGTCCCTCTCTCGCAATAACACTTCTTCCTCCTACAGATAAAGATAGAGTAAGCTAAAATCATAAAATGTGGGACAATATAATGTAAAAACTTCAACGTCATGGGGAGAAAGTTACCCGCTTGACACTTGCTAAGCGGGATTTATAGATTTCATCCTGAATAAAAAAGTCTTCTTCTTGGACACCAGACTCCATGTCACCTCCATCACTCTTATCTGTATGAAATCATGAAAGCCACTAGTGACTAATGGCAGTGAAACAATTAAATGTTTACGAGATACAAGTTGATTTATTATCCTCTGCATTGAGCTTTATATTGCACATTTAAGTAATGTTACTCTGACACCTTCATTTACCTCAAAAACAGGATGTCGTGTCATGTCGTGTCGGACACAACACTTTACATGGATACTTCATTTTAAACTAAAAACTTGACTTTTTTCTACAATATAGCCGAGTCGGACACTTGGACACCCGTATCCGAGTAGACACTCAATCCGTGTCTGAGTAACATAGCATTTAAGTGTGGAAAAACAATGTCAGAAAGGGAATGTAGGAAGGGAAAGATGAAGATCAGTTAGAGAAATGCCCAGAGCCCTGAAAGTTGACAGCAATAGGAAAGTATATAGTGTTAAGCACACCACACCTGAGGAGCTGACCTTACACATCATCTATTGTTTAAGTGATAAGTACAGCAGATAATTCAGCCAAGGTCAAGTCAACACTGAAAAATCGTGGAAAGAAAAGATACAAAAGTCAATTGATGTGATATCTAGAAATTAATATTTGTCAACTAGTCTAAGAAAAAGACATCATGTAAACAAAGAGCTTGGTCAACCACCTAAGGGGGCATCTGGTATGGAGTTCAAAGAAAGGGAAAGGGAGTGAAGTCTCTTATTTTCCTTACATGGTGTCTGGTTGACCTTTTTTTAAAATACTCTTAGCCCTTCTCTCGGTTAACAGTTCCCCCATATGCCTTATGGCAGACTCCCCCCCTCCCACTGGGATCTCAAAACCCCCAAATCATTCTACACCGAAGCTAACCTTGACCACCATCATACTCAGCATCCGACCACTGACCAGCACGAACATCATCCCATCACTGACCACCCTCCACAACCAGCCTGGCAACATAACCAACACTGACCAAAACCCAACCCTCTCCCACCGACACCTACAGCCACAAAATGTCACCATCAGTAGTGAAAACAGCCTGAGGACCCCACGCACACCATTTTACTCCACCAGACCATCAACCACCAACCACTTCACATCCGACACTTACCAAGCACCCCATCCAAACTCCAGCTTCAATTCCCCCATCTGAATGTCGCCACCCCCACAAGAAACTGTCAAGCAAGTAAGCAACCACCAAGTAAACAAGAATCAAGCAACCACCTTTAATCAAGACGAGCAACCATCACATATCCACCAAGACAGCAACAAAAGACGAGAAAGAAGAAGAAACAAAGAGAGAGTGTGAGAGAAAGAGAGGGAGCAAGAGAGATACATACCCATCAAAGAATGAATTAGGGCTTTTGATGGTTGAATTCAACCATAAGAGCTCCAGATCATTGTCAACTCTTATGACAAAAGTCTGCAGATAACTACATATGCAAGGTGGTGGCATGGAAGGTTTTTGTGGTTGACCTAGGTGTCGGGGTGAATGGTAGTTGTGGAGGATGAAAGAACTAGGGCTGGTAGTGATAGTGATAGATGGGTTGTCTGAAGGGTGCAAGAAGGTTTCTGATCAACTATGAGAGCGAGATTTTTCTAAGTAATTCCCCTCCCTAAGCAAACCTATGAGGGAATAAAAGACGTTTTGGTTTTTTTCCTCTCCTCTCCCTTTCTTGATTCCATTCATTACCTTAGCAGTGCACCAAGGTTGAGCATATTGTAAAGCGGTAAGCGTTTAGGGGAAGTTGTCAACAGAAGCAACAATGACAAAAAGTCAATTTTTTTTAAGTAAAAACATCATGTCTATCTAATGAACGCGCACTTTTGACTCCTTTACCCACTTAGGCAGGAGTCTGATTTGAGAAACTAGGGTAACGAATGAGATGATAAATACCCTTATCAATGCGGCAATGAACCAGTCATTTATAAAGAGAGGAACGAACATCAAATAACTATCCCCGGTTAAAACTTTAATTCTCTGTGGGGTTTCCAACTCCTTTAAGGCTTGAAGATTCCTATGTCCTAGACAAGGATTCAAGGTGGCCTCAAATAATTCAACACCTTAGATGTAAACTTCTCCACATAAGCTTCTTTTATTAGGACTTCAAATGCAAACATGCTTCCAAATCTGATTAATTGAATGAATAGTGGTATTCATTTGTAGAATCATACTAGAAGTTTCTCTGACTAATTTAGAGTGTCCAAGCTTCAAAGTATCTATTGCAGTTCAGCACAATATGTTATTGGTCGGGCTGTTTATTGCAGTACATATATCTTCCAAAGAAACCATCGTCCTCGTAGCATGTAATATATTTCAATACAGTTCTTGTAAAGAAAAGTCCACTTATGATCACTTGACATCTCCCCTTAACTAAACAAAAACAAGTTGCCTGCACATCCTATTGTTTCAATGTTGATACAAAAGTTTCTTATTCTTACAATTTAATGGCAAAGCCGTTTTGAGCTAGAAGAAACGACTTAACGAACGAAAATTCATTATTCATGAAAGAAACTCGTACCAGGTTGTCGCTTTCTTAATAACTTCCGTTGCCTCTCAACCATTTCCTTTGCCTCCAATAATTGTTTCTGGAACAACTTTTAGAATTAGTATATTGTGGAACACCAAGAATAACAATATGTTCCGACCAATATAGGTTATATCAAAGTGGAAATTAAGGTAGTCAATGACAAAATTTACAGCACTTACAAGGTGAGCATTGATGTCCTTCAGTGCTTGCCCATCCTCCCATGTCTCAGATATGACAGTTCCTGCCCTGTTATAATTAAGAGCGATGTTGGAAAAAGCTTGAGGCGCACTGAGGCATTACAGGTCCTAGAGCCTAGGTGTGAAGCGCCCCCCTCATCTAAGTAAGGCGCAGTTAATAGAAACCAGAGAAATGGTGTAAAAACTAGTTGTGTGCTTTTGGTGCACTTTTTTGTGAACCTTTTCAAGAACATTTCGCCTACCCCAATAAAAGTGTTTACCCCTATCGCCTTTGGCTCCAGCACCTAGGCGAGCTTTTTAATACACTGTTTAACAATGAATAAAATCACTGTTGATAAGGTTTTATGTAAGAATCCCTATCACCAAAAATTTGCTCTTCGCGCTCTCTCCCTTCCCCACCCCCTCTCTTTTATCGGCATACGGCTTGAATCATTCACACAAAAAAGGTGTAAATTCAAGCATTGCTTATACATCCAATGGGTAACATTTTCCATAACCCATTTCAGCAGGAAGCCTATCCACTGTCATACACCCAGGCACAATTTTTAAAATAGAAACTGATGAGAGCCCATCTCATCCTGGATCTAAGCCATGATGTGATGAAACCCAGACAAAGTAATAAAGCCGTTATGCCTCCATAACTGCCGCTAAATCATGGAACTAAAACTTCACCCTTTTGTTATATAACAGCCGTTATGTAAAGGATTTTCAACTTGCCATTAGTAAAATGACATTACATGACATCGCGATAAAGATCATGTCCTTCTCCCCATGTCGTGTTACAATATCATGTGAGTCACGGCATTAAATCTCTTCTATCCATTATGTTTGTCCCTAGTCAGACTTGGCCACAAAAGGAGAAAGGGAAAACATACATTGCAGCGATAAAACAATATGCACCCAACAAAGAAGGGAGAAGAATGTGACGTGGGCTTTCAAGTTGGGTGATCTATACGAGTTAGTGTCTATCTATAATTCTATATAAACGTTAAGATTGGACATTCATGCTTTAGGTAATTATTCAGTCAATAAATATATAGCCCAATTATATGATAAATTGCTCATATTATGTTGAAAGACTTTTTCTTAAACTTGAAATTTGCAAATTTGAGGTTAGAAATCCATTAATGTGATTGTTCATTATAAAACCTCATGTCGCATTAACAGGGATCCATTCCATTCATCCATTGCAAACGCGACCACGTCCAGGATTTTCTTCCTTGTGAACAGTCTTCCAGAAAAAAAAAAAAAACCAATAGTCCTAGTCTTTATAGTGCAAACACCACTCCAATTCCCTTTGGAACTAGATGTAAGGACCACAAGACACAAGTCACAAGTGACAAGACAGAGATTATGATTCCAAGCCATATTTTATTAATATTTCCAACTTGTGACTTAGGAGAGAACAAGTCAAGAAAGATAGCCTATCAAGCATAAGATTGCCAAGATCAAATACCAAAGACCCAAACTTTTGGTACTACACATGGTCAATTACATGATTGATATTCTTGAACTTAAGTCAAATATTCAATCTTCTTGATCAGTATACCCGCAGAGCATACATGTGGAGAAGTGATAAGAGAAGAATGAATGGCAATCAGCAGTTCTCTGCATTCATCTACAGGTAAAATTCACTGGACATAGAAAATAAAGCATGCCCTCGGCCCCAAATTGAAGGTTCAAGGTTGACTTGGCAAATCTATATAATGGTTTGGCAAGTTTAAGCCATTAATAATATGAGAGCATGTCAGCATATACAAATACTTGATGCTCTACAGCACCATTTTTCTGGGACAAACAGACATCAAATTTAGACTTTCGATTTGGAATGGAGGGAGAAGTTTTAAAGGAAATCTAGACAGCAGAGCAAAAGCCTAAAGCAGGGATCACGGACTGCTATTTTTCGCCCTGATCCCAGCATCTCGTTGGAGAGAGAATATCTCAGTTACAAAGATCTTATTACTTGTCTCCACCCCAAAATACAAATAAATTTTTTTGTAGAGGTAAGGTATACAGGAATTAAGGGATTCTTATCTCATGACAAAACCCCAATTGGTCTAGAAAAGAAAATGATCTATATATTGGTGCACAGCCATAAAGGTCCCACGTCTCCACGAAAAAGTTACTGACAAGCAAAAATCATTTTTCTACACAACTTCACATGCCACACACACCAGAATGCATGACCATTATGCATTTTTCTTTGCCAAAAGGGCCCAAAACCACATGCAACTCTGAACAGAGTGCCTTGTGAGGACGAAATCATCTTAAACAACAATAAACCTCACTTCACTTCTCCATAATTGCAAATTCACCTATTGATTTGTATTCTTAATACATTGAAGCAGAGGAGATGGCATGAGAAAAACTCTCCAAGGGAACTAAATACCTTATTACTCCAACATTGCCGAGTCTCAACGAATCCTGGCGCACTTTCATTCTTGCTTCTTGTCTCTCAGCTTTTGAAACTGATATCAGCAAATCAGATATGATTTTTGTTCGCTGCAAAAATACGCACACAACATATCAAACACATACCACGTGATACAGCACAATGCTTCTTACACAATAGCTTCTCTCTCTACTAAAAGTAGGGTGAAAAAGAAAGAAAGAGTAAGTATGAATAACAGAAAACCTAATATTAGACTCCAAAAACTCAAAAATAAGATAAGGAAGCACAAACCTTTGGCTTCATTGATTCTTCGGTGTCTTTGTGTTCCTTGAGCTCCTGATAGGTCAAGAAAAAAATTTGCATAAATTCCTCGTGCATCAGCAACAATTTTTGACATAACATCCAAAAACACTATAACTCACCTTTCCTAATTGGTGGCAATGATTCTGATAATCAGAAACCTCTTCGCGTGATTTGCGAAGCTCTTCTTCCAAAGAGGAAACTTTACTTCGCAAGGAAGCAACCTCATCCTATTGATAAAGAACAGAGGAAAGAATGAGACTAAGATATTTCCATGTAAACATCACAACTAAGCGGGAATTTATACTCCACGAGGATCTAGAAAGTCATATGCGCAAACGTGGCTTAAAGTTGAATGCTCTTTTCTTCAATAATTTCTTCTGTAGGATACAATTACCCCTTTATTCTCTCCACTCTGATTTTGTTTGCAGAAAGTGCTTATTGGGCTGGGGTTATGGGGAGGAGGGGAATTAACAAAATTCTTCTAGACACAAGGTGTCATTAATATTGTACCTCTGAGTGAGGGCGATCACCATTCGCAAACAACTCTTTACTTCTCATGTCCTGCAAGGTGACTCGAATTCAAACAATGCAAAATTGTATAATCCAATAATTTTAGAAAACATATAATAATAAAAAAGATCAAGCATTGTCACATTTAATTCGAACTGTTATCCGTGGATTCAAGCCACTTAAATGAAGAATACGATTGTAGGTAGAGGTTGTGCAAGTAGAACATTACCTTGCAGTTTGAGTTGTCCAGATGACCATTTGCAGATGAAACAGTTAAAGGAGATGTCTGGGTTTTACTTGAACCACGGCCACGGCCAGTTGATCCCTGTGACCTACCACGTCCTTGTTTTTTCTTGTTTGTATCAACACCAATTTTGGAGGGTGTTTCTTCCACGGTCTTTGGCTTTTCATCACCAACAACCTTACACATTCAGCAATGATCTGGTTAGATATATAATACACATGGAAGAAGAAAGGTCTGGATGTTATACAATAGTCATTAGATGACATTACTCTATACAAAAAACTATTGGTGACAAACGGAAATCTCTAGCATTTCAAGAAATGGTCAATCCAACACTAAACATATACCTTATCTAACATTCAAGAGCCAAGATTGATGTGAAAACTAAATTCTTAAGGTCATAACTTGGCAGAGTATACACTCTTAAGGGTTTAAATCAAATCCTGAAATTAAGAATTTGGGCTGCATGCAGTGTGAAAGAGCAGTTATGCATTACTCCTAGCAAACTTTTTTCTTTTTTTTCTTTTTGAACATAACCCCAAGCTCCATTACAGGCTGCTTCGAACCCCGCCCCAATATGGCAGAGTGGGAGAATTCCCAGGAATTTAGCTAATAACCAATAATCTTTCTTCCTACAAGTTTATGGCGCTAAGAAAAGTATAGGAAAAGAGCTACCTCAGCATGATTTGAAATAGATCTATTGTCTTCCTGAAGTTTTTGGCG